>NW_023502107.1:0-313883 GCF_013396075.1 Fusarium subglutinans | reverse complement strand
TTATAAATATTATAAATTTTTATTTAAATATTAATTTATTATTAAATCTTACTTATAAGTACTTATATTTATATAATTATATTATTTAGGTACTTACCTATAGGTAAGTATCTAGAATAGGTATCTTTAGGTACTTACCCCTATTAAATAGGTACCTATAGATACCTATAGGCTAGGTATTTTAAAGGCTGCTTGTTACTTATTATCAAAATAACTTAAGTTAAGATTTAACAAACAACCGCAATCAACTACTTATACACCAATACATCAATCATCATGTCCATTTTCCAAGACACCAATTCCGAATCACGGCCCGCGATTGTGTATACACTTCCCCCGGGCCAAGTCGTCAGCATTCCAATCTCCGGCCCAATCCCCAACGAAGAAGAACAGAACACCTAGGAATCTGTCAATGGAGAGAACAAGAAACATGAAAAGCTTGTTGCAAAGGACGAAGCGAAGAAGTACACTGTCAAGAAATCTATCAAGGCTTTTCTCAAAGGAAAGCAGCATCATGCGAGTGGGTAGGTGAATGGCGCCATGAATGTAGAGGCATGCGCAAGATTCACCCATCAAATCAAGCACGATGTCGACTACGCTCAAACCCTCCTCACTCAGTCGAGAGATTTGGTTCGAAAGAATGAGGAAATGCTCATCTGGATTTGCGGCACAATGTCCGAAATCCAGAACAATCTTGCAAAGTTCAACGGCTGTATCCCGAACAAGAATGATGTAGGCGCAACTCTGAAGGGAAATAAGAGAGAGCGGGCAGAGCAGAGTCAGGTTCTTAGAGCTAACCATTCTTCTCTCATGGCTGCTATTAATGTCATGCACCAGCTCAGGCTGACGCAGAAGCAGAAGCCAGCATTGAGAAGCAGCATGCCTCCGTCAGACTAGCTCTGCTAAGCGAAGATCTGCAGTTGAGCTTGAGGGGGTTTACTGCCCGTGATTTCTAACTGGATAGCCCATTTTCTTGTTGTGCGCTTGCTCTCATTGAGCGTCTCACCTGCTTTTCGTTTCTCATTCTTTTGTTAGTTAGTTTCTTGTTTCTGTAGAGGTTCAGCTTGGGTATGTCTAAGGCACTAGAGCTCTCCGTGTCCTGGAAAAGAGGAAAACATCCCTGATAGCACTCAGGTAGTATGGAGGAGTGGGCGGTATGGTGCTGGTTCATAGAAAGTTTCTGTCACTTGTTAATGTATTTTTGCAATTCAATACTGGACTGAATAGGATGTGATTATGATATGCCAGCCTTGATCCCTACCGCAAATCCCTGTAAGAGTCCCTCCTTTTCTCCTGCAATCTTGGCATTGCTTTGGACAACACGTCTTCACCACAAGAAAAGAATCGACAGTGCAGTCAAATCTGGCTACTGGCCGCCATTCTATGTATTATCCAAAGTCAGTAAGCCAGCAGCTAGGCGCACTGGCGCAGATGTTCAATTGAAATGGAGCTCGAGCCAAGACGCCCGGTTCGTAAGGTTCTGACCGGGTTCTAGTCATCCAAAACAGTGGACGATATGCAAAAAAATAAATGACTAGACTCTCATTCTGTCAGTAATTTAACCCAGCCAGCCTACCCATCGAGCCATGGTAGACCGCTAGCCGTGTCCCGTGAAATAGAGTTAATCATCTGCTAAACGTTTGGACTTAAGAAAAAGTAAAAACAACAACACCAAACGCTCCCCATTCGGGTTTCCGCGTTTTACCGTTGCTATTTATGACAGGGTTCGTATCTGAGGTATCTTTTGATATATTATACTTGGAACCTGGCTGTAAACCTCGCCAATCAGAAGTGCCAATAGCCGACAGCCTAAGCAGCCCAGAGATGACTTTACCGCCTTGCTGTTCGTTCACCGTTAAGAGTGACGACTGGGCTTGGGTATTGTCGTCAGCTCATGCGTAGAAGAAATCGATAAGCTACCGTTTTCACCATCGCTTTTAGGACCTGTCACTTGGCTGCCTGTACAGTGATTCCCGTGGCAATTAGCTACCTGACAACCTCTGCGAACGAGCCAGGGCAAAAATGGATGCTTTTCAACCACAATAAGGTCTCAAATACTTGATGAAGAACATATAAGCGTAGCAAAGGAGGTAGAATTTGACACCATTTGTTAAACTTTTGGCCGAAATCACCGTATCCTTTCACGTATATAGTTTGTCACGCATTGCGGAGGGGCAAAATCCATGCTGATAACCTGGCAGTGGCTTCTGCCATGGACATGGGCTAGTTTCACCGTTCTTGTCTCTAGAGTTCCCAAATGAAGTCATGATACTAATGTCTGTATTCTTTTTCTTTGTCCTTCGGCCACACCGGCTGAGCTCGAGCCATTGCTAAAGAGACGAAACTGCGCTTAGAGCTGTATTGTAGGGGGCACGCAGATACGAATTGCCGGTCACTGGATGGTCAAAATGACTGGAATCTGCACTCTGATCATCCTTTAAGAACCAGATCCCCTTCGTCAATCTCGACCCAATCTAACATCGCCTGCGCGACCCAGCCGGCAGAGTATTCAATACCCAAAACGCAACAACCCTACAATATCATCGTACATACAGCAAAAAACCAACTCACACAATGTCAGGAGTTGAAGTCGCGCTTCCCATCTTCCCGGAGGTTTTGGGGTTGACCAAAGCTCTGGTAGACATTGGAATCTCTGCTAGCGACTTGAAGCAAGATGCCCAGGCGTGCGCAAGACTGGTTGAGCAAACCAAGCACGACCTTCAGTATGCCAAGAAGCTGAGAATTTGTCTGTTCGCTTTGGCCTCTGAGCACGATGACACTCTGGCCTGGATCAACGGCACAATCGACAGAACGGAAGCGGCCCTGAAGGAATACGCCAAGAATGTACCCAAGGAACACGTCGAAAAGGCAACTCTGCGCGCCCTCGTACAAAAGCTGCAAGATCAGAAGAAATGGGAGGAGTGGGGCAAGACTCTTGGAGCCAGCCATTCATCTCTCGTCGCCGCAATCAATATTATGCATCAAATTCATCCGAGAAACGCGGCTGAGGTGGCCAAGGAAAAGAAGGACCCAACACGGGCTTGCAGCATGCCTCCTCGAAGCTTCAAGCCCAAGGCAAAGGAGCTCCCGTGAACGCTGGATGTTTGGTCAGTTGTCATGTATGTTGGTCTGATGGAGCTCCTGTTTTCCCTCCCTTTCCCGTCCCGTCTATGGAGGAGGTCTTGATCCTTGTCACACAGGACGGGAAGAGTTTCATATGGTATTGCAGCATAGACGGAAGAGGTGGAGCCTTTCACGGATACTGTATTTTATCGAATATGTTTTGCGACCGCAATAAGCCTAACAAATGCGTTTGCGATAAGCTCCAATTGTCCGAGCGCGCGGTTCAAAGTCCTTGATCTAAGCCCAGCCCCCTCGCTTGTACGACACTCACAGTGCCTACTGCCTTGCCATATGACAGTTGTCAACGGCAACTAACGCATAACAACGCCACCTACGGCCTGCAAATTAAACCGTATGATGTTGAATGAAGGAGATCCGTAGCGTACACCCCCCTGATCCCGTGCCCAGTCAAAGGCTGCATGCAGGTGGAAATGCTCGCTCTTGGGCGACTGCTCTCCGTGTTGTGTTGCCACAGTCTGAGAATGAGTGCATTATTTGATACACTTCGATTCTTTTACAAAGGGGACAAATTGGTTCTCAGTAAAAGGCTAACTTAGTAAAAAGCTAAATACACACTGTGGCATCAGATATCAGAAATACCAAGTTCTCCGTGGTAAGATAAGCTGTCGGTTTTGGTCACGCCTCCACTAAGTTCTCTCTACAGATAAAGCTCGGATCTCCTCACGCGTCCAGATTCGGCCTCTGTAGTTTGGCTTAGGACGTGGCAAAATCTCACGCTCCACGATGGGAGCTCCCGGGGGGCCGTTGTATACGGTAGGAGGCCTGGTCCATTTGACCTGGCCATTCCACATGAACCTGATCCTAGGAGCGACGAGACGACCTTGGTCCGAACCCCAGTCGGTTTCCCACACAGAGGGTTGCCCGAAGAAGATAAGAGCACAGTTTGCTGCGATGCCGAATATGCCGTTCAAATTCTTTTTTAAATCAGCACCAGAACGGCCACGAGCATCTAGGAGCTCCACGTTCAGGGCGTCAGCGACTTCAGAAGCCATAGAGTCAATCCTCTCTCGCCGCGGGTCATCCTTATCGAGACTGGTCGCGGGCATGTATACCATTTTGTACCGATTCATGAGCATCATGAACAGAATCTCTCTCCAGACCGAGATACAATCCTCCCCTGAGATTATGTCAGCAGAGTCCGCCGCAACAGCGATATGAACATCGAACTTACTGTGAGCGAATCGCCGATGAGGGATGAACTGAAAGCATGTTGAGACCTCAGGCGGCAGCAGACATTCTTCAACATTGCAGTCTGGATCCATTCGTCTGTAGAGCAGTCGGAAGAGGAAGTTCCATACGGCGTAGTATCGAGTGTCTCGGTCGCAAATCAACTCTGACCACGTGTCACCTTCGGGAGGATTACCGGCAAGGCGGACAAGTTCATCATCATTGAAAGAGGATCTCTCGATGGTTGACATTGACGCGGTAGTGACAGTTCCGAGGCCATAAATAATATTGTTGCAAAAGCTTTCGGTCAGGCACTCGAACCCTTCAACATTCTCCGCGATTCCTTTGGGCCCACGGACATCTATGATACGGTGAGCCAACTCCCTGTGTGACTCCGTAATAGGATTTGGATTCATCGGACTGCGGATGACCTGGCTCTCCGGGGTTTGCTGAGGAGCGGGAACATTCGAAGCTGCAGTCTTTTGTTTGGTGGAGATTTCAGCAATATCGTGGTTGCGATTATTGCTCAGCCAAGAGAAGAAAGAGGCTCCACGTACAGTCCCTCTCAAAGCTAGGACGATGATGACGACCAGGAGGGAAATCGTGCAGACCCCAACAGCCCAGCCAATGAAGAACGACTCAACAAACAAATAATCCATCGCAGCAGGGACGCCTGATGGGAGGTCTCGGTATGAATTAAATGGAGCTGCTCCCGCCGTTGAAAGAAGAGGAGAGTTAAGAGGCCAATGTGAAGATAGGGATGGGCGGCCATAAATGGAACTGGCAATTGGAGACTCAAACCCAGCTTAAGAGACCAACAACAATATCCCACTAGCTCAAGATTGATCACCCCGTGCGAGCAAACATGTTTTGGGGCAAAGGAGTCGTCTCAGTTGGTGGAGCAATGTGGCTGGCTTGGCGTGAGCATGGGCCTGTGCCTGTGCCTGCTCGGGCTTAAGTTTATTGCCGGTGTGACCCTCCAGGGAAATTGGTATGCACCAACCCCCGTAATAACTCATTTGTGATACCTTCTCAATAGAAGGCGGGAAATGTAAGTGGGTGTGATGGTAGGAGGGACGGCATGCTGCTCGACACTGCTGTTCCTTCACTCAGCGGTGTAGAACATGCAGCACCGCGGCCTCAAAAAGTTTCACTGTCCCTCTCAATCGTGGTAGGGGGCCTTGATAGTTCCTCTTTCTCTTTCTCTTCCTCCTTCTCGCTTCATCTTTCAATATTCGTCAGCCAAAATCGACCAATAAGCCGGAATCATGGCAGAGGATCTTGTTGTTGGGATCGACGTTGGAATGAGTGGTATGTGATCTGGTCCACCCTAAAAGTCTGAATAACCACAGCGATAATGTGGGCTTCTGACCACATTAATAGGTACCGGTGTAGCATACAGACGCAAAGGTTACGCTGAAGTGACTTGCCTGGAATGGGGTATCGATAAGAAGGATCCAAAGACACCCACCAGAGTCTTTTACAATGTCCGCGATCAGCCGCCGAAGCTCGTTGGATGGGGAATGGACGTCCCCGACGACTCTGTCGAGCATCTTGAACTGCGCGAATGGTTCAAAGTCGACCTTGGAGCAGTCGATGCTGACCGGTTTGAGGTAAAGAGAATTTACAGAGACTTCCTCACTTCCTTGTTCTACGAACTAAGCACACACCGGTTCACACCCGCTATACTGGGCGGTAAAAGTTTTGAAGAGGCGAGTGTCTTATTCCTATTCAGTGTTCCCGCCTTATGGGGCCCGGCTGTTGTCGAGGATTTTATGCAACTGGTTCGTGAATCTGGCTTCGAAGAGAAGGGCCTTCGCAGCGCTAGAGTAACCATGACAGAGCCGCAAGCGGTTGCTGCATATGAGATTTGCGTACCAAACTCTGAGTACAAACTCAAGGTCAGTGAGCCAAGGCCTTCAGGAAAACCATGACTCATATGCGCCTCACAGAACGGCGAAAATGTCTTGATCGTTGATGCTGGCGGCGGAACTACTGTAACTTTGCCCCCTGTAGGTATTGTGACATTGCCGGTGCTGACCTCTGAAGGATTTCTGCCTCTTGAAGATGGACGATAGTTACGAGAAACCGCCCCAAGCTATGGAACTAACTAGCCCCACCAACAGGTAAAGCCACTCTCTCTTTGAGGCATGAGCTAATTTGCTTAGCCTGTACAACTGGCTCCACGTTCATCGACCAAGGCTTTGAGGAAATGGTGATGGCCTATCTTCAGGACAAGCGTGATTCTTTGGTAAGAGATATCGATGATGTTAGCTGGGACTTGCGAAACAGCAACCTATTCCACATTGGCAAACGCGAGTTTGACCCCGATAATTGGAACGACTTGGAATTTAACATTCCTTTGAAGAACAGCGCTCCCACTTCCGTTGTTCTGACTGGGTAAGCTTCCACCATGCCAAAGGAAAATTGAGATATGTTTCTCATTAAATTTAGGAAATGAAATCTCTCAGTTCTTTGTTCAACCGCCAGATTGATGAAATCAATAAAAACATCGGGAGCCATGTCAAAGCGTTCATGACGGACAGCGGGACCAACTCCGAAAACCATCTTGTACGTCACAAAACAGGCCGTGAATGGGGTTTGTCTCTGATTACGCAGGAGTACATTATCCTCGCTGGTGGGCTCGGAAGCTCCCGCTACGTTCTAGGCAAGATCGAAGAATTTATGGGTAAATTGCCGTTCAAACTTGCAGCGAAACCCAAGGTCGTGATGTCAGCTGCCCCTCGACTTGCTGTTTGCATGGGCCTGGTCCACAACGCGGGCCGTAACCCAGAGCTTTTCCCACGACGCTTCAATCGAGTCTCAATCGGCGTCGCGTCTCAGTCATTGACAGATAAAATTAAGAACAGCCGCTTCCACAATTTCATCAAGCGAGCATTTCTACGTGCCCCCAAGGGCCAGAAGCCTGGGGGAGAAGTGGAGTGGGTTCTCGTCAAGGTAAAATTTCACCATTGAGATTGATGTCACGGGCTGCCTTTGCTGACATGACGATACAAGGGGGAACTTGTCCCTGACCGAGTCGCCGTCCCTGAACAAACAGCGTACTTCAGTGCGGATTTGCCATCCAACCAGCGGATCTGGGAGCTGGCGATTCTCCACAGCTTCGAGAGCGACATCGAACGTTTGACTCTTGGAGGTAAGCCTCTGACCCCTGATGGCGCATGGCAGATATTAACATACACAGATGCCTGTCGCGTCCATTCAGTCCTCAGAGTGAACTTGTCGCATATTGGAGAACCTGACAAGGTTGTGGCAGGAGACGCCCTAGCAAGACTCCATCTGGCTCGAAAGCCCAAGATCCCCATCAAATTTGACCTTCGAATAGAAGTTGGACTAGCCACTGCCGAAATCCATTGCAGTATGATTATCAGCCCAGAGTGAAGGATCTTGACACTGACACATTACTAGCTGATAAGAAGGGACGGCTTTGCAGTGATCCCATCAGTATCCCGACAGGCTATGAGCTCGTTCCAGCCACTGGCCAGAGTGCTGTGTATGAATTGAGCTAGGTAAGATTGAAGACATTCCAGTCTAGCTCGGCCAATGACGGCTGACTTGGTCAACAGGGGCCGTCTTTAAGAACGCGATGGGTTGACACAGTTTGGAAATGGATTAGCTGCCCTTGTATTCTGGACCACGCGAGCCTATTCAACGTAAAGTCTATCGCCGGGGCACACCTATTATAACTATGGCAGGGATTTCTCAAATAGATGGAGATAATATGTAAGACTAAAATCCTAGTTAGTATTGGTCTTTCTGCTCTTGAGGTCACTCACAAGATCGTGCCATGCCACCCCGGCATATTCAGACTCGCTCTTCCCATAGTGCTCAAATCCAAGTCTCTGGTAGTACGGAACAAGACGGTCATACGTCAAGATAGATATACGATCCGCCGCATTGAGCGACTTCGTTCTCTGGATATAAACGCGCATGATGGCCTTGCCCAGCCCGGCCCTCTGGTAATCGGGAGCGACAGCAAGAGCATGGAGAGCAATCGTTCGTCCATTCTTGTTGTGACCGACGGCGCAGTCACCTTGGGGATCTTGTTTCCAGTTGCGGGGGTAGTCCATATCCTCATCTTTGACGGGTTTGTTGGTCGTTTTAGTAGAGATGACATGCGCGAGAAGCACATCGTCGCTGGATGCCGAATCATCCGCGAATGGGATGTCATGAGGAAGGGGAGACGGCAAGCTGGCGCCAGCACGAAGGAATAGGCCAATGCATATCTCAGGACAGACTGCCAAGCGATACTCAATCTAGATCGAGGTTAGATCCGAATCTCGGGCTTGTCTGTCTGTCTGTTATGGATCTCACAACCTTTTCACGAGTGGCGGCCTCGGCGGGAGGAAACGCGGCAGTCTCAACGGCCAGTGACCGCTCTAGGTCATTGATGTTGAGCTGTCGAGCATAAAGGGACATCTTGAAGATACAGGTAAAGAGTATTTGCTTGAATCAAGGTCGATAGGGATTGACTTTACTCTATATATCTGTCGAAGGATGAGACTTGGGCGTCAACGACAATGACAAACCGACATCGGGCGGGGTTTGGTTTGGTTTGGTTTGGTTTGGTGGGGCTTAAACAAAACCAAACTAAACCAAATTAGACTAGACTAGACTGACTCGGCTCTGTCTCCTGGCAATAGAGGCTCTTTTCACTATAGCTTCCCTTGGGCATGACATGGCGTGCATCGACTACGATGGAGGACATTAACACGATATAGCTCAGTCTCATTATGTAATCCAATCCACAGCTACACTACCTACACTAAACTAAGTGCATTCAGTGCATATATCGCCAGGTTACAGCCTTGTCTCCCTTGGCGGAAAGCTCCTCCTCGGAGATCGTCTCGTGTTCACCAGCTGCCATTCTCCTGTCACGGCTCTTGTTGATGCGGCTATAGCTGAAGATCAGGATAAGAGCCGCAATGATGCCCCCGCCAATGAAACCCAGTTCCAAGGCGTGACCTAAAATGTAGCGAGGCCCATCCTTTTGTCGGTAAAAGTTTGACGCCATAGCCTAAGTTCGTTAATGAGAAAAGCCTTGCTACGGGAAAAGGATTGCACTTACACCGCCGAGATTTCCGACTCCGATCTGGATAGCCATTCCAACACTGCGTTTGTAACTTCCTGACAGATTATTGGCCAGCCAAGTAATAACTCCTGGGAACGCAGGATAGATGGCGCATGCTGCGATGAAGACACCGGCGTAGACGACCTTGGGGTTGTGGGTAGAAATACACCTGAGGATGTTAGTATGAACTGGAGCAATGTGACTTTGTGGACAACTTGCATCGTAAAACCAACAACCATGACGCAGAGGAAAGACACGATGAAGGGACTTCTCTTGCCAACTCGGTCTGATGTCCAAGCGACAACCACAGCTAGGATAGCTGCAGTGATATAAATAGGAACAGTCATGAGCTGGGCCTTGCTAGAACTGTAGCCAAGGTTTCGAATGATGGTGGGCAAGAAAAGACTGATACCGTAGAGTGGGCAGACAATCTGTCATGGTTGGTTAGCAGTGCTCATGCCACGGAAGCTCATATCGTTGACTTACACCCCAGTAAACAAAGATGTTGACCCAAATCTGCCAATCCTTAAACGCCGCCCAGACATACTCCCACTTGAACTCATCAGCCTGCGCAACACGAGACTGACTCTGTCCCGCAGCCTTCTGCTGGCCCTGATACTTGAGTCTGAAGACGACGAAAGCGCGCTCCTCTTCGGTCAAGAAGCTTGCAGTCTCAGGGAAGTCATAAAGTGCCCAGAAGGCAAAGATGGCAACAAGAACGGTAACGATTCCCTCGAGGATGAAGATCCAGCGCCATCCTTCGAGGCCTCCAACACCGTCCATCTTTGCGATTCCAAAGGCCAGAAGACCACTGAATGCACCGGCGATGGAAGCCGCAGAGAAGAAGAGGGCCTGTCGGAATTGGATTTCGTGACGGCAGTACCACATTGTGAGGTAGTACTTAAAACATGTTAGTTTACCAGCAAATAATCGACAAGTGACGTAGACGTACAGCGACACCGGGGAAGAGACCGGCCTCAGTAACACCAAGAAAGATGCGCGCGACGAGAAGACCATGGTAGTTCCGAACAATGCCCATGAGTGTCATCACGATACCCCATGCAATCATGATTGTAGGAAGCCAAACGCTTGGGCGGAGTTTCTTGAGAAGGAGATTCGACGGAACTTCAAAGGCGGCGTATGTGAAGAAGAAGACGGTGAGACACCAGTTGTATTGGTCCGGGCTCATTTTGAGATCTTCCTGAAGACCCTCGATCTTTGCGTTTCCGATATTTCCTCCTGTAGTTGCAAGCTTAGCTTGGCGTCATGGTGAGTGATGCGACAGACTTACGGTCGAGAAAAGAGAGGAGGTAAAGAAGTGCGAGCATGGGGATCAATCGCATGTCCATCTGAGAGTCCTTCATTAGTGATAAGATGGCAAATATTGGTGTCCAGAACAAACCTTGCGAAGAATCTTCTTCTCATCAAGATGAGAAAACGACTCGAGGGTTGTACCAGGTGCCGTAGCCATAGCATCAATACGATCGACCTGCCCTCTACCAGCAGCTTCGGCCTCAAAGACCTCGGCCTTCTCGTTTGGGGGAGTAGAATAAGAAGTCATGATGATGGCGAAGAATGTCTGTGTCTCTGCTCTGGAAATGGCGAGAAAAGATGGGACGATCAGCGAACTTAAGTATGTCGCGTCACCCTTGTCTTCCCCATGATTTCCCCGCAATGTCTAATGTCGCTGATCTTGAGTGAAGGGATCGTAAGAGGCTTGCGAGGAACGCACGCACGCACGCGGTAGATGGAGACGGGGGAGGGGGCGGAACAGTGCTAACGGTAGACTAGAGAGCGGGAAACGCTTATCTGGAATAAGAAATGGAACCGGATCCGATGGTTATGTCGAATGAACGAGTCATTCTTGGTCATGGTTTCGATTGTGCGTTACGAATCTCAGATCAATCTGCTACAACAGTGAGATGTGAGTGATGCTATTGCTCTTCATCCTGTATGCGCCTCTATCGTGATTGTCAATATCTCGTGGTTTCAACTCCCAGCTCTTCACTCCAAGGTGGGTTTCTACAATGCAAAAGCTTGTACGTCATAACAAAGAGTGAATGCCATGGCCTCGGTTCCGAAGATCCCTGTCAACACATGGCTCCCTTTTCTCGCCGGCGATCAGCGTTAGTTACCTAACAGAATGTGGCGGCGCCCGTCACAAACCAAGGCAGACGAAAGAACAAGAGTTTCTCCAAAAATAAGCTTTCAAACGCCGTAATTTCACCCTCTCCCCCGTTTTACCAATCGAGCTCTGAAGAAGTCATCTCCAAAGGCGGTAAGAATCAAGATCGTCAACCCGTCGTCAAAACGATCTAACCTTGAATGTCAACCCCCATACTAAAGCTGAACTGGGGGATCTGCATTACCCCGCATCATCTGATGAAAGACTTCCCTGTTGTCTCTTCCAAATAAAGTGGATTCTTTTCATTCCCAACAAACATCATCCGGATCCGAAAACGACTCCTGAATCGCGAATTGCTACCACTGCAACGCTCACCTATAGACTATAGTGGATCCGATATGCCAGCGGGTCTCGTTACACGTCGTACTCAGTTCTCCAGCTGCGACGAGTGTCGTAGATCGCGTGTGGCTTGTGATGCCCAGAGCAGCGAAGGGACTTCTTCGTGTACACGCTGTCGGAACCGTCACCATGCGTGTACCTTCAAGGTATGTAGCTATGGCCCCTGACTCGCCAAGAGATGATTAAGGTCTTGCACAGTGGCTCCAGAATGCCAAAACAAACAATGGAGGGACGAAGCGCAGGTCACGTCGAGGGACGACACGGCCTACAAGCGACACATCCTCAACACGCGGCAGTCGAGTCACGGATACTTCCCATGAGTCGGGGCTTGATGCAGGTCCTGCCAATAACCCAGACGATGATACCTACAGAGACAGCCCAACCGTGATGGCAATGCCTGAGTCAGCATCTTTGCCATGGTGTCCAAGTCCAATAAGGAATTCATACGAGAGTGTCAACATGGAAAATGTGGACTCTAGATGGCTTGATACTCTGTACAGAGAAGGTTTCGAGGCAGTCTTTGGCTCTTGGATGGGAAGATATGCTTGCCCTTTCCTGTACGTACTAACCAAGAGTCTCTATCTACTATGTATACTCACATGAGCAGATTCGGTCACAACCTAGCAGACAAATACGTCAGCATATCTGACCTCTGTCGCCATCTCGATGGCTGCATAGTAGATACTGGAGACAGCCAACTAGTCGGTCGAAGCAGAGACATTGAACAGTCTCTCCAGAGCACCATTTCAGCATTTGCAGCACGATGGCTCCCTGTTACATCTCCAGAGCCAAATTCCAACGAGGATCACTGCAGTCTTGTCCAGGCTCTCTGGAGGCATGCCAGGAGGGACATGTTACGTGTCATAAACAGGCCAGCCTACCGGTCAATGCTATCTCTGCTTCTGTTCGCTCTAACGCCAATACCAGACGGCATCTCGGAGGACGAGGAGGCAGATGGAATTTCCGGTCAGGCTTGTGTTCATGCAGCCTTGCAGCAGATACAAACATTACGTGCACGTCAGAGAAACCTGCAATTCAGCGGTTCCAAAGTTTCTCCGTCTCTCAAATCCCAAGCTATTGTCACAACACCAGAGTCGATCGAAACATCAGGCTTCATAAATGCCGAAAGTACTGTATACTGGGCAGCTTTAACATTTGACACCTCCGCATCTCTCACCCTCAATTGTCGCTCACTTCTATCTTCAGGTCTTTTCGGCTTTGAGTCTGAACTCCCATGGCGTCTCGTCAAAACTTGTGCCAAGATGTTTGACGAGAACGCCCGCCAGTGGAAGCAAGGTAGCTCAGATATGACGGATGAAAGAGCGAATCAGATCATTGCTGCTGGGGCCTCTTGGAAGCTCCTTGGATGGAAAGTCACTGCCATTTTCAAAGAAGCTCTGAGAGATGGCCATGAGGAGTCAGAAGTTCGGAGAGCATACCTGGCCGTAGTTGACTCTGTGAAACAATTTGGCATCATTTATCGCCCACTTTTGGACGAATGTCATAAACGCATGCCTTTTCTTGGGCAACAGACAAAGCTTCGATGGTGTAAGTTTAAGTGGTTCTACAAACAAAACCCCTGCTGACTATGTAGTTTCTCTTATGCTTCACTACCATCTCAGCATCCTCATGCTAGTGGACATCATCGAAGCCACGGACCGCCAGGACCTGCTATCAGACATAACCGACATATGTATCGATGCTGAGAACACGGTGATGAACACTCTAGCATTCGGTTTGCACAACACATTTACATTAAAACGACCCATCGATTCAATCGTCGGCGATGGTTTGAGTAGGAGGCAATCGGTGTTCACAGTACCGATCGTGTCTATTGATCCATATCCGCACCATGCCGTCGCTGGGGTGCAGTTGCTGAGAAAAGCCATTGACCGTGACTTTGGCATTGGAAAAATCACCGAAGAAACTTACCAGAGTTTATTGTCCACGTTGGAGAGGACGTTGAGGCATTTGCCGCAGAGCTCAAAGTCTGTGCGGGCAGCGATAGCAAAGTTCTCAACGACGGCTGATGCAAATAGTGCACATGCTAGTATTTTAGTCTAAATAACAAGCATTCCTGTCGGCCGGCCTAGAATGTGAGCCCTTTGTTCAAGTGATTCAGATACTATGTACGATTGCAGAAGGTGGTTGAGTTGGATGCACGGACTGGGCGCTGTGAGTTTCCGCTGTGCGGAACAAGTAATCAAATTACCCCAACTCAAGCGAGTTCAGCCACTGACCTCAGAGTCAATTTTCGGTTACAATTATCCTGATTTTGTCTCGGATCCGACGGTCAAAATGGAGTGGAGATGTTCGCCACTCACTAACTTACCCAGTTTCTGGGGCATCATTGACCGGATCCGAAACGATGACGATCATTTGTTGACCAAGATCTACTGGAGCCTCTATTTCCTTGCTTCTATTTCAACTTCTTCTCCTCAATCGGATGCATTCAAGCTTTCAAACATATTCATTCTCTTAATATTGTCAAAATGGTTCTAACAGTAACTCCTAAGAAGTCGGTCACTTTGATCGGAGCAGGCACTCAAGGAAGACGCCTTGCGTTCATGGTATGTGTCGCCTCAATAATTACCTTGTCCTTTGTGAACTATTTGCTAATGCCCTTATCTCAGTGGTCGAGTAGAGGAAACGACGTCCATCTGGTCGACGGCCAAGAAGCCCAGCTTCAAGCCAGTATCAAAGCCATTGAGGAGTTTCGACAAAGTTCGAGCAACGTAAATGCTTCTTCGGGGAGAATCATCACTCACTCTCCCGAAACCTTGCGCGAGGCTCTTCAAGTTGCTTGGCTGGTAGTCGAGGTAAGCAACTCTGGTATCATAAATGACCAAAAGCTGACTGAAAAGTGTGTACCTGAGCAAATCGAGCTCAAGACGAAGGTCATCTCAGAGCTTGATGCACTAGCTCCACGAGATACTATCATTGCATCAAACTCGAGTAGCTATTCCTGCTCGGAGATATTGAAAGGTCTTAATCTGAGAAACGAGAGGCGTTTTCTAAGCGCCCATTCTTGTAGGTGTTCAAACGCTGGCAAAACACCTATCTATACTGACTGAAATAATGTAGACTGGCCACCTGAGACACCCGGTAAGAATCATACATAAGGCGATCTACGTGATGCACTGCTAACAGGGGCTAGAAATCGAGATTATGGGCCATGAAACAACCAATCCTTCATATATCACGTTGATGATGGAACAATGCAAAGCCCACGGTTTCTCCCCATTTCATGTAAAGTCACCATCAATGGGATACATTTACAACAGGTAAGCGCTGATAAGATTCCCTTTTACGGCAACTAATTCAATTCCATCAGAATATGGGCAGCCATCAAGAGAGAAGCCCTCCTCGCAGCATCAGAAGGCGCTGCAACACCAGAAGAGATCGACAACATTTTCAAAGGAGTATTGAAAACACCTAAAGGGCCTTTTGAGCAGATGGATGTTGTTGGTTTGGATGTTGTTCTGGATATTGAGCAGCATTATGCGGATGCGAGAGGAAACATCCCAAGTGCGCCCCGAGAATACCTACAGAAGTTTTTGGATGAAGGGAATCTAGGAGTCAAGAGCGGGCGGGGATTCTATGACTACGGTACATCTTAGATGGTTTAGAATTCAATAGACTTTGATATTTCCGAGCAACAAAGTTGTCTAAAGCCATGCAAGGTTGCATAACGCCGAGCCGGCCATTTTACCCGAGAACAAAGGAAACTAGGAAGCATTCCTCCGAGCAAACGAATCGAAAAGCCCGAACTTGGCAATGCATAAGATGACATATATAGGGCCAGGTTCCAAAAGCCACGGCGGCTTGGTAACATTCGCTGAATGCAGGGGAACGCCACAGGGGTAGCGAATACCACCCTCAAGGTTTGCGCGGGGAAAGGGTTGCATCAGCCCGGGATCTCTTTCGGGATGGTAAATGGCATGATACACCAAAAATGCTGGGGTATGACAGCATGTGCCAAGAATCAGTTGGCACATCTCTCAACGATAGACTGTGTAGGGTTACACCCAGAACTGCTTGAGGAAGATGCCCCGGTAAGCGAGCTTATCAGGGGGAACGGAGTGAACCCGTGGGTCTGGAACTTGAACGAGCCTCGCTTGAACGCTTGCGCAGTGCCAAGAGACGGTTGCACGATCATACCACCATACCCTGTTACTAAGTGCTTCTCTAAATCTAGCCGTATGTTACCCAAGGCCCCGTCTTTGGTAGTATTGGTGTTACGGAAGACGCGGGTGAAGATCTAAGGGAAACGAGGATGAACTACTGGGGTCCTGACGCAACCCAGAAGATGATCACAGATAGAACCCAATCGACAGCATTAAAGTCTATTTGTCTAATAATGAAAACGCTTAGCGGACGAAGACGAATACGTGCTATGTACAGATTACCATTATGCCATTGTCTACAGGTAGACGTAGCAGAATGGTCCGGAAAGCGTGCTCATCAGATCCTTGATCTGTCGCTCAGGCCCAACCCAGCCAATATTAACATAATCATCAAGTGTAGTCTCAGCACTGGGAGGCATGTTGAGGAAAGTGTTTGTGCCCTGGACGGCATTCTTGCCGTTAACACGTTCCTTGGGGTTAAGCATCTGCCAGATCCACCAGACACGGTCAATCATGGAGTGGTGGAGATAGAAAGCAGGATCGCCGGGAGAAGTGAAGACATCACGACCGGGGTCACCGCCGAGAGAGTAGTGACCACCTCCATGAATACCAATATCTCCAGTGCCGGGTACACCCTGCATCTGCATCTGGAAGTCCAGAACAGTCTTGGGCTTGATAATATTGTTAAGAACAGATGTAGCGTTAGCGAAACGCTTGTTGACGGCGTCGCTGAGATCACGCTTCAAGCAGCGAGGGTTGTAGTCCAGAGGGTTGGGGTTGGCAGCGACACCACCGCCGGGAAGGTCAAGAGCGGCAGGGCCCAGATTGACCTTCATGTCCTTAAAAGGACCGGACTTGACACAGCCGCCACCAGAGCCAGCGGGAAGGTAGACGGGAGGGAGACCACTTGAGGCACCGAGGATGATATCGGGCTCGTTGGGGATGAATTCACCGTCGCCAGAGATGGACAAGTCGCTTCCATCGAAGACAGGAGACTTGTTGAGGCCGCTGAGTGCGGTAAGAGCCCAGTCCCAGTACTACCAGAATATTAGTGAGAGTAGTTCAGTAGAATGGTGACTTTACTTACCGGTTGAGTTCCCTTGTAGCCACACTCATTTCGAAGGGCCTCCTCATACAGCCAAGTGAAGTATCGGTGCCATGTGAGGAAATTTCCAGTGTAGTGGATCGTCTGAGTCTGGTTCAGATGCACAGCAACCCAGTCATCGAAGCGAGTCTTGGCACCAGCGGCGAAAGACGCAGGGGACTTGGAAGGCTTAGACTGGAGACACTTGACAGCATCGATGTAAGACTTCTTCTCGTTCTTGGAGAGGGTGCCCCTGTAGCAGATGTTAGAGAAGATGCTGCTGGAGAGGGACGGGCAGCTTACCATTCTCGTCGAACACGGACGTTGCTCCAGTTGCAGGTGCTGGCACGCTTGGTCTTATCCCCAGCGAGGTCCTGGGCAGTCTCATACGCAGCGGCAGCGAGATCGGCGAGCTCATCGAGGTTGGTGACCTCGGGTGCAGACGAGTCAACGGTGGTGGCTTGGGGGGCAGCCAAAACACCAGCGGCGTTGAGGGCCAGGAGGGAGATGAAACCAGCACGCATGATGGCAACCTAGACGAGAGAGAGAAGGGACGAAAAGAGAGGGCAGGGATCTTCTTTGCAGCACCGGTGTTTGGCTTGAAGGACCAGTGAGTGAAGACTGTCTTGGATGCAGAAATGTGATGAGCTATATACTACTGTATCATCCCCTTGGACATTTCCCCTTCTCCTGCATTTCAAGGTCATGGATTACCACGCATAATCGTTCAGGGCCAGCCCATGGATCTTGTCCAAGGGCCTATCAATTGGAGCGAGTACGCTTACATCTCTAATGGGAATATGTCCCCGAGGCGAAGGCAGGGTCGTTGACTAAAACCCTAGAACCAACGGCAGAAGAGAACTTTTCTGTGGACTCGTAAAAGCCCGTCCCTTGTTGCCGAGATAGAGGGGTTCGGTTGGTTCGGCCAGATGAGTTATAGCTTAGATCTAATCCGATTTAGGGACCCATCAGCGGGTTTGCATTAGCATTGGCATTGCAGGGGGTGGGACCAACTACGCCACCGGACGATTCTTAATTCAGGGGAATAGAGTGCTTACGGCGGTAGGTCTTGACTCGCGAAATGCATGATTATGCAGCTGAAGCCATGGCCCGAAGTTCTTGTCACATTCGAGGGCCCTAGATTTTCAGGAGAGTATAAGACGCTCAAGTAATAGCGTAGGTGAGCGCTAGATTGACGCTTTGACGCCGGGAAGAACTAGGGTTGGTGATCCGGAACAGTTCCGTGCTAAGATGAGTGGAGTTTTAGGCTCGGACACGAACATTGACATTCCCGTTAGTGACGGGACAAAGATTCGTGTTTTGACCACTAGACTAGCATGACTGACTAGCAAAAGATTGTTGCTGATCGTTATGTCGATCTCCCTCGCGAATCACTCGATGTCACCCAGATGTTTCACTTTGAGAAGTGATGATAACCCACCCATTTTCGATCGCGGAGTTGCATGCCGAGTACATGATCAAATAGGCGAGATCATGCAGTAGAAATGTATATCACACATACAATATATCCGTACTCAGGTCGAGATATCCTCGCTCACCTCGTCAGGTGGGCCGCCAAGACCGGTACCGCATTGGTCGCTACGGATATTACCTCGACCTTCTCTATTAGCCTCGGCTATAACCTGAATGCAGAATAAGAGGCGACCTGAGCGTTTCATAAGTCCTTTATCCAGAGGACCTGCATATGTATCAATCCAATCCTGGTAAGGCCAATCACCTCCGGCCAGGGTCAGACTCCCCGTTAGGGAACTCGTATGATACATCTGAACGTCGGAGTCACAGTGGCAATACAAGGGTTATGTTTAGATCAAAAAGTTGTGTAGAATCTTTGATTAGACTTGGTGGTTCAGCTGCGCCAAAGCAACGACAGATGGCTTCTAGTGGACTCGCAGCCGAGGCAATATGCATACTCTTTGGCTTGATTTCCTGGTCAGTTGAAATTTTGTGTTCTAGCTCGTCAAACACCCTGTCGAAAACGTGGTGCACTCAACGTAAAGGATCTATAGGGAACCCCCTGGCTGCCCCCTCTCTCATGCGTGTTTCCTTTCTTATTATCCCGCCCCTTCTCTATCGTCCCAAGTTCTTGGGCCTTTGTACATCCTTCCCTCAGCCATCATGGATCCTCAGGTTGAGCTCCCTTCTAATCCCGACGAGAATGGAGCGGTCGATATTCTCGCTTCTACGGTTTTGGTGATCACATTGGCGACTATTGTTGTTTTGGCCCGCGTTTACGTACGATTGTTTATGATTCGCAACCTTGGCTGGGACGTAAGTTGTGCCAATGCCTCATCTCGTTTATCATTTCCTTCCTTCACTATTCCGGCCCTTGAAATCGTCTAATCACCTACTCTTAGGATGCCTTCATGATATTCACCATCGCACTATCCTGGGCGGGCCAAGGTGTAATCTTCGCACAGCTTGCTTACGGCGGTGGAAAGCACATTGGCGATGTTGACCCAGATGTCTACATGACAGGAATGAAGTTGAACTTCATAAGTCAGCCCATTTTCTTGATAGCAATCTGCGTAGTCAAACTGTCCGTCGGATGCGCCCTCCTTCGAATTGCGTCTACCAAGTTCTACAAATGGTTGATTCTGTCTATTATGATTTTCATGTCAATCTACACGATTGGATGTTTCTTTGTAAGTCATGTATCTACGACGACCTTCAATTCAAACGACTAACATTTTCTGCTGTAGACTGTCATCTTTCAATGCACAGACATTCGTGTCCTCTGGGATCCAACCGTACCGTCCAAATGCTGGTCACAAAAGACTTTACAATCACTCTCGTACACGAATTCCGCGTTTAATATCTTGACTGATCTGCTCTTCGCTATCATTATTCCAACACCCATGCTTTGGAAACTCAACGTGCACTTCCGCACACGGGTAACCCTTATTGGCATTCTCAGTCTTGGTGTCTTTGCCTGTGCCGCTGCCTTTACCAAGCTTGGATACGTCACTAACTACGGCAAGCTTGGGGACTGGCTATGGGACTCTCGCAACATCACAATCTGGACTAGTGTTGAGCTCAACGTTGGCATTATTGCTGGTAGTCTACCATGTCTGCGGCCGTTATTCCGAAGCTTCCTTGGCAGTACCTATGGCAAGAATTCCAAAAAGACGCCAACAACAGGCAATACGAACTATGGTCGAGGTACTCTGCGAAGCGGCACTATGCGAAGTGGCAAAAACTGGCACGTCTTGTCCAGTGGTAAACGGGGTGATGATGAGACAAGCAGTCAAAAGGCCATCAATATTGGCCAACAGGAGTATGAGCTCCGAGATAGGATAGCCAGTCCTTCTGGCGTGATGACTAGGACGACAGTGCAGACGGAGATTGAGGGGAGGTCAAGTGATGAGAGTGCTGGCAATGCAGGACATAGGGGCCAGTTTCAAAGTGGTATCACAAAGACTATGATAACGACAGTCGAAGTTACCAAGACAGACTCTTCATCGAGTCGGTGATTTTCTATCTACTATTTCCAATAACCTTCCCCAATTCATTACACGCATAACCAGCGATAAATATCAAATCAGTATTTTTCGATGGCGAGTGGTCGTGAGCGCATTATGAAGAATAATTATCACCACGGACTTCAAAAGTCTATAAAATGCCGTTCTTGAGGTCTCTTCTGCTCTTCTTCTATGTGCTGTATTAGGGCTCTATTCTGACTGATGCAGTGATTATCTGCCGGGGCCGTTGGAAACTACTCCAAGCCAACTACATCTGCTTTACCTTTACCTTTAAGCAGTCTTCCTATCCTCCACCTTATTTTTGACTTTCCCTCCTCCTCTTCCGGTATACTCGATCCCTCCTCTACTAGAGTTGGCATGGCGACTTTCAAGTCCCGTCTGGGCTCGAGACACTCCAATGACTGGAAATAATCATCCCACGGACAATCTTCCCATGACAGCTCCCCATCCTCCAAGCGTCGGGGGAGTTCATGAATTCCAGCCCAGAGTTGAGTCTGTTTGGTCTTTTCTATTCAGCGCACGCACACACTCCTTACCAGCAGATTGAGGTACTGTTCGTACAAGTAGTTTCAACTCATATTCAAATAGGTAGCTTTAAAGGGAAGGCAGACCCATAAAAAAGTTGCTGACCGTAACTTTTTTATGGGTCTGCCTTCCCTTTGAGGCTTCCTACTCTCCACAAGTGCCGTTATAGATCGCCAATTAGATCTTTGTGCTCGTCCACTGCGTTTGGTTGTCTGAAAGCCCAGCTGCTCGGGGAGCACGGCTGTGGATAATGGATCCATAGCTCACGAGGAGCAAATAGTCTTTGTAAGACTGGAAAAATAAGCTAAAGGTCTGGCAACGGGCCCCCACAGACCCCGGCTGTTGACTGACAAGAAGCTAGAGTTACACTGCGCATCCGAATATGAAAAAATCAATGCCCAAGGGTAAATTATGCATACGGTCTCTCGTCATCAATTCTATACTCTACCTCAACAAAAGAACAATCAATCAATAAGTCACTCCCAGCTAGTGTGAGGTAGTCTAAGATTGGGGTGTCACTTGTCATTGACCATCAATGGGACAGGAGGTCATAACATTGTTGTTCTTTCAACCCCCGCGGAATGAACTAAGCCAAACTTGGTAACTCCAAACTTCTGTCTCAAGTTTCTGCTTGGCCGTTGACCTTATCAATGAAAGTGGCTCGGAAACATCCTCAGCAGTTCATCTCAGCCCAGTAACAGTTGGCCAAAGTGGCAAACCGTACACCATGCCGTATCAGGTAATTCCAATTATACGCTGTGGCCTTTTCGATAACCTTTTTTTCTTTTTCTATAGACGAGCTCCAGATGTTCATGGGAAACTTCTCATAACCTGATTACTCGAGTCGATCAGCAGGGAAAGCTACTGCACCTTTATCACATTTCGTCTCATATTCCGGAATTGAAAGCTTGTAATTTCCGGATCTGGATTCCACCGAGAATCATATAGGGCTGGTGCTTGAGTAAGGCAGAGACTGTGATGAGGCAGCCTAGTTTCGGATCAAGAGATCTCTTTGCCGCCAGATGAATAAAGTTTGTTCTTTCCAGAATTGGCAATGCCAAAGATTACGATAAATGTCTGAGCAGCGTCAAGGTTGTATTGTGGTTTCGTACCACGCGTTGTTAAGTGAAGCATACAATCTAGAGAGTAGCTTTATGGTAGGGCAGTTTCGATTGTTCACTATATAAGATGACTGTTGTGGTCACAAGCTTAAATAAGACTCCAGAAATTACCTTCTACTACTTGAACCATTAAGACTACAAGTTTCTTCTCAAATACACCTCGTCGATTACGCCTCTTCTTTCAAAATGGCTCTGGATCCCATCAAGTACAACCACAAAAAGGCTCAAGATATTCTAGTTGCTCATGCTGGTGCATGGACTCAAGATGCCAGCTCCTCTCCTTCTAAAAGCGTGGTATGTCCAAGTATTTTGGTACACAAACCCTTTACTGACTGCGAAGATTTCTAAGATCGAGGAAAGGGTCGAGGCATCGAAGAAAAGCTCTGGTAATAAGAATTGAACCCTTGTATTACAGAGGCTCGCGTTCCGGACTGGCTGGAGTTACGCTTCTATGCGGAATGATACTCGAAACTAATGGAGCCTTCACGTGTGTTTCACTGGAAGTTTACACGATTTTGGCACAAGGGTTTTACAAAATGAACAGTGTGAGAGACCATAAATTATCATTCAAATACATCTCCTTCATATCAGGCATGTTAAGACAAGGAATATAAACTAGAATAGCTTCGGTGTATCTACATTAATTCTTACAAGTGAAATACGGGTATATTGATCTTATACTATCTTTATAAAGGGACGACCTTGGTGGCTTAGGACTTCACCGTTGGCTATGGATGTTACCGTTTACCCTGCACTACATTCACGAACCAACCAAAGATTTAATAGTGTTATTCTTATTCTCGCAAAAAAGTACTATGTACATATGTACTGAACACTATCCTTGGGAATAGCAATTTATATCTTATCAATATCAATTGGAATTCCTTCTCCTATCATCACCTCATCCTCTCCTTTTCGACCCCCCTTTAAACCCGTGATCCGATTCTAGAACAAGGGTGTCCCTTTATCTCGCAGCCTTATCTGCCGAGAAATACGGGACAATGGAACCTAAAAATACGCCTCATGCCAGTTTTCCTAAGCTATTGTTTACCGCTTCTGGTCTAGCCCATCATCTGATCAATTTCCCCCGCAACACGGAGGCGGAGGCTCATTACCCGCTGATTGGGCGCCCGTCGCGAGTAAGTTGCCGACCAACGCAACGCAACGCGCGATAAGACAGGACCAACGTTGGAACAGCTTTTTATATCTGCCTGGTCTGGTCTGGTCTGGGCTGGGGTAAAAGCTTAAACCTCATCTCTGTTCCCCTTACTCTACCGTAATTGACAGTAGCAAGTATGGCGAGCAATGCACCAGCCCAGGAGGGTCACCTCCAGAAGAGGTTCTCAAAGATCACTATGATCGGCATGGCTTTTGCCATTCTCAAGTAAGGAGTACCGTCGTGTCCGCCACACAAAAGTCGCTAACCAATTGAATGCAGTACATGGATTTCTCTTGCCGGATCAATAGGTCTTGTAATGCCATCAGGCGGCTCTGTCAGTTTCGTCTATGGCTTTATTTTCTGCGTTGTCTGTAATATTTGCCTGGCTGCAAGTGTTGGAGAATTGGCCTCCCTATATCCTACAGCTGGAGGACAGTATCACTATTCCTTTGCTCTTTCATCCAAGAAATGGAAGGGAATCAATGTGAGGTTTACCGAGTCTACTTTACAATGTATGTCGCTAATTGAAACAGAGCTTCCTCGTCGGATGGACAAATATTGCTGGCTGGTTGACTCTCAACACAACAGCAGCCTACTTCGGAGGTATATAACTAACATCGCCGACGAAACAATTGCTTACATACTATAGCCCGATTCCTCGCTGCGGCTGCTGTCGTTGGCTCTGGAGGTAGCTACGAAATTACCCAATGGAGCACGTACTTGATGTTTGTCGCTGTGTCTATCGTTGGCGTGTTCCTGAACATCTTTGGCTATCCCATCCTGAACCGATGGAACGAAGGCGCTTGTAAGTCGACCTACAGATCCCCTCCTATTTAAATTGACCTTTCTTAGTGTACTGGTCTTTGCTCAGCGTCGTCGTCATCAGTATCGTCCTTCTCGCTACCTCCCCCAAGACTGACGCAGAGTTCGTCTTCACCAACTTCTCCAATACCACTGGATGGAGTGATGGCACGGCTTGGATGCTCGGGCTGTTGCAGTCAGCTCTGAGCTTCATTGGGTGAGTATTGCACCGGTTTCTATCAGGAGTAGCTGACATTCTGAAGTTGGGATGCTGTGGCACATATGACTGAAGAAATGCCTAACCCATCCAAGGATGCCCCCCAAGCTATGGTTGCGGCAGTCTTGGTCGGAGGCGTGACGTAAGTTTTGATCAACCCCTCAAAGGCTCCGTCTAATTGTCCTCAGCGGAATCTTCTTCATCATCGTCATGCTATTTTGTTTCGTCGACCTTGATCTGCTGCTCGCATCGCCTACACAAAGTCCTCTTACAGAGATGATACTGCAAGCGACCAACAGCCGAGCTGCTGCAACAGTCCTTACTGTCGCCGTTGCTTTGTGTTTCGTCAACGGTGCCAATGGTTGTGTTACCTCCGGCAGTCGTCTTATTTGGGCCATGGCACGAGATGGTGGTACTCCTTTTTCCAGATAGTAAGTATCCTATCTCCATTCTCTGCACACATATAGCTAACTATAAAAGTCTGTCACATCTTCATCCCAAGCTCAACGTTCCTGTTCGAGCTATTGTCGTGCAGGCTATATTCAATCTTGTCTTCGGACTTCTTTACCTGGGTATGCTTCTCTTCTGAACCCTTTGCTTCTTACCACTAATGTACCCAAAGGCCCTGAGGTTGCTTTCAATGCTTATATCGCAAGCTGCACACTATTCCTCAATCTCTCGTACGCAGCCCCTGTGCTTATCCTTCTGATTCGAGGTCGACAAATGGTGCTTTCGCAGCCTCCTCAGTTTTCTCTCGGCCGTGTCAAAGGCTACATCGCGAACTACACCGCCGTCATATTTGTGGCTGTGACCTCTGTAGTAAGTATCCCACTTTGACGAATTTGAGACCTGATGTTGATATATCTACAACAGTTCTTTTGCTTCCCTCCTGCAATCCCTGTCAACGTATCAACCATGAGTAAGTCACTCCATGCAAACAAGTTAGCCAGAAGCTAACAGATTTAGACTATGTGATCGCAGTATTGGGCATATTCATTGTATTTGTAGTGGCTCTTTGGCTGGGAAAGAGAAAGTCTTATGAGGGACCCAAGCTTGAGTGCATTTTGGGGGAAGAATTGCCCGTGACAGCTACAGTGTCACAGATGGGCCCTAAAGAAATTTCCTCTAGCTCAACCTCGAAGCACGATGAATAATCGTGCTTCGTGGTATTACTGTACAGCGACGCTAGGATAGTGGGTATTAGCATTGGTTTAGCTAAGGAGCGTGGGATTTTGCCATTCTATAAAAAGCGGTATCTTTCTCGAGATTATCGCGACATGAACAGATTACTTTTAATATATAAAATAACAACCACCGTGGGCCTAATCGTCGGTGATATGGGTGCAACAAGACAAGAGGTATTTGACGCGGTAATTATCAGCAAGCTCGTCTGTAGATGATTACATCCACGAAGAAGTTGACTTTGCGAGCACTGAAACCCCAGGTTGTGTGTGTCTGCCTGGTTACATGCGAGAGGGGTTGAGACAGAACTGGCACAATCTGGCATTAAGTTACTTAGTAAGTATCGAGCATGATATCCTATAGCCTTGCAACCGTGTTCTTGAGGTACCCATAATGCCAATCATCCCTGGCCAAGTCCTGTCGGATCTGGTAATTACGTTCCGCAATATCCACCGTCTTCATATCGACATCCAAGATACGCATAGCCTCCTCGCCATCGGTAAAGCTCCCAGGCACCGTTCCAACAATGGGTAGTGCAACTTGACTACATCCAAAGAAACCCTCTGCCGCCGGCCCACCGGCGTTGCAATAGATAACAGCGGCAGTGTTCTCGAACGCCCTGGTTACCAGGGCAGATTGTATGAACATCTTCTCGCAGTCGGCGTTATAAGCAAGACCATCTTTGCACATATCAAGCGCCGTCCAGTATGAAGGAATTATAATGATCTTGGCGCCCGCAAGAACGAGCTGTCTGAAGGCTTCTGGGAAGGCAAGATCCCAGCAGACGAGGATACCGACTCGGCCGAGAGGGGTGTCGATGACTTGATGGGGATTGGGGGCAGCGTAATCATTTTTGGATATGTTCTTAGCATGGTCGACAAAGGACGTTAACGTGTGTCTCTCTGGTATCCAGAGGTTCGTCTTTGTGTAAGTGCCGAGGAGGTTTCCGTTATGGTCGATGAAGTCCGACGTATTTAGCAACGTGGGTCTGGCATCAGCATTTTGCTGATAATCAGATTCAGGGGCTTGAGAAACAAATGTGCCAGCGCAAATATTAATATGAAGCTCGGCAGCGAGGTCTTGATATTTCTTTCGATATTTACCAGCGTCCTCAGGGGAGAGTGCGAAAGATGGCTCTTCGGGGACCCATCCTGTAAGATGGTATTCTGGCAGTACCGCTAGTGCAGCACCCTGATCAGCAGCGATACGGATCTGCTCGGCAGCATGTGCAAAGTTATGTTCAGCATCAAGGGGCTATTAAACACGTAAGTGGCAGTCAAATAAAAGGATCATACGTTGGTGGCCGACCTTTGGCTTCATCTGTACAAGAGCCACCTTGAAAGAAGGACTTGGTATAGTAACAGCCATGATTGATAAGATTTCGATGTTGGAGCAACATCAAAGCGCGGGCTCCCTTGGTAAAAGATAGGTGAAGTGATACCTGGGCCCCTCGGCAAACATGTCCTCAGATAACCAAGGCCAGGTGACAGTAGCCGTGATCCTGTGCCGTATCCATGGCATAGCATTTGCTTCGGACTTCCGTTTATGGTATTCATTTCCTTCTCTAATTAGTACCGAGTCTGGTAAGGATTGGTGGAGCATCGTGAGTCTCGGGAACGATATGCGATGGCGATTTCCTTGGGAATATTATCCATTGCTTCGGATCGGATGTGAAATAAGTTGGAAAAGATAAGAGAAGCAATTCTTGATGAGGGAGGGTATGTTTTTAGTAATATTATCATGAGGCAGGTTTGCTTGGGATAGCTGAGATGTCTTGGAGACTTAGGTAGGGGGCGGATATATCTAGGCTAAGTTCCACTTTGAGACTAGGTGGTAGTTCATCACGAAACATATATGCTGTTTTCTTGTCCTCTGGGTCGCCAAACCAACCCACAACTCATAGACAGAATTATTGGGTATCAGTTCATAGCATTATAGTACACAATGGTTTACACGCTGGAATGTTACCTCGAGGCTGGAGCCGAGTCCCATATCCGGACACTACTGGTATCATCACGTGATGACAGCCCCTCTTAACTCCACATCACTCCATCTATCTGCACCTTGCCATCTCCACTCATCAACGCGGATACATCCCAACGGGTCGTCATGCTGTCCTCATCATACGCACCAGCACCAAAAACAATCACTAGATCACGCACTGGCTGTGCCGTCTGCAAATCCAAGAGAGTATGGCTACCCCTCCCGCTCATCCGAGCCCTGCCTGACCCCTAAATAGCTCAAATGCGATGAGTCCAAGCCCGCGTGTTCGCGCTGTGTGAGACTAGGTATCCCATGTCCTGGGTATCAAAAGCCGCTGCGATGGAAGGCTGGATCCAAGTCTCCGAAGGATGTTGCAGAAACACCTAGGAGCGATGTCACTGCTGAGCCGCAGCCGAGCTCGGCATATGTGCCTTATCAGACTCAGCCGGCTGAGCAGTTCGTTAACAATTTCTATGATCCGGAACTTATGGATCAACTCAATGATGCTATGAATCCCGGATGTGTTGATACGCAAGGCCAGGCAACACTAGATACAGCTTTACCTCTCATGCAATTCCCGGATGACGTGTTGCAGCTATACCCGGAACAGGCGCTTGGACAGACACCTGATACCATAGGCCAAGGGTCCACCGATGAGAGACTTTGGCCTGTCGCTACCATTAGTCCGATACAGCAGATTCCACCAGCGCAACCGACCTCACAAGCCTTGACCAGACAGGAGCGTCAAAACCAAACCGTCGAGACTGTTGGTGAGATGCCCTTGGCGCATGCCCTTCAGGATTATTCATCTGTCCTGGTAGAGTACTATTTCAAAGAGGTTTGCGGAATGATGTCTTGCTATGACAGCCCAATGAACCCGTACCGAACTACCATCTCGAATATGTGGTCTGGATCTCAATCACTTTACTACATCACGCAAAGCATGGCAGCTGCTTGTCTATCCGAAGTATCACCAAATTTCACTCCAGTCGGTCGCCAACTTCGAGATCAAGCCATGATCTGTTTATCACGAGAAGCTAAGATTGCTCAACTCGAGACATCATCTTTGTTAGCGTTAGTCATGTTGGGGATGAGTCTTTCGTGGCATGATCCCAGTAGTCTTGGCCAACTGCAATTCGACGTTCTATCCCGGATGGTCCAGTCCGCCGAGGCACGTGGCGACGCCCTAGCTGTTGCCGACAAGAAGAAGGAATTCTTCTTCTATAACTCTCTTGTTTACTGGAAAATGCTGCTTTCCTTCGTCACAGACGTGGATTCAAGCACAAGTCATGCCCAACCTCAACCCGCACCTCCAGAATGTCTTGACTTGCAAGAACCGCGTATGCCTCACCCGCAGACGGGAATTGGCATCGAAGTTCAAGAACTTGTTGCCAAAGTGGGGAGTCTTGTACGAAAGGAACGAAAGAGGATCCGTTCGCGGCGGTTCGTTTCTCAGGAGGACATCCAGCGTGCTCAAGAAGCTATGATTGCCTCGGAACAGCTGCATTCTGAATTGTGCGCAATTCGGCTGCCAACAGAAAACGACATTGTTGATGCTGGTGACGACATGACTCCAGCCAACCATCTGGTCAGCATCGCTGAAGCTTATAGATGTACAGGCTTGCTTCAGTTGTATCGCAACTTTCCGGATCTTCTGGTGCCTTATATACAATCCGGAAGCCCAAGCAACCAGGCGTTCCAGTCAGGATCTCCAGATGCTGCAAGCAACTATCCAGATGATAGAACATTGGCAGATACGTGGTTGACTTGTCTAGCTCTTCACGTGCTGGACCTCGTTAAGGATATCCCCACTACGTCTAGAAGCCGGTCTATTCAACCATTGCTCTTCGTGAGTATCTGCAGCGAGATGTCTTTGAATAGATCATACTGCGGGATCTCGAATCTACAGCAACCTCCTGTGGCAAGCATCGCGACGAGTACGAGGTTCAGAGTGCCTCTGGCTGGTCTTGATGTATTGCAAGCCAGAAAGACTATCATTTCACGTCTCTCTGCCTTTGAAAATATTTTAGCGGCAAAGCCTATTCGCCAGATGTTGACGCTTGTCAGAAAGACGTGGTCTTGCATGGATGAGGAGAAGCAGGATGTGTATTGGATGGATGTCATGATGGAGAATGGCTATGAGACTTTGATGGGATAGGATCTGTAGATTGCGATTGGTTATAACTTACATAATGATGATGTTTCGGGCTAATAGAGGCGCGACGGTATTATAATTGAACTTTGTTTATATCCAGAGTCGTAATTGCATGTAGTTGTTGATCGCGTGCGACAAAGTTAATGTTAGTGATGTCGTATTACGAGTGTCATTCACGTGGATCTACAGACCCGCAACCTTAACTTATTAGTTAACCTTAGATGTAGCCCAAACTCTACAACGCGCCTCACGAGATATCGTACCCGAATCAATCATTCGCAAACGTCTAGCCTTCAATTCTAGACCCGTGAGAGTTTCTGCCACAGAGATTATATCGCATACGACTATACTGCTCGTAGGTAATGATTCGCAACATCTGTATCCCACCAACACCATCTTATCGTCGTAAAGAATGCAGCGAATCATGCAGAGGCAGTGGGATGAAATGGATCGATAGTCTCTGAGGGATTTAGACCCTGCAGTAAGTTACTATTTAACTATGGTCTGTTGGTGTCCACTTATCTGTTTGGGGGGAAGCACCCGCTGGACTTAGCCATTTCCAGGCGATGCAGCCGCCGGAATCACCACGATCTGTTGTAGTCCCTGCACCATGGAATTCGGCCTTCTGACCCTCTTTGGACATGGAATATTACAGTGGTCTTCTAGCCGAACTCTCCGCTGGGAGACCCCATGTTAGCTTGTAGTGCAGGGACCATTGAGTAATGTACTTATACCAATGTTACGTCGCTCACGTCAGGCTCAATTGAAGGAGATCACCACCATCGACATCTTCAATCATGGCTCGTGGTCTTCTCACTCTTTGCGTCGGCGCCCTTCTCGCTACGGCGAGCGCTGTAAAGCCCATCGTCAAGCCGGCGGATGTAGTCTTCGTCAATGGCGAGATCTACACCATGTGTCCGTCCAACGGACATGCATCGGCTCTCGCCGTGCGCGGCGGAAAGATTGAGTACGTCGGCAGCAAGAAATCCGCCGACAAGTACATTGGCAAGAACACAAAGGTCATCGATCTCAAGGGAAAGATGGCCATGCCTGGTCTTGTTGACTCGCACATGCACGTTCTCTCTGGTGGCCTGTTTCTTCTCAAGTGCGATCTGAGCTACCAGACGCTGCCAATTGAGGATGTGATAGAGCATATCCAGGGCTGCATTGATGGCGAGACGGGCAAGACGGATGATGATTGGCTTGAGGTTGTCAACATGGACTATGCTGGTCTTGTTGAGAAGAGCGGAAATGTTGGAAAGAAGCAGCTTGACAAGCTCAACACCAAGCGACCCATCATCATCCGATCCAGCGACTACCATACCGTTCTCGCCAATTCGCGCGCCCTTGAGCTCTCCGACATCGACTCCGGCACTAAGGATCCCTCCGATGGCAAGATTGTTCGTCTTCCCGGCAGCCAGGAGCCCTCAGGTGCTCTCTCAGATGGCGCTTCTGCCCTCCTCGCTGGTCCTCCTCCTCCCACCGCTGAGGAGAACGTCCAGGCTGGTCGCGCTGCCCTCAAGCTTCTTCGCGAGGCTGGTATTACTACCTTCCAGGAAGCCGCTGCTGGTGAGGACCATCACACCCTCTTCAGCACCATCAAGGCTGAGGATGGTCTTTCTGCGCGCGCGTACTTCGACTACCGCATTGAAGCGCCCAAGTCAATTGATGGCGTTCCCGCGCTCGTCAAGGACGTCGTCAAGAAGCTTACTCCTTGGCACGACAACAAGGCCATCGGTCCCAAACCTACACTCAAGTGGCAGGCGATCAAGGCCTTCATCGACGGTGTCATCACTTATCCTGCCAACACCGCTGCTCTGATTGATCCCTACTGGGCGCCCGTCAACAGCTCCAACCTCAATGGCAAGTGGGCTCCCGACAAGAACTCTCTCAGCAAGCCTTACTGGAACCCTGCTATTCTCACCAAGACCCTTGAGCTTCTCTTCCTTGCTGGCTTTGACGCTCAATTGCACGTCGACGGCGATCTTGCTGTCCGTGTTGGTCTCAATGCTGCTGAGTCCTTCCGCAAGAAGTACCCCCGCAAGGACTTCCGTCTCGGCCTCGCCCACGATGAGCTGTCGCACGAGAAGGACTGGCCTCGCTTTGCTAAGCTCAAGGTCGATCCTATTGTCAGTTACCAGTGGGCGCAGCTCAGCTCATTCTACATCCCCAACACGTTCAAGTCTCTCGCCGACTACCGGAAGGACAATCTTCAGGCATGGGCTGAGATTGAGAAGGCGGGTCGACCTCTTATTTATGGGAGCGATTGGCCTGTAAGTACCGCCATTTTTTCACGTCTGAGACATGTCTAACACAAACAGATTGATCCTCTCGATGAGTTCCTCGCACTCAAGGTCGCAGTCACCCGCTCTGGTGACCCGCAGAACCCCAACTCCCCCGCATCCCAAGGCCCTCCCTTCGACGGAAAGTTTCCCGGCAACGGGATCTCCCGCACATCCGCTCTTCAATCCATCACCATCAACGGCGCCCGGTTCCTCCGCGCCGACAAGCAGATCGGCTCCCTCGAAGTAGGCAAGCTCGCGGACATTATCATCCTCGAAAACAACTTCTTCAAGGTCCCCGAGTCCAAACTCGGCCGCCAGAAGGTTCTGCTTACCATGGTCGGCGGTGAGGTGGTATATGTGGCTGACGGGCAGAACTTTGGCGTCAAGGCCAAGTTCCCTAACGACGACAAGACCAGCGCTAAGCTCGCCCGTCGAACTATCGGCGGCTTCAACGCCAACGCGCTGTCAGAGAGAGCCAAGGCCGATGCGGCCAAGCTTCGAAAGCGCGGCACTTGCGTTCATAAGCATTAATAAGCCTGAGTTAGGAAGATGGCTGTCAGGACATGTATACGAGTCACTACATTACATATAGAACTTTTAATAATTGAAGCAATTTGCAATATGAACTGATGTGCTGATTCAAAGCGTAACAATAGTCTCCTTGGCTGCAGAGTCTCGAAGAACAAAGCAAACACAAGATCGAGTCAAGTCCCTTGTTCCGCTGCACAATCTATCGGCTGACTGCGGCCGATCACAGGGATTCACCTGCAGCACCAGGCCCACGTTTATGCTCGTTTATGACTTCGGGTCTGTCGGGGGTACATGAAGACTGTTGGTGCGTATGTGATTGTCAGCCAATATTAACAAGGAGGGCCCGGCTCATATCTGCATCGACGGGTAGGATCCGCTGCATCCGTCTATCAGTCTATCCCAGTTTTGGACACACTAACGCGGAATTTCACGACATTTGTCGGTGATAACAGCCCAGAAGTGAGCTGGCGATATTGCAACTGTAAGCAAGGGGTAGGAGGGACTTCTGGTTAGACCATCTGTTCACTTTAGTCGGAAAAAGATCAACAAGAGTTCCGGTAGTGAGACATTGTCCGTGGGGACTTTGCAAAATGACCCTTTTGCTCAGACGAATCTTGAAAAACAGGAGTGCCCCTCTCTTGATATGATGATATCTTTTCAGCTCTGTTGGTTGGTTATGTGCTTTTTTGCTTCAGTTGTGGCTATATCTACGACTCATGCAGATTCTTGGCAATAAACGTGGATGATCGACTGATATCACATCAGGTCGATTCGATCCCTTTCTCGTCCCGACTCAGCTCAGCCCTACGTACTCACCTTTCGGGATGAAGGCTTTTCGATATCTCGGTTCCGCAGTGAGTGTCGACTAAAGTCAATGGTGCGACATTCTTCCCTTGCCACTGAACAAACAGGGCTTGAGCCTTGAGGATGAGATCCGTGCGTCAAGCTCGTGACTCGTCGCGCAACGAGATGCCACTTCCAGCGTGGTGGCCCGTAGGCGTGAACTCTAAATGTTCAGCCCGGAGCCCCTAGTCTAACGGCGCCACTTGATAAGCTTACAGTCAAGCTCAAAATAACGGGGAATTTCCGTCAGTCCACGATTGCCGGGGTTAGCCTTGGACTGAGCTATCGCCAGCTGTATTTAGGGTTTTTATCGTCATTGTCCCCCAGCAAATTTCGTGACGATCATTCTGTGTTTTCGTCTATTCTTTTACATTACATTACATTGCATTACATTGCATTGCATGGTCCGAACCCAAAGCACAAACATTCTTTATTTGTTTGCTTTTTTGGCTTGTTACTGTTTAATGCTGTAGTTTCGTCTGGAGTTTCACAATGGTCTCTGCGCCGTCGGGCGCCGCTGTGCTGGTAAGGTCCCCCTAAATTAACCCACTGAATTTAGTCCCTAACCCACCACTTTAGGCAGTGAACTTCATCCTTATTACTCTGGCTGCTGCCATCATCGGTGCTCGAATTTACCTGCGACTCGTCATACAGAAACAAAAGCTCGTCGCTGCGGATTGGTTACGGGTTGCAGCATGGATATCGGCATTTATTACGGCGTCGTTCGACATCATTTACATGAAGGAGGATGTGCTGAGGCCTGAGATCAACTATACCCTTGTTAATTGGGATGTCCCGCCGGAGAAGCTATCGAGAGTGCTACGGGTGAGTATCATCTTCACGAGTCGAAACAACATGAAGCTGATAACATTGTAGTACATGTGGGCCAGCGTCATTCCCTTCTTCGTGACCTTCTACCTCTGCAAAGCATCACTCCTCGTCGTATATCTCCAGCTGTTCCCACCGTTCATGACCAAGAGAAGGATCATTCTTTGGAGTGTCGTTGGTTATTGTGCATGCGCATTGATCGTTTCACTATGCCTGCAACTATTCCTTTGCTTTCCAATTAGAAGAAACTGGTTCGTCGTTTACCTCGTCCTTCCTCAACTCTTCTAACCTAACTTATACGCAGGTCCATCTTGGGGCCGGAGCCATTCTGTGATGACTTTGCCTTGGTCACTACATTCCAGGTTGCTTGGACACTGCATTTTGTTGGGAGTCTTTTGCGTGAGTCATCCAGACCTGTTCAAACTCACGGGTACTAATACTCTCACAGTCTTTGCTTTGCCATGGTTAGTTCTGTATAAGCTCAACATGCGGAAGAGGGTCAAGATCGGTGTCTACTGTGTTTTCCTTCTCGGAATAATCGACATTGCATTCTCCCTCACGCGCTTCTTGACAATCCAACTCACAGTCGTTGGAGACTTCCGTTCCATCACGACAATTGGTGAGTTATATCAGCTTTCAAGTAGGTCTCATCTAACGTGTCACAGAACTCTGGAGCGGACTCGATGTTTACATCGGCCTCATCATTGCCTGCCTCCCAGCTCTCCGGCCATATCTCCGTAGAAAGGGTTCCAAGTACGATTACAACTACAACACATCCGGCCGACCAAACAACTCCTCTGGCGCACCAGTTCGCAGAGCAGCACAAAGCGGCTTCGAAGAAATCGACGAATCACCATCTTTGGAAGGGGACCCTGGTCCTAGCCCATGGACAGGATCACATTCACCGGAGCTCACGGCAGGGTGGAGTGATAAGAAGAGCAATAGAAGCGATATCGAGCTTGTTAGTCTCGATGTAACGGCCAAGGATAGAACGATTGTATAAAATGAGATCATGTACATAGAAACCAACCAACTAATCACACTGTTCATATTCTATCGGAACGACGAGCCCTTGTTTAATTTGCAGAGTATAATTCAGGGTGAGCTAAATATCCAAGTGAGAGACGCGAACAGGGGTAGAAAGGATAAATTATCCAGAATCGACCAACATCTCTCACCCCTGTGAAGGAATGCATTGGCTATCTTGGCATTCAGGGGTCATGACTCGCAGGGCGGCCGTCCTCAGCCAGATGATGCGATTGGCTAGGATAACAGAGTTATGAGACGATGTGAAGAGGAGAGAAGTTGGAAGGAGAAAACTACACATATTTCACATATTTTATTTATGAGAATCATATGATTATTAAAGATACGGAGTAGTAGCTTATGATTTGCAGTTATGGTTAAGACCACATGCGACTTGGCTCAAGCCTCAACCATAGCATCTTCCTTGTCTTATTCCCGAGCCGACTCGGAGAATTAAAACTCCGACTTATCTAAACCCGCTTCGACACCAGACTAACAAAATGCAACCATCATCATCCACGAAATGGAAGCTTCACTTCCATACCACGAGCCTTCTATAACCGTCATTGCTATCCTGTCAAGCTTTCTTCTCCTTTTGAGTTTGGTTAATTATGGCCTCGATAAGATAGCATATTGCGGTCTAATTGGCCAATTAGCGCTAGGTATAGCTTGGGGAACACCAGGTGCAAAATGGCTCTCCCGGGAGATGGAAGATGCTATAGTACAACTTGGATACCTCGGGCTCATCCTTCTAGTCTTTGAAGGTAACTCAGATACATATTATGCATAGACTGGTATCTAATTCTTGGCTTAGGCGGTCTGTCAACATCTTTTAGATCTCTCAAGGCTAATCTTGGTCTTTCATCTATCGTGGCTACGACTGGAATTGTTCTTCCAATTGGCCTCTCTTTTGCAGTTATGCCTATGCTGAATGCTACTCCACTACAAGCATTTGCTGCCGGTGCTGCCTTGTGCTCTACCAGTCTCGGTACAACGTTTACTATCCTCGGCACAAGCGGTCTTTCAGCAACGCGTCTCGGCGTTGTTTTGACAAGTGCTGCCATGATGGATGATGTCATAGGCCTAATTATGGTCCAGGTTATCTCAAACCTCGGTGGTGATGCCTTTGATGCTATCACAGTCGTCAGACCTGTCGTTGTTTCTCTTGGCTTTGCTATCATCATTCCTGTTCTTTGCAGATTCATCGTTCTACCACTTACCATTCGACTCAATGCTTTCCGAATGGCCAATCCGACTTCGGTAATTTCAAAAGTTTTCGCTGTGAGTCAGACTGCTTTTGTCATTCATACCGGATATCTCCTCGGGATAGTCATTAGTGCGACTTTTGCAGGCACTTCAAGTCTCTTGGCTGCTTACATAGCTGGTGCAACTATCAGTTGGTGGGATTCCGATGTTCCTCATCTTGAAGCTCAAGAGATCAGCACCAATGCGACTGAAGCTACGGGAGAGAGTGTGGTTACTGTAGAGTTGGCAACCCAAGACCCAGCCCCAGAGGTCAGTCTTCGCCCCAAGGTCATGGAAGGCAGTTCAGGTGCCGAGATCTTTCATTACTACTATGAACCTGCACTTCACCACATTCTCAAGCCTTTCTTCTTCGTAAGTTCCTCGTCTTTAGTCCAATTTAGACAAATCTGACTTGGACTAGGCCTCTATTGGATTTTCCGTCCCCATCACAAAGCTGTTCACAGGCCCCATCGTATGGCGTGGCGTGATCTACACTCTCCTTATGATATTTGCTAAGCTTGCTTGTGGGCTTTGGCTTATGTCTTTCACAACCCCCTTCCGGGCTCTTGTGAAGCTTTCTCATAAACTTAGGCCCAAGATCAAAACCTCTTCCAAAGGATTAGTACCTGGTTCTCAATGCGTAGACAACTCGTCAGCTCGTGACGGGGCTAGGGCAGTGCAGGAAGGAGAAGAACGCAATGCCATTCCTCTGGAAGCCGTCACTGACACAGATATATCTCAGGCGCCTCCTCAAGTGCGTAACTCGACACCTAAACCTGAAAAGGCCTTGTCTCTGTATCCGGCGTGTATCGTTGGCATTGGCATGGTAGCTCGAGGTGAGATAGGATATCTGATATCGGCACTGGCTGAAAGCAAAGGCATCTTTGGTGCAACGGCGGGTGGCCAGTCCTCTGAGATCTTTCTCATTGTCACCTGGGCCATCACACTCTGTACGATTATTGGGCCTATATCTGTGGGATTGATCGTGAACAGAGTTAGAAAATTGGAGAATGGAAGTCTAAAGGAGAAAGGCGAGGGAAAGAAGAATGTTCTCGGGGCCTGGGGGGTTAGCTAGACTTCTCATCTCTGGGGTGACAAAGGGATTCACTTTGTATATAGATGCATTCGAAGCATAGTGTTTAGACAGCAGAGCCACATTCATGCCAAAATGACTAGTTCAGACTTGGAGCATTGCCATTGAGGAAAGATGTGTATCGGCGAAATATCGTTAACAGTTTTTCATAGTGTACGGGACACTCAAGTCTAGTGAAATCACTCTTCGTTTGCTAATCTCAGGTGTCTAAACTAGGTGCCCATCATCAAATCTCAGTAAACCACTATAGCGAAACGCGAGCAGACTGTGAGGCTCCAACACTAAGCGCCTCCTGATTCAAATCCACCCAGGGCGATGATTCTCGAGATTCAGCCACCGGCGTTTGATTTGAGCTTTGTCTAATTTTGTTCAGCGCTTGAAATCCACCTCTGATACTATCTGCCTCGTATCCTTTAGCCCTCAGGATACTGGTTGCAACTCGAGCACTGTCACCATCGTAACATGTGAGGAGAACTCTTCTTCCACTGAGAAGAGACTGTAATTCTGCTCCAGGTGCCTTGAAAGCCCCTTCAAGGTTCTTCCATAGCGATTCCAATAGTTTGGCATCGGAGAATGGGCTTGGTGCACTGCTTTGAGCGAAAGGGATATTGACAGCGCCTGGTAGATGAAACATGCTGAAGTCGTCAGCCTGGCGTAAGTCAATTATCGTAGTGTCCTGTTTAGGTCTCAGGATGCATTGCAACTCGATGGTGTTGACAGATCCAATATTAGGGTCGGCAAGAACCAAGTCGAGAAGTGCTTCTCGGTCAACGTCGAAGAAAGCATCGAGGGCTTCTGATGCTGATCTCTCCCACTTTTCATCGTATCGATACAAGTCAACTTTCAGAAGGTCCTGTACCAGCGTTAACTAGTTGATAGTAAGATCTCGATATCACCTACCTCATTCTTGATAGAGGGGAAATAGCTCTCTCCAAGCTTATCAAAGTACTCATTGATGTACTGGTAAGGCAGATCACAGCACAAGAACACACAGTTAATAGTTCCATCTGGTCCGGCAAGGTCTGGCAGAGAACCTTCAGTCTTGCGCTTCTCTATAAGTTGATACAGACCCTTGAGGTTGAAACCCGAAGACGGACCGCAGACGATGCCGTTTCGGCAGAGATCTAACGACAGGGAGAAAGAGTTGTGGGAGTCGACTTCTTCGATATGATCGACTGCCTGCTTCCAGGGGAACTGGACCGGGGCCATGAGAGCGAAGGACCGAGGGCCAGGGACTCGGTCGCCGGGTGCTGTGCAAACACTGAGCCATAGTTAGTATTGATTGATAGCATCATGCGAATGGTGGGTTTACTGACCCAAGTCGATATACTGTAGGCTTTGCGTCTTTGAAGTATGTGCCAAGTCCAGTCATAGTACCTATCTGTCCTTAGTTAACTAACTCTTAAAAGAGTGTGTATTGGCGTACCTGAGGTTCCCATGCCAGCACAGATGACGTTGATTTCCGGTAACTGCTTATAAATTTGCGGACCCGTCCACTTGACATGGGCATTCCAGTTCTATCCAAAGGTCAACATAAGCCTCGTGTCATGGATGACTGGAGACCTACGAGATCGTTCTCATATTGGTTTGGGTTGATGATAGTGGCATCTGACTCTTGTGCAAGTCTCTGAGCTGCTCTGATACCACCGCGTTCGTCAAGAGGCTCTGGCTGGGATGGGCCACCGAATAGCGTACTATAGTGGCGACGGTTAGAATGAACACCCGCTTGGGTGGCTATGGGTGGTCTGGTAGACTCACATGTCGATACCAAAGAACTGCATGAGCTTAAGCTTAGTCGAGCTCGTCTTGTTACTCAAGAATGCTCGAACGTCATCGACACCATGAATGGCACGTGAAATCAATGACATGGACAGGACCGTCGATCCTGAGCTGTATTCAACCACTGCCTTGGTCTTCCCAGGCACGACACAATTTTGAAGAAGGTTCAGGGCTATCATCTAGTCAGCCAAGCATACGAAATCCAGAATAAGGCTACGTACCCGGCATTGCTTTGACGTTGTTCGCAGGATGCATAGTCATCATCTTGGCATAGATACGCACTCCATCTTGACGATATGGATTAAGTGAATCGGGAATCTCGACAAGCGGTAGCGGCGGTGCCGATTCTGGATCGAAGTACTTCTGGATGGAGTCTTGTCCCTTGTACACGTTGAGGGGGTTGGGGCTGGCCATGTTGGAATAAAGTTATGGCTTGAAGACTGCGGAAGTAGAACCAACAGATTTTCTGGGTGCTAGCTTGCTATATAAGTCGAGGATCGTACGTCGCAAGCTTGCCATCCTTTGTGATATGGCCATTGGTTGGCAGCAGGATTTGCTCAGCCTCTGCATAACGCGTGGGATGTCTGGCCAAACAACACATCTTTTGCTTGAGTGTAACCGTATGCCCATCAGAAGACATGATATCCACACGTTTGCATGAGTAGTTTCTTGGGATCTTCGGCAGATCAAGTGAGTATTGTGGACAAAGAAAATGGGGATCACCTAGTGAAGTTGCTCCAAAGGGAAGCTCGCTAAAGTGTTTTACTTGAATTTTCCTGCTGATCGACAGATTTCCATCTCTAAATGGATTTGATCTGTCGAATTGCTCTAGTAAAGAAGGTCATTAAGGTTCTTGATGCTTGTTTCGATGATGCATTGGAGACTTGAAGTGGCGCATACGAGAAATTGACCATCAGGGTGGTGCCATTCATGAGATTACACGCATATGGGCAAGTTAATTGGCCAGATATTACTCCCACAAGGAGCTTTTACTGCTTCTTTTGACTGTGGTTTACAATAGCCTCGGTTATTCCCGCAAGCTTGTATCAGCCTTGGGAGAAAAGGACCCTGATAGATTTCCATCTGTGCGGCTCGAGGTGGAGATGCTTAATATTATCCATAACTTGATTACTTCTAGAAACACCTTGATAGATTTTTTTGTTGATCCTTCGTCTTCTTCTCTAAAAATTTGACAATGTTTTTGTTTTTGTTTTGTGAAGAAGCCATTGGTATTGATAATAGCCTGTGAGAAACTCTGTTGAGCATCGTGAAAGCCTCAGAGTCATCAACGAGCACATTTCTCGCGAATTTTCGCAAATATGCTCAATTACCTTGTATGAGAAAGTATAGTGGCGTGTTTTAGAGCCGTATTTAATCCCCGTTGTAACCTCATTCTTTGCAAAAACCGCGCTGTTGCAACCTTAGCTGCCGATCCCTAGCAATGGCACCTTTGCATCAGCTTAAGAGCCAATCGCACTAGACTTGCTAGCCTACGAGACTTGAACTTACATAAAAGCCATTCATAAAAGCAAAGGGGCAATAATAGCTCAAGGTACACGGTACGGTAGTTAAACGGTAGTTGGAGCGGTGTGCCGGGAAAATAACCTTGTTTCAGCCAAAAAGGTTGCGCAATGTCGATCCCTGAGCAAGTTTGAGCGAGGTTGAACGCTGCCCGAAAAGGACTTGTTCGCCTTCAAGGTGGCTCCCATTTTGCCATCAGGATTAAAGGAGCTCCCACTACATCTTTGTCCACCTTAGCTAGCGCTTAGACGGTGGATTCGTCGCGACACCATACACAATGGCAGAAACTCGTGAACAAGACACCACCGCGGTCATGAGCCGTAATACGGGCTCGGCAAACACTATTGCTGTCGATTCAGGTGACAATGAAAAGACCCATGAGTTCAATGAGCAGACGAACTATGTGCCAAAGCGAGCCATCATTACAGTAAGTACCAAACAACAATGATATCGCCCTGCTAACTGGATCAATAGATATTCCTCGCATGCGCAAGTGTAGATCTGCTGGCGTTGATGGACCAGACTATGCTAGCAACCAGTTTATATATCATCGGAAATGCCCTGGGATCGACAGCCCAGGTCTCGTGGATAGCAAGCGGATATTTCATGTGAGCATCATCAGCATCAGTGCGGGTGTAAACTAACAATACCAGAACTTCAACAGTCGGGCAGCTTATGTATGGGAGATTATCCGATATCTGGTCTCGAAAGATCATTCTACTATTAGGTCTTGCAATATTCTTCGTCGGATCTCTGGCCTCATCCCTGGCACAGTCTGTCTTGCAGCTCACAATCTTCCGGGCCTTTACTGGCATTGGAGGTGGAGGGCTTATGACAGTTGCGCAGCTCATAGTGAGCGATGTAGTCCCTCTGCGAGAGAGGGGAAAGTATCAAGGAATATTGGTAAGTTTGCTCTGGTCGAGGCCTTTATTATCATGGCTAAGAATATTCTGAGGGTGCCGTCGTTGCTCTCGCAAATGGTATAGGCCCTGTCATCGGAGGTGCACTCTCGTCGAGCTCTGCGGATTCATGGCGATGGATCTTCAGGATGCAACTACCACTGACGCTCTTGACGACGGTTTGTGTATTGTTCTTCATGCCATTAAAGAAAGTCGAAGGAGATTGGAGACTGTGAGTTCCAGCGGAAAATGCTACGGTTCCAACTGACGTGATGTATAGAAAGCTCAAGGCTGTTGACTTTCTGGGCATATTTCTCGCCTTGGCTGGAATGACCGTCGTCATTCTGGGATTAACCTGGGGAGGAAAGGAGTACTCCTGGAATTCCGCTCAGGTTATCGCAACATTAGTAGTAGGCGCGGCTGCATCCGTTGCTTTCATGCTATGGCAGTGGAAAGGTCCTCGATATCCATTGATACCGTGTAAGAAGCTCCATACTACAACAAAAAGCGTTCTCTGACATAAACTTAGTGCACATCTTCAAGTCGAAGATCGTCAACGGCGCATGCCTAACCATGGCCATCAACGGTTGGAACTTTGTTATGCAAGTTTATTACATCCCTTCCTTCTACCAACTCGTCTACGGCTACTCCGCCATCAAATCAGGAGTAATGCTCCTACCCATCACACTCCTCCAGACAGCCAGTAGTACTTTTTCTGGACTCATCGTACACTGGATCGGTCGGTACCGTGAGTGCATCCTGTTTGGCTGGGTATGCTGGGCCATAGGTCTTGGCTTGATGTCAACTCTTGATGAAAACACAGGCATTGGAAAACAAATAGGTTATTCGGTACTTATTGGAGTGGGTGTCGGTAATACACTGCAGCCGTGAGTTGGAATTGTGGCCTTCAGATTGGCTTGACTGACCACGATAGTGCGCTCATTGCTACACAAGCTGGCGTCGAGAGGCGTGATATGGCTGTTGTCACATCATTTCGCAAGTAAGTGACAGACCCATAACGTGCCCTCAAGACAAATCTGACCAAACATGATAGTTTCGTGAGAAACCTTGGAGCAACATTAGGACTTGCTGTCTGTGGGACAGTTCTGTATGTCAAGTCAAATAACCATTCTAACTAATATTCACTGAGACCCCTTTAGGAACAACGTCTTAGCAGATTCTCTATCATCCTTGAACCTAGACGGACATGACTCAAAGACATTGCTCGGGAACCCTCAGACATTTCTAGACACAGTCTCACACAGCGAAGCTGAAAAGATCCGCTCAGTTCTCATCCCAGCTTACAGACAAGGATTCCGTATAATATTCCTCATAGGCGCTGGCGTCGCGAGCCTTGCATTCGTGCTAGCGTTTTTCCTAATGCCACAGGTTGATCTTACTCGACCGGACGACTCCCGGCTCAAGGAGGAAGGTCGTAAGGCCTATGAGAAGAGAGAGAAAAGCTCAGTATAGTGGTCGTGATGATTGTGACTACATGATAACATTTGGGGAAGGATGTTGTCATCTGGGTTCTATAGACAAGGGAACTATGGCTAGTGTTTGAAAGACGGTTCAGGTTTTGTCCACGGAGAGTGTTTTTATTCTTCATACCAATATTGATACAACTACCGTATAATATATAATCATCGAAGAATTACTGCCTTTCCACCCAGCTTTGAATCAGACCTTCTCTAGTTTCCAGATACTCGACTAGAAACACGCTGTCATCCTCCAGTCTGGTATTTATCGAGGACCCTTTATCGCCTCGACTGACGCTCGCCATTGCAGAGCAGCTTCGTCCATTGAGGCCAAACTCTCAAGCAAGCTGGATCCTTGCTGTAGGTCTTTGATGCACCTTGCAACATGGAACTCATTAGTCCTTTTTCAGCCATGAAACTTTCAACATGCATTGATGAATGTATCGGTACATGCAGATTACCCTTGAGAACAAGGAACGTGGAGGCCGCTCAAGCTGAAATGTGCAGGAGAGAGGTCATGTGGTTATGAGCCAGGCCTCCCATTGTTGACCGGTATATGCAATCTCCTCATTTTCAGCCTCAAACTTTAAGGGTGTCTTATATATATTGGCGTTCTAGGCGCTTGTGTCACCCCAAATTATAATTGCTTACGAAGCGGCCTGGGACGGGGGTTATGATATGTTTTGCCAACCCAATCACAAAGGGCAACGTGTTGGGGGCTTGATCAACATCAAGTATGTGCCGCACTCTCCAGCTCACGCCAGGGCAGGTTATCAGCCTTCCTTGAGTAATGTAGCCTAGTTTTAAGGTAGCCCAGAAGATCGGCGATGCTGCCTGTTCAATCCATGGATTGGAAGGTCGGTTACATCGTAGCGCCCAACTCAGTGTCCTTCTCATCACACGCATGAATGCCGGGCTGTCGATGCTTCCATACCCAGTGAAGCGCTCGCTTTTATGAGGCACTCGCTGTCATGTTACGTGACAAAATGATAAATTTGAGCTGCATCCTGGAACAAGATCGAACAACTCAGCCCTTTCTCATACACAAAAAGACTTCCCAACTTTTACGCACCATCTAAACCCAAGGTCAATTCCCCTTGTTCTATTATTGCACATCGTAGTATGGATAAGGCTTATAAAACCCTGTCTAGATGTCGCTGTCCAGTACTCAGCCCAAGATCGATATCCCCTTTGATGAAGACTTTGGCGAGCACAGCGTTTCCCATAGCATCAGTCGCCGAGGACCGAAGGTGGTCAAGGTGAAGCACCAGCCGTGGAAAGACACCTACAGTGTCGGCCCTACCGATGTTCCGGCTACCTTGTCTCTTCATGACAAGCCCTTGTACAAGGGTGAGCATCTTGACGTGTCGTGTGGGTATCCTTCGGGTACTTAAGTGAAGCAGAACTTATCTGCTCATAGGGAGACAAGATATGGCCATATAGTCATCAGAACTTCAGTATAGCTTGGAGAGCTAGGATCTCGTATTTTTATCTTCTTACAGATTGAAATGAATGGCCTATTATTTCTGTCATCTTACGATACCGCACTACACTTGTGAACCGTACAACCGTCTATATTGGACTCAATGCCCTAAGCTCGAACCCTCCACTGAGCGCACTTTCAGAAACATACCACGACCTTTACTTCAATGCTTTCCCGTGCCCTTGTATTCTCTGAGGTATTTGTCAATTCAAAGCCCGTGTGAGGAGTTCCTGTTTAGTTAACAATGTCCAGTAGCCACCAGGAGATGTTGGTAGAAGGGCTATAACTAACGCGTTTTGAAGGCTGAGTCGTAGTTGGTAATAACAAGCAACTCATCCTTGCTCTGATCGGAGAGGTAGAACCATTTATGATCTGGGGAGTGCTTGAGCAGAAATGACTCGCTCACGAAATCTGGATAGATGTAGTCACTCTCGACAAGGTCGCTGTCAACGACAGAGCGCGCATCGCAAAGTGCCAGTGGGTAGTCTCGTAGGGGGGAAATAGGGGCCTTCAGAGGCTATGACATAGTCTGTCAGCTTATAAACTGTTGGACAGAAGTCCCACTCACCTCAGTAGCATGTGTCGCCAACGAAGAATATCCCTGCAACATCGGGATAGTTGAAACGAATGCGAGCCTCTGCTCCCGCAGGCGAAACGTCTAGCACAAGATCGGTTAGTATTTAATGTTTGGCTTGTTCCTACCGCGTTGGCTTCAACTCACCCACCTGAACAAAGTTACTTTGTGGGCGAATGCGAGGGTCCAGTCGATCCAGTCGCCGTTTGCGCACCTGGAAACACAATTATCAATTCCGAGGCACTTCACCATCTTGTGTTATATTGTACCTGGTATTGAAATGTCAAAACTTTGTCGGCCTTGAAATGATCTTGAATAAATTCTTCCAACTCGTTAACATACCGAGTTACGCTACCATCCGTCTTGAAGTCTTTCGTTGTCGTTTGCGTCACCCATTCAAAGCCATGGGTGCTCAACGAGACTTCCGCTGGGAGGGCTCTGGCGTCCTGGACCTCAACCGCGCGAGGTTCAAACCTGAAATTGGTCCTCGGCACGTCAGCAGAGACATTGCCCGTTATCTCGTACGGCTTGGTATCTTCCCACAGGGCCTCCGGCGCGAGATAGTTCACGGTTAACTTGACAGCCATAGAGATAGTAAGGTTGGTTTGTTGGTTAGGGTGAGATATAATAGAGTTCTGACGTTTAACAATGAGAGTTAGAGTCTGGGCAGTTCTAGCACTCTGGGGCATGTCTTTATTTATACCATAAGAGCAAGTGGCAATAAAGCTTGCGGGAGGGCTAAAGGTGGTGCTATTAAAGCATCTAATATAATTACAGAAATGCCCTAATCTCAAACGGCCCAAAATGCGGTCTTGCCACTCTCAAAGGAGTAAAGAGCAACTTGAGTTATTTTATCTTTATTGATTAGGGTACTGCTGCAGGTATCATTTGCCTTGGAGCCCCGTCTGACAGCCGCCGTCCGTCGACCAGGTGTGCCGAGATATTACTGGCGGGCCTCTGCAGAAAGCTCTACACGAGTAATACATCATCTTGACTCGTTCTTCCCACAATCTAAACGATATAAACCCTGGTATATACCCGTTTTGTGGTCATAATGTCGGGTCCCTGCCACGTCTTTAGGATATGCGGCTACTATGACGATCATTTTACAGTTTGACTAGTGAAAGGCCCAATCACCTTTATCGGAGGCATAAAGCCCGAGGTCGTTCTATTGGCTACTCTAAAGATCATGTTGATGGTGCAGGGCTTTCATGCACTCCTCGGAGAAAAGACTGGGGTTGATATGCGGTCATTGGCATGGTTCAGAGACGTTGAGATGATGGCGGAACGAGCAAGTGGCCACGGTCTCAGACTGACGGATTTTGCTTGACTTGATATAGTTTCTCTCATATCCTCCAGAAAACATATCTTTCAGGGTAAAACGCTCCCCAATATTATTCAAACAATGGCTGGTTTTAGCCAAGGCCATCAACGTGCTCTCCTCCCTGCCGCCGAACTTCCGCTTGCCCCTACACCCCGTATCGTCCTCCCGCGTTACCCCAGGGCTGGTGTCACGACTGCCTGTGAAACTTGTCGAAAGCGAAAGACCAGGGTTAGTCCCTTGCATACACTTCAAACTGGTATCTAATAATTTAGCGCAGTGCAGTGGGAATCGACCGAGGTGTAAAGGCTGCATCCGCGCTGGTTCAGACTGCAGCTATGCGCCTATGGATAAAGATCACGAGTTACGACAACGTTATGAGCATCTGCAAACTGAAAAGGTGGAATATAAAAGACTTGTCGACTTGCTACGATTACGAGACCACAAAGAAGCGAATGCCATTCTTGATATGCTACGCCAAAACACGAGCGTGCACGAGGTTCTCCGTCAAGCTGAGCACGGCGATATGTTATGCGAACTGTTCCTTGTGTCCGAAGATAGGTATGCTATATGATTTCTTATTTCTTGGCCTCATGGATTTCCTAGCCTTGCGTACAGACACCTTGTGACTGACCTAACCTCAGAGTATGTAATAGCTCGAGCTGGTTGCGAACCGTCGAAAGACCTCGCTCGCTGTCAGCTGATAGTCACTGAGCCGGCTTCTCAAATTCCCTTCCCATACTTGACCTTTGGCCATCTACCTGGGACCCATCTTACTGCGGCATTGCCTTGTCTCAGCTTCACCGCATGAAACTTTGTGAACCAGGCAGAATGATGAGTGGTTATGAAGCTCTTCTACTCAGGATGAACTATCAAAACGAATTCACGTGATGGGCATGCTGAGATAGCTAGCTTCTAAGCCTATACGGACTTTATGGGGGGCTCGCTGGAGAGACGCGGGTTGTGGATATTTCATGGGCATAGTTGAAGCTATCGGAGGTTACATTCCTTAGCTAATAAAGATGAGTATTCAGGACCTCAATTTGGGAACATCTCGCAGTAGCATCAGTCAGTGACACTTCTAATAGCCGCATAGCCGTCTCAGCACACATGAAATATACATTCGCAACATAGACGCACCCAATAATTTTATAGTCAAACTAGATGCCAGGTGAGTGTACGAATTTCCATCGAGGTTAGGTCTGTGGAACTTACTTAATCGTGGTGCCATTAACCTCGCGCCCAAACGAGCAGTTGGTGGCTCCAATATCCTTATTGGATGATGACTAAATCAGATACGCCGTTGCATGTCCATGTCACGCAATCCAATAGCTTCTCTCCTCAGCAGAGAACTTCCACTACATACCAATTCATTATGGCAGAATCAGCTGAAAGCTGGAGAAACACAAACAGAACCCTGCATATCTTGGAAAATGCCGTCAGGGGCAATTACGGGGTGTTAGCAGCAATATGGTCTGCCTTCCGTAGCACCATAGGCCCTTCTTACTGACCATAATTAGGCAAAGCCGAACTGAAGAGTGACTTTTGAACGTAGTAAGAAGGGGACCTTCTAGCTTTACCTCTTTAAAGTAAGGGCAATAGAGTTTACTAAGGAATCTACTGACCGGCTATTGGTTAGATTTAGTTAATTAGACTGGCTATCAGTCCGTTAGAGGCCTACAGGGTCTTTCCTAAAAGTAAAGCTATTGTAAGATTAAAGGCAAGAGGGAAAAGGTTAAAGTACTAATTAGTTAGTTAGTTAGTTAGTAAAAGGTCCTTCCGGAGCCGTAGGTAACGGATTAGGTTGCCCTTCGCTTAAGGAGGCCCCTAGCAGGGTCCCCAAAGGGTTGCTAAAGGCAAAAGCCGGCTACAGGCCCCCCTAAAGGGTAGTTATGAAATCCCCTCTATAAAGATCAAAGAAAACCTTCTCTATTAGAGAAAAATTCCCTCTTTTAGTACTATAGATAGCTTCAAGAAGAAGAGGCATAGCAAGAAGAGGCACAGCAAGAAGAGGCACAGCAAGAAGAAGACCGTGGGGTCAAGCTAGGCGGAGGCATTTGCCTCGCCTAGGATGACAGCCTGTCAGCATCAGGGTCTTGTAACTAGTTATAATATTGAACATCTCACAGCCATAGTCAAAGCAGCCGAAGCAAAACGATCTCCATTGATCCTCCTCCTGTTTCCTTTTACTCTGAGACAACTACCAACTCTAGCCTGGGCAGCATCCGTAGCTACAAAATCAGCGACTGTTCCGCTCTCACTACATCTCGATCATGCACAAGACGTATCTCAGATTGAAGTGGTTGTTAGAACTTTACCTTTCGACTCTATTATGGTCGATATGAGCCACTATGATCACGAAGGAAATCTTGGCAAGACCGCTGCACTGACGGAGTTGTGCCATGAGCGGGGTATCGCCGTTGAGGCTGAGAGTGGACGGATCAATGGAGGGGAAGATGGCATTGCCGATACTGGTGATCTTGAAGGTGAGTGACGCTCATTGCCGAAGAAACAGAGGCTGATACAGAGATAGTCCTGTTTACTACTCCCAAGGAAGTAGAGGACTTCCTCAAAGCAGGCATCGATATTCTCGCCCCAAGTGTTGGCAATCTTCATGGCGACTATGGTCCCAAGGGACCAGAACTTGACCTTGCCAGACTCTCATCCATTTATCAACAGATCCGTGGACGTGCAGCCATGGCGCTTCACGGGACAAATGATTTTACCGCTGAGATCATGCAGGACTGCATCAAAGCTGGCACCGTGAAGCTCAATGTCAACAAGTTACTTTTGGAGGTTTGGCACGTCCATTTGAAGGATAATACACATAAGCCTTTTATGCAGCGTGTAGATGAAGGGATAGAGATACTACAGGCTGAGGTAGAGAGATGGATAGAAATTTGCGGAAGTGCTGGTAAGGCATAGTTAAGTTCATTAGGCACGACACTTGGAAATTGTAGAATGCTTAGCAGTTAAGGACAATTTGATAATGGCAGTTGTTCTCATTATTTCGATACTGAGTTCCAGATACACTAGTAACCGTTTTCTATTTCGTGCTCATGTGCCCCTTTCCGGAGACCTATGGCATCATATACCATCAAAAGATTACTATGCCCAGTATGAAATAAGCCAATAATACAAACACTGAATCGAGATTAGATATAAGCTCTCGTCATATCTGGTGATTGCCTGTTTTTCTCTCTATGATAAATAAAACACACTCTGGCGTAAAATGCGACAATCTTTCGACGATCGCATACTATTCTTCTCTTCTTCGTTCCGCAGATTCTTTCGTCGGTGGTTTCGTCTTCCAAGTCTTCATCTGTATCACCCTCCTCATATTTATCTTTCGTCCTGGGTGAAGCTCAATCGTCTAGACTGCTATGTATCAGATTTCCCAACAACGGAGCGTCCACATAGACAAATGGGCGCTTCTCCCAGTACTCCTGCCATTGTCTGGGCGAGAATCCTGCCAATCTTTCTGGCACAGTGTCTGTCTGGTGAATGAGCCTATAGAAATGGCGATAGATGGCCTCTCGGGTCTGAGACCACAGCAGCCCAGCATGGTGATTAGGTGGTAGGGGGACAGGCTCGCAGCCTGGGCCAACAAATCCAATATATGTCATGGCGCTATAGATCTCCTGGCTGAGTTCATTGGGAGGCACTTCGAGGCCATGATAGAAGCCTTGGTATATATGGGCTCCCTGTCGAATAAACTCTGCTATGACAGAATCATTCCGCTCAACCTCTTGCAGATAAGTGATGAGCGGTGTGTTACCAAGACGGTCCCATCTGTTGATGTCAGCTCCATGGTCCACAAGGGTCTTGATCAACTTGACTGCCGGATGCACCATGCCGTCTAAGGAGCTGTTTATGAAGTGGAGAGGAGTCTTTCCAAAGGGGTCTGTACTATTCGGATCGATCCCCTCCATAAGTAGGCACTTTGCCATGCTTACGTCTCCGTTGCTCACTGCCTGATGAAGAGCGTTGAGTCCTGTCCCAGTATGGGTCGTAAAATCAGCACCAGCCGAGATGAGATATTCTGCAATCTCAATGTTGCCGCCCTCCACAGCAAAGTATAAAGGATTTGCACCTTGCTCTAACTTCATGAATCGATATTGGTTGTCGACGGCTCGCGGAGATCCCAAAAATCTCAACCCTAAGAACGCATTATTCGCCAGAGCCCTGTTGGCGAAAGTGAAGGGGTAATAATCTATGACAGAACAATCCTGGTCCGGCTGATCAGCCGGCAACATCGGGAGAGTAAACCCCTCACGAGCATCGATGCGGACCCTATGGTTGATGTTGGCCTCGTGATTCAGGAGCAGAGACACAATGTCCTTGTGTCCATTGAAAGCGGCCCAGTGAATGGCAGTTACTTGGTTGTCAAGGTGCAAGGGAACCCTATGGCCAGTCTTGACAGCATTTGGTCCGGTGGTGTAGTAGGTGACTGCCTCCGTCGCATCATCAGAGTGGATGTTAGCTCCTGCATCAAGGGCCTGCATGACGCCAGCAATTTCACCACGCTTGGCCGACATTAGCAGGGCTGCCGACTGGTTTTCCCTCATATCTCTAGTATAGATTTGCTTCGTCACCAGCCTGCGGATGTCCTTACAGGTCGCTGCAAGGTTGAGAGCATCCACGTACACCTGAAGAGGGTTGTGCTCGGGTTCAGGCTCAGACCAATAGTCCCATTCCCAGCTCTGCTCTATGTGGAGGCTATTTTCATCCAGTATTTTGTCGATGATACACTGGATGATTTCTGGGGGGAAGTTGTTGAAGGTAATTGGACGTCCAGTGACGCCAGAAGTCTGAGGAGACATAATGTTTTACACGAAATGAAAGTTCGGTAAAGAATTTGACTTCGGTTAACGGTCTCTCTGAGGTTCAGCGAAAGATGTTCGACTGTAGGAAAGAAGTAAGGGCATAGCTATTCAGGTAGGGGTGAGACTCCCTATTTATAGAGACTCAGGGTTTCATCTGGCGACTGGTTGCTGATTAGTGTTGTCAGATCTAAATTATGTATTCGAGCTTTTACTATTTAAAACTTAGAGGTAGTAGATCGTCGAATCTACGTATTACATTCAACGAGTTATCGTGGTCGTACACGAAGCTCCCTTGCATTCACCACCTCGAGTGACGTCTCTCACTTCCGAATAGAAAATACACCACTATCCGTATAATATTTAGCTTCCAGAAATAGTTTAATCTTTTTTTTTTTTTCGAGATACAGTCTTATGATATCGTTGCCAATGCAGGTCCGATGAAACAAGACGTGGTTGCAATTAACATCTTGGCTCGATACTGGAACCACGCTTGTATTAAGTCAGGCGTTCATTAAGCTAAATGAAAGAATAAATCTTTCAATACCAAAGTTTCCTGCAATTATAAAAGCTAATATCGAGGTTAACGAAATATACATTCTGCTATAAAGTATAACGGTCTAAGCGGTGGTGAATTGAGTACTATCAGTACACTCTTAGAAGCCCTGATACTTCATCTCTGCGCCTCAATCGATAAATTTACTATGGGGTCCCGTTCTTATACTTTTTCGTGGTTGCGAGGTCATTCGGTGTTGCTTACCACCAAGTTTCGATGGTCGTTTGGTGTCCGGAGCCGAGAGTGGGGCCGATCCGGCACCAATTCCGTTGCAAAGATACGTATCCATCCATCATGGGGAACCTGAGAACCTGACGGCTGCACTGGGGACTTCCAAACAGGTATGAGGGCTCTAAAAGTCTGCTGAGAATGAGTTGAGGGCTAGTGGGAATAAAGCTCATGTTCGACAAATTAATCTGGTGAGTAGCTCAGGAACAAACTCTGTGGAAGAAGTGTCTTCGGCCTCAGCCAATCAACGAAGAGACCCCACGAACTCAGAGCAATGACATCAATGACCTCGTAAGTAGTTCACTCAAAGTGCCGACGCTGATAACAATTTGCCAGAAGCATACTCATATCATCAGAGTAGCAGAGAGAGCCCTTCAACAAAAGTCATCGATACAGCAACAACTGGAGTATTTCCCCATAGAGTATTCGGAGACGGGCTGATTACAAAGACTGTTGTAACAATCGCGCAATGTGTGTGCCTTGATCCGATGTGGGTTCAACCTCCACCAACTTCGGATTACCAAGCCAAATCCAGCTGTACAATGAATAATCCATCCAATCCCCAGAAAAATGGAACCCCTCACCATGCCGTAGCTCTACGGGTACAGTATTTGTAACCTCATATCATCATATAAAGTGCCTTTCCCCTCATTCAAGCTCAATCCTCGTATCTACACCCTCAAATTAATGACATCGCGCATCGCCCAATTGGGAAAACAACTCTTCACAATGGCTCAAAAGACCAAGACCGACATCACCCTCTACACCACCAACACGCCCAATGGCATCAAACCTTCTATCCTACTCGAGGAGCTGAACCTCGAGTACAAGGTGAACCCTCAAATTTTACACTCATGAGTACCACTGACAGTTTCAGGTGTATCCCATCAAGATGACCGAGAATGAGCAGAAGGAGGAGTGGTTCCTCAAGATCAACCCCAACGGTCGCATCCCTGCTCTCACTGATACTCTCGATGGCAAGCAGATCCGCGTCTTCGAGAGTGGTGCTATGTTGCAGTACCTCGTTGATCGTTACGATAAGGATCACAAGCTCTCATTCCCTCATGGGTCTGCTGAGCATTGGGAGATGACCAGCTGGGTGAGTTTCTCAGTCGTTCTGTCAGATCATAGCTAACAGTTCGTAGCTCATGTGGCAGATGGGTGGCCTCGGCCCCATGCAGGGTCAAGCAAACCACTTCAAGCGTATGTTCCCACTCATACAGCTCATGATGCTATACTGACATTTGCAGGCTACGCTCCTGAGAGGATTGAGTACGGCATCAACCGCTACACCAACGAGACTCGTCGTCTCTACCGCACCCTCGACACTCATCTTGCCCAGACATCATCCGGCTACATCGTCGGCGACAAGGTGACCATCGCCGACATTTCCATCTGGGGCTGGGTCTCCAGCGCAAGTGAGTCTTCTCTCTCCCCTGCATCATCACCACCATTTGCTAACACCAAACAGAATGGGCTGGTGTCGATCTCTCCGAGTTCCCCCACCTCGAGAAGTGGCTCTACAAGCTCCTCGAGCGTCCTGGTTTTGAGGCAGGCCGTCATGTTCCTACGCGCCACACCGCATTTGAGCTGGCCAAGCTGAGTGAGGAGGAACTTGAGGCCAAGGCTAGTGCGTCCAAGGCTTGGGTTCAGTCTGGTATGAAGGAAGACGCGAAGAAATAAATAATAAGAGCATAAATTAAGCGTGATACATTCTGTTTTGACTATCTCCCAAATTACTTGTAGCTGTCTTACTTCTTCACCACAGCCAGTTGGCTTCGAACTGGCACGTTCTCCTCTCTGCCAACCTCGGGGAATCCCTCAACCTTGACGCCCTTGCGGAAGATAACACAATGCGTCGAGCCTCCAAAGTGGAACATACCCGTCTCCTGTCCCTTCTTGACGTGCTGTCCCTCCTTAACCGTAATCTCACACGTGCTAACCTCATCCATACCAATGCCAACGAACGCAATAAGTCCAATTGCCGGCTCATCAGCCTCAATCAGAATGATAGCCCTCGTCGCCAATGCACTCAGGTATCCCTGACTCTGCGATAGTCCCGCTGCCGAGATCTCCGTCGATCCAGGTTCGCCTACACCTTCAAATAGAGGCTCGCTGAAATATGTACCGTCTTGTACAAAGGCACGTACGATCTTACCGGAGACGGGAGTGTGCCAGCGGTGATAGGAGAGAGCTGACAGGAAGGCTTGGTAGATGGTTCCGCCGGCGAACTTCTCGGCGAGAGGATCATGGGCCAGCATATCGAGGATAGAGTAAGGTTGGCCCTTTGCGAAGAAACGATCGCGGAGTTTCACGTCGCGTTCAATGTTGTAGACGCGTGATTCGCAGCAGTTGGCGATAACGAGGTCGTCATCTGGTGAAGCAACGGGACGAGCACTGTCGCGAACCTTGCGGGTGAAGAAGTCTATACGAATTTGTCAACCGCGGCTCATTCTGGTGAATTTCTTCACTTACCATCCCAGGACTTGAAGCCGTAGTATTTGGCCGAGGGGTCACACTCAAAGACCTCCTCAAACTTGAAGTTCGTTTTGTTGGGCTTGTTGGCGACCTCGACGAGATCATTCAGGCCCACGGGTCCGAACCAGCCTTGCGTGTGCTCTCCCAGCACCTTGGCAGATTCAGGCGTCTATCTGTCGTCAGCATGACTCTCTTGATAACTCATATGGATCAACATACCAAGAGGAACTTGCCCCAGTGGTTGAGAACCTTCTTCAGCATCCGATTCACATCAGGATCCAAAAACGCCGCATAACCGCTATCTCAGTCATCAGCAATCACCTCTATATCTCATATCTCATGAAACTCACCTAGGCGTTCCCATAGGATAGTCAAAGATGGCGCAGAGCGGCACACCAACCATGCCCACACTCTCCGCCGCATCCGTCCACTCTGGCGCCGTGCTAAAAATATGATTGAGCACCTGCAGCATATGCTCATAGTCCCTCAACTGAGGTGTTCCAGTAGGGTCATTCTGGTAAGGATGTTTCTGGGGGATCTCCTCAAACATCTGGATGAAGTACATGTACACGCGGGGCGTCTTCTCGATAAAGTCCTTGAACTCTTGGAGAACGGGGGTGAGCTCTTTGGGGTTCTCATCAGCGTGCTTCGTCACGCGACGCATGTACTCTCTGTGCACGCGATGGTCGGCGGGAAGCCATGCTCCGGGTCTGCGAGTGTCAGTGCATGCTGAGGTTGTGGTAGAGACTGTAGGTCCTACTTGTGAATGCGGTGCTTAGCGGGAATTTTATGATGATCTCCGTGCTGATGAACCATTGTCACTGATGATATCTTGCACTGAAGCAATTATAAACATGTAAATGAATTCTAAATGCCAAGAAAGGTCCCAGGAGATCTCCCGATCTATATATAAATGCCCCATAGTCTACCCAAGCCCAGATCCAACTCTCTCGCTCACTCACTCACTCGCTCTACGTCAGCATCTCGATGATGCAACCTAACAAGCCAAACTCCACACGCAGGCATTACCGCATCGCATTAGATCCGAATTACCCGTTTCTGGAATGCCGTTACCCGTACGCAATTCCCTGATAATTCTTCGTTTTAATAATGAGAACTGCATGAATTCACGCGGAGTTTAATGTGCCGATCTCCCGATTGAAACGCGTACAGCCAAAGGGTAATGATGACGTTGTGGGCGTTTTTGAGACCGGGTTTTCCGAAAAAGCTTCAGAGCTGAGGGGTAACTCGATGATATTGGGGGTGATATCTTGTTAGAACAACTTGTTTCGATATAGAATACCTGATATTCAGCTGGAGATGCTCAGTCTTCATGCCAGACACAAACCTCTGCAGCATCGTGATAAACACTCGTTCAAGGTTTCTTGGCACATACCGCTCAAGGCTCAAAGAAACAATAAGAGCCTGAGGTCATTCACAAACACAACACGGCACGGCATCTAATAATTTAACGTCTTGTTATTGATTCACTCAACTTCGCTCTCCAAAACCTCCAATAACAAGAGAACTGAGCAGGTTCCAGTCGCTAGAACAAACTCACGCCACCATCACCTACACTCTCGCTCACTCAGAGTGATTCCCACCACAAGGCCCATCAATTCTATCATCCCACTCCAGTTCATGTCCCCTCCTCCTTTGGCAAGAATATAACAAGAAGTACCATTTTAACGGCAAAACCACTCAACTATCAAACCGTCAAACCGCAAAATAAGAAGCTCAAACGCCGATAATTAAATACAAATAATGAAGGACTCCGGGAAAGACGTGTATCTCTCACATCACCAGATCTCAGACAGCCTACCGCTTGAGCCTGTCAGGTCGGTGAATGCTTGACCTCTCCGCGAGTAAAGTGATGTCTCGGTGACAAGGTCGTTATCTTTGGTTCGGGTGGGGTGGAACGGATCGCTAAAGTTGTGACAAAGGGAATGGCAGTTGCGTCGCTAAAGAGATAGCAGGCTGAGTTGGTATGATACGATTTAACACAATGGCTGAATGCAAGCAGATTGTAAAGGAAATTCGTTACGTCGTAAGTGCTGTCAGACACGTAGGGAAGGGAATGGGTATCCTCGATACCGTGGTTCCGTCGACCATGGGCAGGCTGGGTCAAGGCAAAGTCTTTACATGACCACACAGCATCCGCAGCCTCCCTTGCTGTCGTCTTCAGCAGTTTGTGGCTGTTGCGGGTGTTGCTGTACCGGTCGTTCAGTAGATGGTTCCGGCTTCGATTGTTCTTGCGCTGGCGCTTTAGGTGCGTTGGGTGCATTGGGCGAAAGAGGTGTTCTTGGGCTTGGAAGTGGACTGTTCTGGGGCTTGTCCGAGATCTTGGGCATAGTAGAATATCCGCCAGCGCGTTGAGTTGGGCTCTTTGTAGGCTCCAGCTTGAGCGGCCACTCGCCTTCTGGTGGTGACGCTTCTCGTTGCTTCTCGTCGGTCTCCTCAGACTTCTCTGCCTGGTCGACTTGATCCGGTTTGCCGAACTCATTGTCGTTCAGCGGTCGGAAATCCTTGTCATAGACATCTCCAAACTTTCCTTCCTTCTCCCACTTCTCCTGTTGTAGGCGTCGGGCGACAGTTGGGAGGAGTTGCTGATCAGGGGGAAGTCGAGGATCGGGCTTGTATGAGTTGATCATCCATGGAGGATCGCCTTCAGGCGCCTTGTTTCCTGGTGACAATTCCCCAGATCGGGTCGAAGGTCGAGTCGAGATGCTGTTTCCAATAGAGCCAGATCTCGTCTTTGGTCGTCCCGTCACTGCCGTGCCTGTCTTTGAGGGCCCAGACGTCTTTCTTGGGCCAGTTGTGGCCTTCTTGGGCGAAGTATCGGTAGCGGTTCGTTTAGGCGCAGGTAAACTATTGTTGTGATTGCTATTGACCGACATGGCGTCGAATCCCTTCATCATGTGCGCGCTTCCAGGTCGAGTCTTTTCATTTGTCAAATTCCGTTCATTGTCGGGGCTCTCGCTCGTTTTCCTCGATGCTCGCTCGAAACGATCAACAGATATGGGCGCTGGACTAACCTTGGCAACAGGAATGCGAGAGCCTCCTTTGTGGCTGTTTGAAGTGAAATAGGCATTGCTTTCCTCCTCCGCAATCTCTTCTGGGGTGCGTAAATCCCACGATTCGCCTGCGATGTCGGGGTTTCGGCCTTCGACGGCTGTCGAGTTCTTTCGGGATCTAGGGCCATTTTCCGACGCGTCAGTACCACGGCGCATAGCGCTGCGGCTTCGGTCTCGTCGTTGCTTGCTGTGGTTGCGGGTTCTCGGAACAAATATGCCAGCAGCCTGGAGCTCTTCACTCTCTATCCTTGCCAGCTTGTCGCGGTGAATCCACTTGGAACCTTCGTCAACAACTACTACTTCTCGGTCGATGGGTACCGCATTACGGCTGTATTCGTCTTCGGTCTGGGGGCCAAAAGTTTGTCCCCAAGCGTTACCGTTCAAAGCCGGGCTAGCCTTTGATTCACTAATGTAGCGCGCTCCGGCTCCGTCAACAGAGTTGTGAAGTTTGGTACTCGAAAGATTATCGTGCGAGTTCACTTTTCGGCCAACTCGGTCCATGCCTGAGTGGTAGGAGTGCGAGTTACCATTTTGGGTAGTAAAATGGTTCTTTTGAGGGTAGTCATGGTTCGTGCCAGCGTTCATGTCATTATCAAAATCCTGGCAAATCATCAGCAATCTCGCCCTGATAAAAGTTGGGGTAGCAGCCATTATGTGACAACTCCAACGCTTCGTACCTCCTTCTGGGGCATGTTATATCCCCACGAGTCTGAATGACCATGACTGCTGCGAGGCGGAGTAATGTTCTCGGTTGAGGTCGGTGCGGGTGCCATTGTGGCCATATTGATGGCGCCCGCGACCTCTAGAAATAAGAGATTTGGGGATGCGTGGAGGGCGGCAAACAAACGGCGTTTGTTCTAAGACGTTGATGATCGAAAGTGGAAAGATGTCGTTGTCAATGCTACCGGAATTCGGAGTAGCAACTATCGATTAAAGGAGAGGTATTGTTCATAGACGCAAGCGGCGGTGCGTATGCGAGTCGGGATAAGTAACGAAGGATCCGGTGATAAAGGGGCGGTCGATAAGATAACTTTTGGTGGATGGAATAACGGAATAGACTTGGGGTCAGCCAACAATCAAGATATCGTCGTCACAGAGATATCATGGCTAGGACTCCGAGAGAGCTGTGCAGAGAAGAGAGGGTAGAACAAGAAGACAAAGAAAGATGATCGATCCATGAGAGATTTCCATGAGGGGGGGCTGGTTGGTTAGGCTGGAAGATTAAAATTGACACTGTGTTGGCGCGCAGCACCTGAATGAAGCCTGCGCCTGCACGGCCCCTCAGCCGGGCTAGATCCCCTGTAAGCCCCTTGTACGGAATCAGCGAGCTCTAAGTGGGCTTTGACGGAAATACAGTTGTGATGTGACAAGGATAGGTAGGAAGAAGGAAAGCTCATGTGGCTTCAGATGGGATATGAGTTTGAATGATGGAGAGACATTTCTGGCGAGACAGGTTAGAGCTTGCCTGTTTGTCGTTTCTTGTGTGTGACTTGGAGAGGTGCACGCAAGTCTAGAACCATTCTCCGATACGAGCGAGGAGACATGATTACGCCACGCACGTAGGCACGCTTCATGTACAATCAACACAGACCATCCACTGATATCCATAGCATTGACAAAAGAAAAGCTCAGATAAAAGCATCCGTTCAATTATAAAAGACCCCCAGGCCATCATACAGTCTGCGGTAAGCCCGGCCCCCCTAGTTGCCGCCGCCGGTTGTTTCATTCTGATTGCTCAATGGGCAAAAGGGAGAAGCTCGCGAGTGGAAGGGGAATAAATCAACGTTTCCCCTGATGAGAATAAGCCGCGCCAGGGTTCAAGAAGCCACTAACAGGGGCTCATTTGATGAGGCCGGGTCTTGATTTGCTTTTGTGAAGCAAGGAATTGCTTGGTCACGCATCATGCACCAGAAACGAAACTCAACGTTGGGAATAGGCACGGATACATGCTCGCAACAAATCATCGTGCCCTCATGTTGTTATTATAATTCATCTGATATGGGGAAAAATCGGCCTCTCCTAACGCAATGAGTTGATACCGAGATTAGCTGCCCTCCAAAAGCCTGGCCCGTTGCGCTGGGAATGGAACGTTGTCAGCTGGCCCTGTCGATGAATTGACAGGGGATGTATTAGCACCTACGAATCAATGCCTTGTGAAAGCTTTAAGTTTCTCATTACGTGCAAGGGGGGAAGAAGCAACGAAAAAAACAATAACAGTCAAACGTCACAATCTCCGTCCAATCCCCAAAGATGAAGTCCTTGCGAGAGAACAAAGAATAAAAGCAAGAAAATGACAAGCAATGCCTAGACGAGACGGGAAGAAGTTGGCCGCCACAAGGTGAAGAGGTTGCCATTTAGGGTCCTTTTAGTGCTTCTAGTGCTCATTAGCGGCACATTGTTTGTGCACTGTACCGTGCTTTTGAGACGGTCCCACTGAACTCAACGGCACTTGTTTCTCCAACATCTCGGTTCATTATCGCAGCCTTCGTCACTATTGAAATTACGTAGCATTCTTTTTCCTTGCTGGCCCCTTGTTGATTCCTGCGGCGTTGTCTGTGCTTTGACGTTGACAGTTATCCGCTGCGACAATCCTCTTCAGCCTTGATTTGGTGTTGAGTGAGAGAGCCTCCATTCATTCATACATTGATCCACCATCTGCGCTGCAGCCTGCACATCATCCTCGCATTCCCGGGCACAAGCGAGACGTTGAACCTCAATTCAACTCAGGAACGACAAACAAAGAAACTTCAAACGTGCTTTGGACGGACGCTCCCGTCTCGGAGCTGCACTAATCTCCCTTGCAGTTGAAATCTCAGCCACTTGACATGAGCTTGTCTTCCATTTTCTGAGGGGACCAAGAATTTGTCTTAGACAGCTCCGTAATCGCATGGCTGAAAGTCTCCATCGACACTCATTCCTCACAACTCGTAAACGCTAGCATTTACACTTTCGGCTCCTGATTTTAGACAAAGTCAACCAAATCCTTGGGTTCAGTTCGACGTTGGAGTAAACGATTTCCATTTCCGTCGACGCCATGGCAGCTGTCATGAGGAGAAGGACCAGAATTGTGTGTATCTCAGATACACACAATTGCCAGGTCAAGCTTCCAAAGGGTGATGTTCTCATTCACGCTGGAGATTTGACCAACCAAGGGAGTCACGCAGAGGTCTGTAGTTCTGGCCCATATGCTCCTGATGGTCATACAAAGCATCGAGGCTGATCTCTTTTCAGCTTGCCAAGACAGTCGCTTGGTTGGAGAAGCAGGACTTTGAGGCCAAAATCGTCATCGCTGGTATGCCTCCTCATGGGACAGTGTAGCAGCCTCTGACGGTGACCATCAGGAAATCATGACCTCACTCTAGACCCAAAGTTCTACGCTGAGCATGGTCTCTACTTTCACAATAAGAATCCGCAGTCTCACGACGAGTGTCTACGACTGTTCACATCTTCGCCTTCCATAACGTACCTCTCTCATGAATCAACCACTATCCGCCTCAAATCTTCTTCTGGGCCACGTACGCAGTTCAAGGTCTTTGGGTCGCCTTACTCTCCCCGTTACGGGTTATGGGCGTTTTACTATGACGCTCCTCAAAATCCCAGCAACTGGTCAGATCTGACGTCGCTTTGGCAGTCCATACCACTCGACGCAGATATTGTGGTGACGCACACGCCTGCGAGGACGCATTGCGATGAGACGGATGAGCGTCGCGCTACTGGCTGTGAAGCTCTTCGACAGGCGCTTTGGCGAGTGAGACCACAGCTTGCTGTCTGTGGCCACATTCATGACGGAAGAGGTGCTGAGAGAGTGACCTGGGATCTCAGTTGTCGAAATGTCGCCTATCAAGAAGAGAGTGTCGTACGCTGGAAAGACCCTAGCGAAGGCAATAACAAAACCTGCCTCGTAGATCTGACTGGGAAGAGGGCCCCGTCTCTTGCTAACGATGGCTCCCATCCAGGTCGATATGGGTCAAGGATAATAGAGCCTGACGTAACAGACGTCCCTCATTCCGTTGACTCGGCAGAGAGCTCTCCATACACTTTCGGATCTGGCCCAGCTGATATACACGCCTCTCATGGCACTATCGGATTGGGAGGGGATCCCGCCTCGCCACGGAGCGACCAGGCAGCTCTCGCTGGGAGGATGGGTCGTCGAGAGACGTGTGTGGTGAACGCGGCGATTATGAAGAGTCGATATCCCCACATAGGGGGGAAACAGTTCTACAAGCCCATCGTAGTAGACCTGGATCTCCCCATCTGGGAGGACGAGGGCCATATCGAAGCCCCGTGATTCGCTCTTGGCTTACCCTAGACTCAGGCTCGTGTTGGTGCCCAACGAACCACGTTGGGAAAAGAGAGATGGCCTCAAAGAAAGACGAAGCGAGATCTTTCTTGATAAGTTTACAGACGGTTGTAGGCTACTGATATGTTTGCTACGCTGTGACGCACCATCTGCATTATGCTGGATCGGGATGCAATTGATCGATGTGGTGATACTCGTCGTGAACCAACATTGGGTGGCTTGGAGTCGTAGTCGGATCCAACGGATGAACTGTATTGCAGTCGTAGTACATGAACGTGGTCCCAATGGCTGTTCGAGGTGCAGAGGAGTGAGAGCTAATTGAACCTTCAATCGAATTGGCACCTTGTTCTCATCAATGTATTACAATGTCGCGTCATGTCTTTGGCGTGTAGCGCCTTGTCTTTGGGTGGTTACCCTAGACTTGAGCTGAAACTCACGATCAACTCTCAGACTTCAAGGAACAAGTCCCCAATATCAGGGGATGGTCAGTCGCATGAGGCAGCCACATCCCTTTCCCACCAATACCACAGCTGGCACCTACTCGATCTTACGGTGAAGCCATTCCCCTCCTGTTGAGACGCCAAGGAGACAAAGAAATCTCATCCCTTGGGACATGAAACAGGACCAATCCGATGATAATCCTCCACGTGCCTATAGCATTGACATCAACCAAAACCTCTCCTTGCTCAATCATGGTCGTCCGAGTTACAGAATCAAAAGAGGGATCCAATCCAAACAAACAAACCAATTGAGCCTGATGCTGCGGGGAGCCAACGGGGCTCCGCCTAGAGGGGCGCCATATCCTCACATTCTCATTCCTGCTCACCGCCAGTCTTTGTCGTGATACCCTCAGCCCAATAGCGTGGCTTAGGAGCCCCGTGTTTTTTCTATCTTGGGAGCGGCGAAGCCAAAACATTCTTGTCTCTTTTGAGCCTGAAGCCTGATGAATTCACAGGAGCTAGATCAGGTACGGTAGTTCAACCCCGCGTTTACCGCTCGGGAAGAAGCAAAAGAATTTAAAACATGGCAGACGGTGATCTTTCCAGGTACAGGCCCTTGAAGGCATTTGACCGACGCGGGTGCAGGCGGGATGTTCCCTGGAGTTTGGGAGGTCATTAACTAGACGCGTGCGAGGGGTCATGACATCGCCAATCGCGGGATCGCCAAAGGGTATCGAATATCGATCGAGCTGTAGAGTTGGTGTCGGATGGATCAAGTTTACAACAGGCACAAATAGGTAGCTATAGAACGTTTCTTAGGCTCACATGGTGGATATCGTCAATGATCTAGCTCTGTCTCTTCAAAACTTGGAAACCTGATCTTGACACAACAAAAAAAGCCGGATCCAAGAATTTTGACGTCTGGTAAAGAGCACACCCACGTGGTGCCTTGCCCTCCATCGCAAGCTACCGAACAACGTCAAGGAACTCGTGCCGGGCCACACACTTGGGATTTTCTGGCCCTAACGTCAACCGTATGATCGTGGTACGTCTTGTATGTCATTGCGCTTGCGAGACGAGAACGACGGCGTGTCTCGCAATGACTGTCGTAGAACAGGAACTCAATGTTTGTATTGTCTGAAGCTTCAGAGGCAGAACTCTTCTAGAACCTTGCTGCCACTCACGTTTCATCTCTCCCTCAGCTTGTAGCTCTCCGCAGCGAGCAGCAGCAAAGAGGTACTTTGGCGCTTCTTCACTTCTTCCCAGGGATGAGCCTAGAAGCCCAGGCCTGTGATCCCCAAAAGCCACATGCTGCGATCAGATTCAAGCACCGGCCTTGCCTCGAGACGGCTAGATAGCTCTCGTGAGGAGGGTCCTCTATCAATCGTTGCCGTCTGCTATACCTATCAGAGACGTGCGCCCTCCACGCTCCTTACTCAGTTGGGAAGCAACCCCCTGGACGAGACTGTCGATGATCTTCCCTGACTTTCGCTCGTTCTGGCGGTGGCCGTTGGTTGGCTTTGTCTTTCCCCAGGTTGGTCTTCTGTTTGTTCAGATGCCCGGCTGTAACATGGTCAGATACGGAGACCTGGAGAGTATTACGCGTGCTGAGCTGATCCTGATCTTACTGACATATGGAGGAATGTGTGATTTAGCCTAGAGCTGAACAGTCCATTTGGGAAAAAGCCCTCATTCAGAGACAGAGATGCTTATCTTGATTGGTCGGCATATCACAGAGATGTGATCAGATGCAGAGCCCGTTGGCGGCCCCGCCCTCTCCCGAGATGGGGGAGAAGTGTCCAATCACGTACTAGACATCAGGCCTTCTTTTCTGTCCTTGTTCAGCCCAACGGCTGGCTGCTGGGCCATGACGCTGATGACCACGAGTCTCTGATCTGGGGGAGCATCTGACTATTTGATCGTTCATCGGGAATGGAAAGGACATCATCAACTTTTGTAGTGGAAACAAGGTGATATGTGGTTCGTTCACTCATCACAGCTCGTCACACAGGCGCTTATGAGTGGGAAAAAATAGGCGGGATGTGATGGATTCTGCAGCACCGTAGGACTCGAGTCTTCTCTTGGATGGTGTCATGCAGAGAAACAGAATGCCCCTCACCACCATCTTTGGACATTTCCTCTCTGGCTAATTGGTCTTTGTCAGCTTGTGCCCACTACCTCTCTGCAGGTCCATCTCCTATCGGATGAGGAGACCACAGAGAAGCCTTCTGCAGGAATGCTCGTGTGTCTGGCTGGTGTAGCATCCGCATCATGATACTGCTCATGAAGCTATCACTCCACATGTACTTCACCCATGGTTTGCTCATCGTGGGGGTATCTCATTAACTGTGGAGGCATCTCTCTCAGCGTTTCTAAATCCTTCACCGAATATCTCATTCTAATTCATGGTTGTTTATTATCATGAATCTCCAGGACCTTGATCAAAGAGCCATAGCAACGAGATTCTGTATCCACAGAGAGCGGACTGCAGGGGGTGAAGCGAGACTCTAAGAACGTCGTACAACTTGGAAATGCAGGCCTCGTGATGCCATGGCCTGCACCCACTATCACTATCCGGCACCACAAGGGGCCTCTATTCAGGGATATCTGCTGCAGCAGGTCGCCTATTGCACTAGATTGATGAATAGAATCGCGCGCTACCAGAGTTACAAACTCATCGTGGAGATGGTCTCCGTACCTTGCTGGAGCTTCCAGCTGCATCGTTTGATCAAGCGAGCTGAGCATCAAGCTAAAAAGCTCATGGGATGCTGTCGCTATAGTGATTACATGCAAGTCTCTTGAAGCAATTGACCGCATGTAACTACCTATTCTCCGAATATCACCAGGGCACAGCTAGGGAGCTTGGCTTGTTCTTAGCTCCAGAGCTGTTTAGAGCTCAGGACGTCGATCCCTGGAGCTCTACACACCGAGTAATTGATCGACGATCTAACTTTTTTGTTCTCGTGGTGGGAGGAATCATTCGCACTTCATGCCATCGTTCTCGGTGCAGGCATGATGCTGTCCTGCAATTCATGCCCAGATGGCCTCAGCGGTGTTCAGCCCAACGAGGAGCAAGCCAGTCAGCCCATAGATGTTGGTGATCCAATGGGATGGGGTGAGAGAACTTATCGACTGTTGAAAAGTGATATGTCGTTGTTTGGGCTATGTATGTTTGCACTTTGGTCGTCCAATCTGAGAGAGGCTCCAATACGCACAGTAGCTTCACTTTGGGGTCGAGTTTGCCCTAGCATCGGTCCATCCTACTCTACTCTGCTTAGCCTCATGGTTACAATTTTCAATCATTAGATATCAGCCTCGCTTCAAGTGCTGAAATAGCAACTATCATTCTCGCTCAGCACCGCCTCGTGTAAGCTATTCAGCTGGCTTAGGTACAGCTTTTGGTTGCTAAATTAAAGACGGCGCGCCAGTCATCAGCCTCACCGCCTCTGGCTTCGTCCCGCTCCCTCCCGCTTCCGTTCCCCTCCCGCTGGGCATCTTTCAGCTACCGATCGGGCTCCGTGATGACCGTCCGTCGTCTGCAGTTAGAGGACCAGTTTCATCACGGGGGGTTGATGAACGCCTGAGGCGTATCATGGGAACCGATGTTGCTTTTGCTGGGCCGACTGCATTGTCAGGATGTTCCTGGGCTGATACTTACAGACAAAGAAAGTTTACGGAGTCGTCGGATTGATCAATGAACGAGCCAACTTGTTGTGACATCTCCACTCGGACCCTGAATCTGGTGAGAGTGAGACCCGGAGCATCGGATGCCTCACCTCATCATACATGAACATTGTGGCTCATTCTTACGACGTTCGCACAAGCAGCAATTCATCAGATTCCATCAGCTACCGCGGGGTCCGAGGTAGTAGATTCGCGTTGCAACTCATGGAAGAGAAAGATTCAATTGAAGGGTCTTACTCGCCACTACCAGCCACTTCGATTAAAGAGGTACCTTGGTTGTAAGCTTTGTGCAACCGAAAAATCAGGTACCGAATTTTCGTACACCACTACGGAATCGCCTTCTACTAAGACTGATTGATTATTCAACAAGGGGAATTACGGATAGGTTCTTTCGGACATGGAGATTACTCAAATCCAGTAACTGATTGATCTAAAATCCGACATCGAATCTGACCCTGCATCCTTGAAAAGATGATCATAATCATGCTCAATTCGTTATTCGTTCTTCGGCTCACACTGATTCATCGCGCTCTGGGGCCGATTTCTCCCATTTCGCGCAGCGAAACAGTGACGCGGTACTTGAGCGATAACCTGACTCACTCACCATACCCAGTACACTTAGCTCCGTAGACCTCGCCACTAAGACGCATGTACCTCGACGTGTCTCGACTCGTAAGACCGCGTACCTCTTGCAAGCCGCGCCACAAGCCCACTTGTCATTGAATTCGGTCTGCCAGCGAGCGATTTCAGTGCAAAGGTGCCCTAGGAGGCCGTACAATTGACCACTAACGGCCGGCGGACCTCTCACTAACCCGGTATGAGTGCGGGCTGCCAGCGATTCCCGTCTGCTCTTGGCTGGACCGGGACTGAGACTCTACAGAGGCATTCGATGCCCTTCCATTGCCGGCTTTCCTAGTAGGATTCTCCATCGCTGCTACGCTACGCTATTCGCCCGAGGCCGCATTGCAGAGAGAAGTCCCTTACCAAGCATCTCGCTCCGGCGTGTCAGTTCACTTGGAGCAGCTAGTCAGCTCATGATAAATCGCCATCGCCCGCGTTCTCGAAAGGGGGCTAAGGGGGCGAGTTTTAAACTCCTGAAGTCTCTTTCAAGTCCCTTTACGGGCTTTAGAAGCAGAATTAAAGTAAAATCAACTCGCCACGTTCCTGATTCTTTGCCTTTTGGAGCAAGGGACGGAATCTCCTCACCCAATTGTTTTCCAATCTTCCATCGCAAACTGATTCTGCTCACTCCACCAAGAGAGATACGTACCTTTTCCACTTCCATCGCTCAAACAGGAACCTCAGGCAGGAAGTTCTTGGCACAGAAGAGGTACTTCCAGTTACAGATTAGAAAACACCCAACCACCTCGTTACAAATACACGCCTCGCGAGTCAAACCATTTGTCTTGATTAGTAGACTCCAACTCGTCTGATTGACTCTTTTTAAAAACCAAGTTATTCAGAGTATTTCGGTCAAATTCATCAGACCAAGTGACTCTTCGAGTCCCATAACCAAGTCACGACTCACAAACTCCACCACAGCGAGCGAGACCAGACCACGACGGGACGGGACCGACTCCATCTCAAAGAGGGACCGACAAGTACCTACCTACGCATCTACGGCCGCTTACACTCTACAGCACCCCTCAGGGGACCACCTTGGACCAGCAGCGACCACTAGCAGCAGCTCAGGACCACGCACCACCAGACGACACAGGTGGACCGCTCTGACCGGCACCCCCAAAAGCCAAAGGCGACCCTCCAGCAAGCCAGTCGTGGACCCCCTACTACCTGGCGTCTGATCGTCGACTCTAGTCTCTCTGTCCGCCGTCCTCTCACTATCGACCCTTGTACTAACGAATCACTCTCCCCTGTCGCTAGCCACGCTTTTGCCCGTGACCTCATCTGGCTCTTGTTCTTCAATAGTCAATACCCCAACGACCGCTGGTCTCCTTCTCCCGCATTGTTCCTCTGTTCCACTGTGGACGTGAACAACCAAACAACACCACCAAATTATTGACATCCCACTTTCTCTCGTGTTCAGCAGCCGGCTGCTCACGTAAATAAATTCTTCCTTTTCTTTTTCCCCCCTCGTCTGCCAACTCTGGTCATTCGTTTGATCCAGTACTGCACTTGCAAGTATAGAGTACAAGTTTCTGCCTGGTTCTACGGTACCCTGCAAATCCGAGCACCCACTCACCTTGCTCTGGCGACGAGACTCACAAATACACCAACACCGCCCCCAAAGCCCAGACCACCTATCCTGCGACCGCCTCCTATCGCTGGACAAGAACACCAATCCGGACAATACCCAACTTGGCCTAATATACATACAGCCATCCAGCCCTGCCTTATCCCTTGACAGCCTCACCAAGATCCGCCAAAGCCTCGCCCTTCCGACGACCTTCGGATCGATGCAATAGACAGCCTCGCCATTACCATTTGTTAACCTATATACTCGACTTCAGCCCAACCGGTAGTCGCAAAGCAATTCGCCCAACATGTCTACATCAACTCCTGACCCTTACGAAATCCTGGGCGTTGCCAAAGATGCGCAACTGCCCGAGATTCGATCTGCACACCGAAAGCTCGTTCTCAAGTGCCATCCCGATAAGGTTCAAGACCCAACATTAAAGGCCCAGAAGCAGGACGAGTTTCAAAGGGTTCAGACCGCCTACGAATTATTGGCCGACGAAAAGGCGCGAAAACGCTATGATGATCAGGCCCGGTTAGCAGAACTCCGCGAGCAGATGCGGGCAAAGGCTGCTGCGAGCGCATCAAGTCGCCCTTCTGCTTCAGCCACCGCGAGCCCATCATCAAGTCGACCTACACCTACATCTACAACATATAAATACGAAATTCGAACTAATGACCGCACATACAAGACGGACCGACAGCCATCGCCCGTCCGAGGTTATTCCTCTTATTCTCGTTCTTACGAGGATGAGCATCCTCGCGCTGCTGATATCTTCGAGGGAGTTCGAACTGTGAGAAGGGAAAAGTCTTATCAAGATAAGACTACAAAGCGTGAAGAGAGGGAGAGAGAGAAAGATTTGGAACGAGCGCGAGAGAAGGAGTATGCCCGAGAACTCCGAGAGAAAGAGCGTGAGCGTGAACGACGAAGAAGAGCCGACGAAGCCATTCGCCGTGCTGAGAAGGAGAACAAGGAGGCCGAGAAGGAAGCGCGACGTGCCGAGAAGAAGAGCCGCGATAAGTCTCGCAAGCGAGATACTGAGGAAAAGAAGCGACATAAGCAGCCTTACATTGAGACCTTCGATGGTGAGCCCATCTCATCAAAGGCTGAGAAGAAGAAGTCCAGCAAGAAGCACGATGAGCGACGCGAGCGTGATCGATCATCACACCGTGAGGAGGTTCCTCCCACGACAAGCTCAATGCACCCGCCACCCATTCCCGTGGAATACCAGGATAAGACCAACGCTGCACTCAACTATATCCAGGCCTCTAGAAGTAAAGGCTCATACGCTTCTCGACACATGGTTCAACCTCCCGCGCCTACTCCTCCTCCGGTCGGCTCTCCTTTCGCTGCTCCGGCTGATGACGACGATGCCCGTCGATCATCAGCCAAACCCAGACGCGGATCCACCGGCGAGAAGGCTTACAAGCCTGAGGTTGTCGACGATCCTATTGAGGCTACTCCTCCTACCGCTCGTCCTCATATGCAAAAGTCAGCCACAGCTACTGGCGCACCTACCACATCTCCTCCCAGACGGACGAATACTATGCCCAATGAGGGTTACAGTCGCCACGTCCCAGGCATCTCTCGAGCTCAAACCTTCAGTGGCGCGTATCCTGAGCCCGATCCTCGCGGCCGTGGCCGCACAAGGATGCAAGCTCAGGTCCCTGAGAGTGATGACGATGATGAGTATGAACGTTATCGACGCGAACGGGAGCGTAAATCTCACCGCAGCAGCAAGAAGCACCGCTCTCCTGAGTCGCGTGGCGAACATGTGATGCAGTACCGAGTTAATGAGGGTGGCCGTACAACGCTGCAGAACTCATACTCACGCGCCACCCCTGCTGAGGAGGGTTACTCATATTACCCCAGCCAACCTGGTGTTCGCATCGTTGAGCGTCCCTCCATGCCCTCTCGCGATGCTACCTACTCGGGCTACTACCCCTCAAAGGTCAAGACTTCAAGTTATGGCGATGTGCAATTTAGCGAGTACCCAGCCTACCGTGGCGAAGCCTATGCTGCCTAGACAGTCAAGTCGACCTCTCAATGGATCGCTCTCGGACTTCATTTCACGGCGTTTGACGCATGTATTCCACCATATCGGATTTCATTTACGATCTCAGCCTTGGCATTGATATTTGTTGTTCTATTGTTTCATAAACCTTACGAAACGAAACATGTCTTACGAAATACGAAATTTACCTCGATCGCAGACAGGCGATTCGGGATGCGGGATGAACGGCGTGATGGGCAGTGTGGATGTTTTTATTGCTTGCTTTTTACCATTTAGCTCCTGGCATCTGGAAGGAATATGGATCACAGTGGAAAGACAAGTTTGCATAATAGACTGTGTGTTCTTGGCTTTGTCGCCAAGTGGTCTTTGTGAGCTCAGGGCCGAATCATTTGTACGTCGTTTGGAGTGCGACATGCATGGCATCGGAAGGGATGGCTCTCAGTATTTTTCTTTTTCTTACATACATCATCGGCGTTGGGGATACCACACTCGCTCTGGATTCTTAGTTGCTCGACCGAACGAGACATAGCAGATAGAGATGAGGCAGGCTGATGCATGGCCTGGCTTGGTTAGAAATGAAGCTAATTCGCCTCACACTTGACTCTTCCTTGTGACTGGACGCGAATGTTACCTTGAACCAAGTCTCACGGGAGCAAGGATTCTGGAGATGTGAAACACGGTTGTAAATAGTGAATATCATGACTGAATTTTAAAATACATTTTATTGGATTCATTCAAGCCCAGACTGAGATATCTAGCACCGAGCTTGATCTTTGGGGCGAATACTTTCGTTCAACCCATCTATGGACACGCAAACCTCGTCTTGTGACAACTTCTTACAGGTCACAGCCTTGTCTTCAACCTAACCTATAGTCATGAAATGATCCACCAATGCAAAGCTATTGGTAGCATTGTCGATCCAATCACTATGCGCACAGTAACCTCCGCCTCTGACAGCCTCTTGACTGAGCTGAGACATGTGAAATCCTCAGACTCATAGTGGCGACTTACATGTAGGGGCACAAGCTGACAGCATTTCCGTACCGTGAATTGATTAACGGTAATGATTGACTGTTTGTAATATTGCCACCAGCTTAAACGGGTGAAATCCGATACGTCAGGCGGCAGGTCGAGTCATATGTCAAACGCCCTGAGCTGCAATGCGGCCTCGGTGAGAGCTATTGTACTCGTCACGGCGGCGAGTATCCGAACAATACCCCGTCAATCCACCTCAGTAACAGATGCGGGTACTCGATCCAGACGAATGTATACATCGGGGAAGATATTTGTGACAAAATGCAGCTGAGACGGGATCGCGTTTGCTTCCTGAGACCTTGACGGAGGAGAACCTCTCTGGGGAAGATATCTCCGAGTGAAACAGCTTTTATGGCATCTATTTTGAGCCTGGTACATGAATTGAAGGGAAACGGACTTTTGGGGTATTACAGAAGTACAAAAACGACACGCCGAGTCTAGATTACCGATGTAGGTATGCTCAAGAAAGTTGTTTGGCGGGATGAAGCTGGATATCGGTGCCGGGGAGGCATCCGGTGGACGGAGAGATGCATTGATGAAGAGGTTAAGGTATCAGGACTGCAAATTCCCGCTGAATATGTCATGATTTGGCTTCTGTTCTGGTGTCGTTCCGTTTACTTCCCCGTGAGAAGAACGGAAGAGCGCATCATTGCGGAAGATGATGAGGCATTAACGGGAAGCGTTGTGAGACTTCTGCCTGAGCTGGGGAGATGGAGACCTCAAGGATTGTAACATTGTTAAATTAATGGCTGGATCTGGATCTCTGGCGATGTTGTGATGCCTGGTCAGGCTGCCGAGTAAGTTAAGGCCGAATACGTGTAGCAGGGAGACATCCGGCCAATGGACAAGCACGTTGAGGAAGTGGCTCTTGTATTTAGACTACGAGGACTTACTGAAGTGGTGTTTTATCTCGCATCCAGATCTGAGGCCTTCTTGTTAAGAGAAAGGATGGCAATTTAGATTGTCGTGATGTCAAACGACTGAAGTGGACTCCGAGAAGGTGCAAATTACTCTCGAGCCACAGCAACGCTTTGCTTGACATAATTAGAGAGTCCAATTCAGTCCTGGGAGTACTCAGGTAGAACAAATTTTGGGTGCATGACTAGTTGCGCATTGGTGAGCGTCCAGAACATGAGCAAACTTAAAGTGTCATGCACGAAGCCGTGCCCGAGCTCAGCATACGGATCGAGCTCATCATATTGGCTACTATTTACTCTCGACAGACACCGCATTAACAATTCCTTCGGAACAATACACACCGACTCGTACGTGTATGCATCAAGGCATCCTTCACGCTGTGACGGAGACAATGTCGACTTCCGACCACCGATATCCATGTCTGTAGGAATTGATGGACTTGGAATGGAATGTTAATCCGAGCCCGAGAATAGAGCAGGTATACATACCGGCAATTCCTCCCATTAATTCCTTTCCTTTCCTTCTTTCTTTTCTTTAACTATCATAGTGCGGCGCCCCTGGCCGTGCTGCTTTTGTATTATATTCGGGCCGTTAAGGGGCGGCCCATGTCTTTCCGAGTCTTCTTCAAGATCAGCTTGTTTGCTGGTTCTGAACATCTACTGGGGCTGAAGAGCTACTTCATGGAGGCTCAGGGAGGCTCGGATAGAAGGCCAATCTGACGGCGGTGTCTCAACCGCATCAACCCTGGACGAGATGGTCACTCTGAGCACTTCGTCAAATACCAGAAGAAGGTACAGCATGAGTGTCAAGATTGCGGCAACAGATCACACGCGCCGGCAGTTTGCGAACGCATACCATCCAGTCCATCAGCTGGGCGAGCACAGTCTTGTTCATCTGGTCCGGTATGTGTACGTCTACTTTTGGTCGCCAGTCTCTCGAAGATAGTGATCACATCAATGGGTCTTCGACACCACTGAGGACAATGCTGTGAGCTTGATAGACTCGGAAATGACTGTGGACCACGTGATGGTGAGTAGTCCCAGGCCGGATAGAAGTGAATCTTACTGACATAAGGACTTCAAGGCCATCGTGGATGGGAACAGGATCCAATGTCCTTCAAGCTACAGGCACGCTACCTGATCCTCCATCCTGGATAGAGAGTGTACAAGCCCCAAGGTACAATCCACTACGTCTTCCGAAAGCACAGCGACCCGACCCTGATTACAGATGGGTTTGGCCGAGTGGCCCCCTGTTACCTCGAACTGAACATTATGGATGATGCTGGTCGCTGCCGGCCTTGAAGTGGGCTGCACATGACATGATCCACCAACAGGCCTGAAAGGCATCTGAACGAACAGCTTGTTTGTAGTCTCAGACTGCAACTGAGATTAACGTTTCTGATGTCCTGCCAGCCTGTTGGATGTACGTGTCCCACTCAGCGCCATGGAACTGTCTTCCCATGCATGCCACTTTGAATCAGTCAAGATTACAAGATCCTTGTGAGGAAATATCCACTCGGACTCACGAATCCAAAGCTGCGTCTAGCTTCAATATGAACTCTCTTCAGGATTCAGGACAGAACCTGATGAATACACTATTGACTCTCAACGCACTTGCATGGGACGTCTCGCAGTGACGAGTGAATGGTGCCTGGCCAACAGCATCGTTATCCCGGATCCTGTCATTACCATCACCCCAGCACTTCTGGCTTATTATAAAAGAAAGCCTTTGTGCCTAGACAGAACCTTGACCCTTCTACCATCATCTCTCAACACACCATAGTGATAGTGTCAATCGCAAGAGCGACGTCACAGCATTCCTCAAGATCACCCTAGATCAGATTTAGGCGGCAGGAATATGAACCATGCACTCCAGCGCCGACTTGACGAGCATAATGGTCCACAGCTACCTTTCTGACGTCCACCAAGCCTTGATAAGTACCAGCGTCGAAACCTGGAGTACCCATTACCTCTCATGGAGAACCACCTTCATCAGTTTGAGAGGCATCAAGACGAACAGCTTGTTTGTCATAGAACGAGGTTAACGTTCTTGGTGTCCTGTTTCTGGACAACGCTTTCACCATTCGATACAGGCAAATGGCTGGAGTTATTTAAAGCCAGTGAAAACAGTCTGAAGGCGAGTAAAAGACAACAATGTCCTCTCGCCATCATGAAACCTGCTGGGAGGGGCTCATCAAAGGTGCTTTCAATGCAGGAAACCCTTTGCGTTCGAGCAGTTCCAAGATCAAGCCCATGCACAAAGAAAATGCCCGGCCTAGGCCAATGTGGGTGAGCACCAAAAGATTTGGAAATTACTGAGAGCATACAGAGCAATATCTGCTTTAAGAAAGACACAATTGTGACAGGAAAGAAGGACATGAGCACGGTCTCGTCCTTATAAACGAACATAGCCAACCTGTAGAGGTTTTAATAGGCAGATGAAAAAGTTGTTGACTTTAAGCACCATTTGTCTCTACGAAAATACCAGAACCTCGTTGCATCGCGGCCATCTCAGACCTGAACCATTCCCTTCAGACTGGCTAGCAGGACACTGTCCAACCAGCAACAACAGCTATTACATACTAACCCAATTCTCCATTCATTTTGTTTGTACCAAGCTCTATAAACTGGAAATTATATAGTCGCAGCAAAGAAATCCTTCTTGGCGTTATCCCAGTGGGAAAGAAGGTTTGCACCCCTGGTGACAGCACTGTTTTTGGCAGTATATTGGCGATAAATTTAGAAGTAAATATCACCAAAACACTTTGAGTGCTTCGAATGAAGCGGGCCCAGGCTCGGGGAGTGATAGGGGCGACAGAAGCTCTTCCAAATCGATCGAACACGAACCAAGCGAATATCAGCCAAGTGATGACGAGTGGTCTGCGCTCAGCAAATCAGGTGCAGAAGAGAAAGCAGCCAAAGAGAAGGCTATAAGGCGTCAAGGTATTCACCACAAGGACGATACAGCCAGATTGTGAGCCGTTATTAGATCCTCTAGCATAGGTCAAAGATCTCGAGTTAACCGACGAAACGACAGCAAGGTGGGTTTCTCCTTAAAATTAGGAGTCTTCATAAGCAGCAGGACGATCCTGAACTTCCAAACCATGCAGAAAGCCTAATGTAGCACCCAAGGCGAGAAATTGACCCTTTTGCGTTTCCGACATCACACTTACAACAGTTAAATGGCGTTTCCACCTCAACCCCCGACCTACCATTGCGAATCGAGATCTAGCTCCCCATTCGGGACATTCAAGCATCTTGTTCTGTCCCACAGTCAGTGTGCAACAGGCATATATTTGCTTGACAAGGGACGGAGCCCAGTCCTTGCTGGCACTACCAAAAAGGCCCCATTGAAAGCTCCAAAATACTGTACGGGTCCCGGAACCTTGAACGGCCCTCGGCCGAACAGAGCTCTTTGGAAATGACCAGGAGCGGGTAAGCAACGTTCTGGAAGATACTTCAGTGGACCAGCATGCCGGCCAGTGTTGTCACGTCTCAGAATACATTACGAACCGTGTCTCAAACTCGGGTTGAGGTCATCGGAGTGTCCAACCCTACACAACCATCCAAACCAAGCATTCATTCTTTATATAGTGGAAAATACAGCATAGTTGTGATCATTTAACTACTTCAAAGCAAAGGATACGACCTTGGTCTCGGTGTTGAACCTGTCGACCCTCCAAGTTCGAGTGTCAATATGCTGGGTTTCGACGAGCCTAACGCAAGCTTAATAGACGAAGGAGAATCGTTGGCAAAAGATCCACCGCTCCAAACTCCCAGCGAGAGTGACTGTCCCAGTTACTTGTGGCAGAGGTTACATCACGAACACATATTACTACTAGTATCTTCGGCTGTAGCTAATACTCAGACACCTCTCCAGCGTTATTGACCTATGAGTACGCTCTCTTGTTTGGCATACAACACTGGCTCCCAAAACATCAGATGGTGTCATGAGCACAAAAAGTGCCTAAGAGTCCAATCGATTGACTCTTAGTTCTCGTCGCAGTCAATTTCGCATCACAAGAGAGCGAATGGATATTCCCTCTCATAAATCCCCTCAGGGCGAGCTAGGCCTACGCGTCGCGAGGGTGTGATATGCATCCACGCGACGGACGGCCTGGGAAACAAAGGAAAGATGAACCCTTTACCCTTGGACAGGAGTGATAACTTTGCCAATCAAGGCAAACCTTTGCTCGTTTCAGATTGCCACTAGTTTGAAGTGACTGGTGCTGTGGAATATTTACAGATACAAGCAAACGACGACCCTACTACTCGAGTGGATTGAAGCCAAGGGTGGATGTTTTGTGTACTGCTGGCGAAGCTTTTCTTCAAGCGATGGAGAATAAGGAGCATGTTGAGTTTAACTGGGAAAAAGAGGCTGTTAGAGATCCGGAAAAGCGTTGGCTTACCGAAGGAGATGACAGGGTTGAGTCGTGGTTAGAGGTTTACCAGTCTGAGTCTGAGCAGGAGCACGAACCTTCGGTAGTCAAAAGAGTCTCTGCTGCCTCGCTTCAAGAAGTTCACTAACGGCTCCAATCCAGCACATGGCGTTTCGCTTCAACCTGGTCCTGGTGGCGATTGTCTTCCCTTGACAGAGGATACACCACTGAAAGCCAGAAAATACCACGAAGCATACTGCAGAAAATATTTTGTCATTTACGGAGTTGGGCCTGTACCTATACAAGGCAGCACGGTTGAGCCATATCTTCTGTCTGTATTACATCCCACGAACTCTTAAATGAAAATAAACTCCTTCGTCCTGCAACAGGATCAAGAGCCCGAGCCTCCTCAATACGGGTTTATCGCACCAGGCGACCAACCTGATTAAATCAAGCAATTTACCGAACATCAAGAATGAGAAACTACCCATTCGGAGCAACTTACGAGTCTATACAAGACCTCCTCTACAGAATTGCTACCGACTGTACCCTTTCTAGTTTGGTTGTGGTCGCAAAGAGGATTGGGACAGCACCCCCTGAGAACATGTCGCGGTGGACTTGAGAATTCCTTGTCCAAGAGCCAGCTTGCCCAGAATCACACGATGGACAAGGTTATGAGCCCAAATCACCTGCGAATCGAAGCAAGCCCAGATCTTCTGAACCGGGCCTTGGTTACTGTCAACACCACAATGCCAAGATGAACCGTCCATTCTGATACGATGCCATCACGGAGTATAAGAAGCGTCAGCAGGTGATCAGAAAGCGGGCTGTACCATCGCCTGTTGTTCTACCGATTTGGACAACGCAACACGGCCCAGTCAAGCATGTTTGAGGACGATGGTGTAGACGTCGATTTAGATGATGATTCAAACATCTCTCTGGAACAAACCTAGGTTCGGCGTCTCGCCCATCACGACAAGCTTCACAATAGCCCAGGTATATTCAAAGCAAGTTCGTAACTCGACCAAACCATGCTGTCTGTCTCTGAAGGAGCTGGAGACACGGTGGGTACCCCTGGGCTGTTGCAATCCTGATTGATGAAGGAGGGATGCCCATCCAGCCACCCGACACACTACACTGTCCGTGCCAGTGGAAGGCAAGCGAAGGGGGGAAGAATGAACCATGATGTCGACTAAATCGTTGAAAGTACCCGATGAGAAGCCCTCCGGGAAACACGGCGCTTTTTGGAGGGCCTCGCCAAACGTCATGGCCGCATGAACCTGCTTTTGTATTGAAGGTTGTGACAGACGATAGTGTCGTGAGACTACGGAGCTCCAGCCTTTGAACTGTAAAAACATTCTCTATAGGCAAGCCATCCAACTATAATCGCTGTCTAGCAAGTGAACCCACGTTCTTAGCAGAAGATCTCTTGCCAGTGAAAGGAGACAGAGAATTGACGTTGCCAATTCTCTTCGCAGCTATTGTACAATTCTCCGAACTGCAACTATGGCGGCAAAGTCAATTCCAAACACAAGACATATGAACCGTGATCCTCTGGCATCTTGCGTCACGGAGCTATTCCGACGCGAATGTTCATTTTGAGGTGCGTCAGTGGAGTGTTTTCTTCCAGCCACGCCTCTATACAGACCTCTTAAGCTATGTGACAGACTATCACTATCAACAGACTTACTGACAGTGAAACATTCGGCTTTTACTTAAGAGAGCTGTATGGAACACAGAGACTTCGCCCAACGATGGGGACGAAGGTATGTGGTCTCTTTCCTCTCTGTTTGTCGAGTTGGACTACCGAATACAAAGGTAGAAACGTCTCTTATGGCTAGCTTGCACAACGCAATGCAAAAGCTCCAGCAACCCGAACTTCTGCGGCGTATGGGCAAGTATCTCCACGGGTATTTTTACAAACTGGCGATTTTACGCTTCAATATGCCCACCCTGGTGATAGACAAACAACGAATCGAGTAGAAAAGGGGACATGATGGGTTGCATGTCTCCTGTTGGAGGAAGGCGGAGCGTAAACAATTGGGCGCCTACAACTTTCTCGAACTGAGACGTGATCTGCGGCTACAGAGGAAACCGACGAAATCAGCTCTAGTAGAGCCTGCTACTACCAACAATGCCACAGCACACTACATTACTGTTGCTGCTACTAAGAATACTACTGCTGAGGATATTTCTACGCGAGCGGAGAAACGAAAACTACAGAAGAGCAGATACAACTCGGCATGAATGCCTCGGCCCAATTGTTGAGCAGCTTCTTCCTGGTGCAGTAAAATGCAAGCCAAGAACACGCGTTCGGCTTTCTTTAACCTGAAGATCTCAAGACTTGATGACTCAAACAGCCCCATCCAGCCAGTTCAACCTCTCCTCATTGTCCCAGTCCCTCAGAAGCACAGCATAGCACAGCGCAGCCACGATTCACCCATAAGTCACCAAGTGCTGCCTGAAGTGTATTTTTGAGGGGGATGTTTTGAGTTGATAGACCTGATAGCTGATGCACAAATATGATAATCTAGCCTATTACCTTTCTGTATCTGTTTTGAGTTTTTATGTGCTGTCAGTAAAGTTTTGTGGTTGTAGCGTTGTGAGTCATCTTTTCAGTGTAGCCATCATGTATAAGACGTCCCTCACACCTGCAACAGATCATCCTTGTCATTGCTTCCGTTTCCTAAGATTGACACAGACCTTTCCACCACAATGTCTACTGCGGCTTCTCCTGTTGCCCAAAAGGCAAGCCTTTTAGGCCTTCCTTTGGAGCTGCGCGACCAAATTTATTACTACTACTTCAAGGCAGATGGTGGCTATGTTTCAGACGGCGATAAGCTGCTCCAGGCCAGCGGCCAGGCAGTTCAGATATCGCTAATGTTAGCATGCCGCTCCATCGCCTCCGAGACGCGGCATCTCCCTTTCACCCTCAATACAATCACCTTCTCGACGATCTACAGGCCAGATTGGAGGAAACAGGCCCTCATGATTAACCAAATAGCTCATTACCATCTCTACCTCTTACAGGACATGGTCCTTCGACTGGGCCGGCTTTTGACACCTGATATGTACGAGAAGCCCAGCTCTGAGTATTCTCAATACATGCCTATCGTGATGGAAGAAGTGGCAGAGTTCATCGAGATTTGGGACCGACGTACTGAACTTTCTACCGAAGTGAGAAACATGCAGGCCTTTGTTGACTCTCAGGAATTTCGAGATGGTGCTGGATTCAGAACTGGAATTCCCTCGATGCGACTACGAGGAGATGATAGCACAGTCTCTCTGAAACGAACAAGGACCTACCTATTGCGGCAGCTTGCAGACAAGCACCCCACAGAATTCTCTGAAGCTATTGAAGATATCTTACCAGGGTGGAATAATTCGCATTCAATTGACGAATTCTTCAGTCTGGGGTTTGACTCATGGGCTATGCCTACTCTGGCTGAGGTCAGAAGAATGGTGAATCTAATGCAGAACACCAGGTACTGGCAGAATGGGGATGCGTGGTACCACTTACGCTATGGCCATCCAGACTACAATGGCCCAAAATATCGTTACAAACGAAAGTATTGGTTCTCGGCTGCCGCTCAAGCAATCAGATTCCTCGGGCAGCTTTCTCGACAACAGCGCCTTTTGATATCAAAGCTAATCCTTAATGAAGATCGACCTGCAGCTGCCTTTCCTGAGTCTCATATGATAGGCATGATTCCTTTTTGTCTAGAAAACCCGAAGCTCTATGTTGAGCATCATATGAACCTTTGGCGAAATATCCTTGCTAGAGGCGATGACTTCAGAATCCGAAGCCTTATGTCCCATATTGAAAGTCGCTTGAGGGTTTTGGAGGATACTCCTGAACTACACCAAACCGAACCTGAAGTTATTGGTCAAACCTTTACTGGCTTTATTATGCACCTCTTGGAGGCCTTAAAGGAAGGGCTACCTTCAGACTCATACTCCCTTATTATTGGTGGCTATCCTGATTTAAATCTTGCAACAGAGATCTTTTCAGTATCCATAAAGCCTTATATAGCCTGGCTCACGGCTCATACGGATTGCATTGCCCGTGGCCTGATCGCCCCAGCCAGCCACCACGACTATCCTTTTCCTAACAGAACGTCAGCCCAAGAAATAGCTCCAGTGAGCGAGAGAAGCGCCATCATTCAGTGCGACTTCACCCTTGACCAGCCTTGGGACTGGGAGACGATTTACAATGAGTCCGGAGCATCCAGGATTAGGACTCTAAACGATTTAACGAATCTTGGTGTGGAATTTGAGGTTGACGACTATCTTGACGTTACCACCAGTCTGCTTGATTGGGAAAAGGTCCAAAAAGAAAGCTATGAAATAGAAGAACTTTCGGATGGTGTTTTTGCAGAGCCCGATGACTATCGGTACTTGGCATAAGAGCAACGCAGGCAGTCAGCGGTGCGTGGTATTAGGCCGAGGCAATCGGGAAGTCGTCTGTGTTATGGTATATTTATGTGCTATTTATTCACACTTGTTTTCTTGCCTTGAATGGCCGTATTGTTGGTTCAGTTCAGTCAGTCCAGTATGTATGATCAACTTGTTGTCTCGGCGGCTTGCGACGACGTTCTCCTTTACAACTACCCAGTAATGTATCTCGACGCATGTCTTTGGTGATTGATCAATACATAGTTCAATATTGTGATCAAATGACTGGGAAACACCGAGCTCACTTCAAAAACCTCATTCTAAATGAATCCCGGATAGAGGCGCCTCCGCTTTCGTTCGTGGAGCCCCTACTCTCTCCAAATCGCGTGAGCGCTGTTTTCATGGACCAGATGTCACTACCTGTATGATTTGCAAGTGCCTCAGAGTGTCAAGGCCGGCAAGCAGGTGTTGAAGAAGGGGCTCACGACCATTGTTAAGGGCAAGAAGCCTAAGGGAAGGCATCACAACCATAACGTTGCACGCCTTCGAGATCTGAATCAGGTAATGCATGAGCATCACGGCATTTGACTCGACCAAGAACATGAACTTCACGAACGAGATGTAGAATTCGACTACCGACCCCGCGTGCCAGAGGAGTTCCCGTGGCCGTAAAGTGCGAGTGCACCCTGACCAAGATCGAAAACCTAGACGTGCCGCGGAGTGTTACGTCTAATGCGGAAATCCGCATTCACCATATAAAACCAGATCTCCACGTCAGCCGTGTTCTGACGCCCCATAGAAGTGGTTGACGCCAGGCTAGAGGACGTGGAGCGGAACAAGCTTGCCCTGTTACGGGCATGGCTACTGCATAGGGGTTCTATAAGGAACCCGGTCGACGGTATGTACCTGATTCTCAATGGGTTCGCGAAGAAGGAAGAGTCATATCATCGAATTTGAAGTAATACACTATATAGTTATGATCAGCAAGAAGACCAGGGCCGACCTCACGAAGCACTGCTACAACAAGATCGCAGGGAGGGGTGCCCTGAAGAAGCAGAACAATGGGTACAGGGTCCTTAAATAGCAGTAGGTCAGTGGTCTCACCTATGCCCGGCATTAAGTTCGGGAAGATCGACAAGTATGTAATAGCTGCCCCGGGATGGGAGATCGAGATCCCGAGGAGGGTCATGGACTGGGCCTTGTTCACGTACCTGGCCGAGTACGGGAAGTACAGCATGCGCAAGATGAAGAAGGGGGGTGGTCGTGATCGCGAGGTGTCTGTCTCAGGCGCCCGACAGCACGGTGCCGGTCATGGTCAGGATAGGAGCCCCACGCGTGATCTCGATCAGAACCCTACTCGAGCTCTGTAACCTAGCTAATCTCGGCTTCGATAGCGATGAGGAATGACCCATTCTAACCAGTGCGGGAAGAAGGAGCTGGAGACGATGTGGCACCAGTTCTAGATCGAGAACCCGCCCAATCTCAGATTCGAGAGCGAGTTGATCACAGGGGCGGGGATATCTAAGAGTCCATGCTCTTGAAGCCGAAGTCGTGGAAGTGAATATATAAAGTCATGATGTCGAATACCTACTGGAAGTTGTGCGTGACTACGGGCAAGGTAGGAATAATAAACGCTGTCACGGGCGGATGTGGGCCGGGGTCTACATTGGTTTATGAGGATGGAGATAATGCTGGGCATATGCGTGAAAGCTATCGACAGCATGATCAGAATCGCTTCTAAGAGGGGGTCAACCTCTCGAAAACGTGCGCACCCAGGAACACGGTCCTATTTGCGTGCTCCACGGCCCTTATGTACAAAGATGACCAAGGTCATGTAACAGAAGGAGATCGACATGTCGAAACACGGCGGAGGGCCTGGTAATCTGATTGCCATCAATACGCTTATCTGGAGTGATCCCGGGTCGTGTGCCATGGTCCGAACAACGGCGAGGCTAAGATCGGATACTACCACCCGGACAAGTACCTGGACATGAGCATCCACAAGGTCGCAGGTATATACATGAAAATGAACAATCCTGAACTCGAATACGCCCATCAACATGATTAAGAAAGCGTGCAGAGTCATGAGCATGATCGAGGTTATCGATGGCGTCGAGCTTACTGCTGGGGAGAGTCTAATGGTATCATACTTCTTCTCGTTCCTGCGCATGTATCTGAACGTGCGGAAGGTCGTGGAAAATGGTATGATCCTAACCGAGGTTGTGATGGATCTTGGACTCGACTGGTATCCGTCGGTCAGTGCTCTAACGTGAGGTGGTTTAAGACCGTACTTAGAGGCCGGAACGTCCGTATGCACTTGAATTTGTCGACGGCCATCAGCTCTGTACTGACAACATGTGTAATTGAATTGAGGGATCCTCCCGCCATGCCCTGGTACGACGCAGTCAGGACGGTGTCCGGAATATCAACACCCAGTCCTATTGTAAACGTGGACTGGCTTGTGCTACCGGCCGATAACGCGACCGGGATCGAGATTATAGTCTAGCACAGGTGCATGATGTTTATGCCAGACTCTAAAATGCAGCATTTTAAGTACGTGATTCCACTTACCGGTATGTGGATGTTGACGGGGTGGTCTATAGGCACGAAATCACGACCAGCTCGACGCCCACAACAGCACGACCAGGCCACGGGCATAAGCAGGAAATTCAACTACGACAAAGCCAGGAACACTACCAAGCGCGTCTAAGAGTACATGTCCCAGAGCACCATCCAGAACTCGATCATGGACAGCTTCGGGGCGTTGGACGCTGCCCCGTTCATCCACCCTCGTACTCTTGACTCAGCTGATGAGCACCGGCACGAAAGCCAGGCAAGTCCAAGGTCAGGAGCGGAGACGCAGACAATTACGGCAATAAGGAACCAAAGAAGAAGAAGTTTCACAGAGACACAAGACTGATTCGGTGGACAGAGGAGTTGGCTCAGGCTGGCTGCATGTCCTATACAAGACATAAGATAAGTTTTGGGTACTCAAGGGTATGACATGAGAGCAATATAGTATTAGGTAGCGTTCAGACTCTGCTTCTATCAGTTGATTTTCTCCATTTCTTCGTAAGTACCAAAATGAGAGATTTGAAGACATGTTAGTCTGGGAGGCCGACCATCATATGACGTTGCCCCTCACGAACATCTGCAAAGGCCTCCAAACCTGCCAATGAGAGGCCAGACACGGCTCATATGCAAACTCGCCATTGATCAGCATAAATACCCAGTGCCTGCCTCTCCAATTTCTTTTTCCCTCTTTTCTTTCTCTTCATCAAATTCACTTTTGTACTTTCGAGACCTGGTGTCCCTCTAATAAATCCTACATGTTAGCACCACCAGGAAGACCACGATCTGCCGAACAACAGGATTGCCATCTCCGGCTGTTATTGTACATAGCATACTAGCTACATTGCTATGTATGAGAACGGCAGAAGATGCCAATCCTGTTATTTGGCAGATCGTGGTCTTCCTGGTGGTGCTGGCGACCCTCTAAGCTTCGTCGCGCATGGTACTTGGTACCTATCATGCGTGGTGAGCTTGGACGCGCGCGAACGTAAGTTATCTTCAGTGAGCTTTCAAAGGAAAGGCTAACAACCTCTTTTAGGCTGTATCTATCAACGTGCCAACTTTGGCCGGATCTTGAGGACCTATAGCCCTGTTGTCATTGCGCAAAGACACTGCCATATGTAGATCTTCAAGATCCGGCCAGATGTTTTGGGATGTGTATCAGCAACGCGCGAGATCGAACCATACCAAAAGGAGTTGTTTCATTGTTGCGCACTGCTTTTTTACTTTTTGCTTGGGTATGTCAGCTTCTTACTCTCTCCATGTGGCCGTTAACTTACAGTGTCAGGCAACACGATTCATGGACCCGGATATGTCGTAAAAAGGTGTCCTGCTACTTTCCTCTTTCAAAACCCCCTTCGCCAAAGACCTCTAATTCTCCAATTACCAAGATCTATCTATCTTCTGGGCGTAGCCACTGGTGGCAAGCCCCGTCCGACCCGACAGACAATGGAAGCTCGGATCCCCGACGATGGTCTGCTCTTCATGAGCGAAGAAGACTTCATCGTAGACTTTGCAAGCAATGACCTGGAAAGCTTGCCATGGAATGCTCCATATGATACGAATGACGCAGCGTTTGCCGACGTACACCAGGAAACAACCTTTGCAGATACAGTCGACTCAGTTAATACGAACTCATTTAACATTTACTCCGATCATATCAACCCAACTTTACATAACACTCAAGAGCTACCAGCTGCAGATACTACATATCTTGATATCTTACCTATGTACTGGGACTTCATGACGACGTCCACTGATCCTATCACTACTGCCCTTGCTGGTTCTATAACGACCACAGAGCAATCCAATTACTCCACTACCTACACAAGCTCTTCCTCACCGATAACTCGAGACAGTCCCACAGGACTATCACTGTCACAAATATCTGCCCCTTTATCGGCAAAAAATGCCGAAAACGCACCAAGCACATCAACCAGAAGACGAAGAACGAGGATGGAACCAGGCACCAGACCTTGTGACTTGAAGTAAGTCGAGTCATCCTGGCCAGATTTATATCCTTAATTCGTCTATACTAACACTTCCTTCGAGAAGACAGAAGCGAAAAGAAGATAAGCCTGAGAAGTGTCACATCTGCGGAAAGGGGCACCAATGGAACCGCGATCTGCAGAGGCACTATTGGAGTAACCACCCAGACGATGCAGTCAAGATGGGCCTTAGCCGAAGCGAGCACAAATGTAGGCACTGTGGAAAGGACTTTGCGAGACGAGATCATCTGAAAAGGCATTTGAAGAGGAAGCACGGGGGTAGTTGAGCGTGTGAGCTGTTGGGCAAACCTACTAAGCTGTAGTCTCCTTTGTCTTGAGTTTTAGTTACCTAGTTACAACAAATAAGTAAAACTATCATTGCTCTGTATAAGTAAGGTGTACAGCTCGCTGAGATAAGACTGTACAAATTCCTTCAGTAGTACAAGTCCCATTAATCAGGAGCTTGGTCTAAACTTATAACCTCGACACTAGCTTATAACAAGACTTGGGTAAACTCGTACGAACTTAGTATACTTTTTTAAACAATTGGTCTCTTGCCTCGAAGCCTGAAGTCGTTCTAGATAAATAACTACTTACACCTTAGTTGCACTCTATTTCCTTCTGGCCTCCAATATCAAAACAACATCTGTTCCCTAAACCCACGCCTGAGGGCAAAAGAGGAAGAATGTATACAACTGGTAGCCAAGAAAAGATCCAGAATAGCAAAAGATTAAGGACTCCGGTACAGGGAATCGAACCCTGGGCTCCGCGGTACTGATCCCTCAGCTGAAGATGAGAGCGCGAAATGTTAGCCACTACACCATACCGGATGTTGCTTAACGGAGCTCGAATGAGTCTCTATGATTGCCACGCGTGGAGGCGGAACACTTGCTCCTAGCCTACTTCCCATGAAGGGAATAGTGAGTCTCTTCCCAACTGCCATTCATTGTCTTTATCTAGGTACTTCTTGAAAACAGCAGAGTTTCTTTTGCGCTGTGCGCGATAGAGAAGCCTTAGCTGTACTGAAGTTAGGTAGGCTGAAAGGGTTGTTACACGAGCCCATCAGTCACCCAGCAACGCCTCTGCAGTAAACATACTGTGTTTGTGTTCTCCTTCTCGCTGAGCTGCCCTCCTCCTTTTTCATGCTTACCCCTCTTCCTCGAGCTCTTTCTCGAGCAACAAACACAACATCGTTTCAATTTTATCTGAGTGAACGAAGCTTTTGAAAGGTTACTAGGGGACGGTAGCTTGGAAAGATATCATCAGAGGTATGAAGCACACATACGTTCACTTCCTTGCCTATTCTGACACACACAGGCAACCGCGCTCGTGTCACCTTGTGCGATCATGTCTTCCAGTGAAGATACTGCTTCTGTCATGTCGCTTGACGACGAGCCTCTTCACCAAGCGCCTGAAGGCTACTATGTCGGGGTCGAGTGCCCAAATGAAGAGGAACAGTTCACTTTCACTTGTCCCTACGTTCACTGCGATGGCTGGATCTTCGCCTCTGCCGAAGAGTGCTAGAAGCACGACAAGAACTGGCACCAAGGTCCATACGCGTGCGGGCAATGCCATGTGAACTTTGCTGCTCAACCTGCACTTCAACGACATGCCAAGGCAAGCAAGCATAACACCAAGTGGATTTGTGAGGATGAGGACTGCGAGATGGTCGGAGAAGCTTTTGAGACAAATGCCCTCTTTCGCCAGCATATTCCAGACTCGAGTGGCCACAAGTACTGGTTTGCGGATGAGACTGCAGATGATGACGACTCGGTGTTCACACCATCTGTCAACTCTGGTCATCCGAGCGCAGAAGATGATGTTTTTGGGCCTTTTGCAGCAGATGGAAATATCTGTAAAGAGCCCTGTTGCCGACACTACGGTACGGATTACAAGTGCAAGTCCGAGTTCATCCGTCACGCAGACACAGGCGCACATCGAACTGCCGCGAATCTTAACAAAGTCTTGCTCTCCGGCGTTCCTACTGTCTCCGCACTCCAGGCCGAGCAGGAAGGTCTTCGATCTTTCCGTTGCACTTCTCGTCACTGCCACCGACACGGGGAAGTCTTTAGTACAGCAAAATCATTCTTCAACCACTTGAAAGACGACGAACATCGCGACGGGTGGTATGTCAAATTCGACGACGATGACCTAGATTACAGTAGCGATAGAGATGTCTTGCCCGGAATTCAGTTCTACGCTGGTGGCAAAAAGGGCAGATGCGTCAACGAGAAATGCCCTCGGTTTCGTTTCCAGTTTGACTCTTATGGCGCTATGAAGCAGCATAGTAGATCACTTGGTCACGCCCGGGCGGAAGAAGACATGGAGTTTACTGACGCGGACGAATCAGGCGAAGAACTCTGGAAGAAAAGCGCGGTACATGGCATGGAGGTCGCGGAGGATGGATTACTCTGGAAGTGCACCAAGCAAGGCTGCAAGAAGTTCAACGTTGTTATCAAAGGGCTTGGAAACGCCAAGAGTCACTACAACTCTGATACTCACCTCATGGCCGCGGATGAGATCGCCACTTCATCTGACGAATCCGTCGAACATATCGAGGGCATGGAGTCCTTGAAAGACGGCGACGGCTGGAGGTGCCTCAAGCGCGGTTGCCGAAAATTCAACAAACTATTCTCGCATCTGGGCAATGCCAAAAAGCACGCCCGCGGTGACAGCCATGCCTTGGCCGAGGAGCCCGACTCTGCAGATGAGAATCTCGACGGGTTGGAGTACTCGATGGAAGAAGGTGTCTGGACTTGTGTTAAACCTGGCTGCAAGCGAATGAACTCCATCTATCAGCATCTCGCCAGCGCCCGAAAACATGCCAATGCGAACTTTCATGCTCTAGCTGAGGAACCTGCGGAGGAAATTGTGGAGGATATCGAGGGCATGGTGGCCTTGGATGGGGGGCGTGCTTATATGTGTATCAAGTTCGGCTGCAAAGGCTCGGGCAAAGCCTACTCCAACGTCCGCTCTGCCAAGTTGCATGCAAACGCTAGAACTCACATGAGGGCCGGTGAGGTTTCAGCTTTCATGCCCAGTCAGTTCAATATGGACTTGTTCGCAACTCCGACGCGAACTCCGAGGAATCTACTGCTTACACCCATGGAGACAGAGGAATCGACCATCGTTGTCACCCCGGGGAGCCCTTCTGCTGGTCGTGGAACCAAAATAGGCGCACGAAACAATACCTCTGCTCGGATTACGAAGACGATTCGACTACGAAGGCCTTCGGTTCATAAGCAGGAAGAGCTTGAGAGAAAAAACCGAGAGCTAGAAAGCCGTGTCGCCAAGCTAGAGATACAGATTGGCCAGGTCCTTGGTTTACAGAGTCCTCCAATCAAGAACAATGCGCACTATCAGAGTTCTCAAATCCATCAGGGCTCCCGGGATTATCAGAGTGCGCAGTTGTTTCAGCAGGTGCCTGAAGCTGCTCAAATTCCTGAGACTACATGCGCGCGTGTTGAAGGTTTATCCAAGTTTGTGCGGGCAGCGTACCGTCCTAAGATGTCAATGCCCGTTGACGAGGATGAACTGTAAGAGGTATTACGGTTGTTGTTATAACGGAGGGAAGGGATATTCTCAAGTAAACAAGAGGGCATGTGTTGAAGAAAAGCAAGGTTTATGTTTCATGTTGTCATTTTACAGGATCGGTCGGAATGTGTTGAAAACAATTGCTTTTAGATGCTGGCTGTGCGTAAGGGTCTAGATATAAGACATGATCGAGAATCAAATTTGTGTAAGTTCAGTCCCATTTCGTCAGAACTGCCCATCCTCAGTCTTCCCGAAAAATACCATTCTCCGCTTCGGTCTGAGGAATATGTGCCTCCGTGTCACTCCCGGTGCCACCAAGAAAATTCTCAACCTTCGTCCTCGCCGCTCTCATCTCAATCCTCTGCTTCCGATTGTTCGTCATCGCTAGCCATGAGTGTCATGACCTCCATGTCATCTGCCACATCATCCAATGTCATCTCCTGGTCCTCCTCAAAAAGCTCCCCTGTGCAGATGAGTCGACCTCCAACGATCTCAAGATCGATCGCTCCATCGGTTCCAAAGTAATGTTCGTAGGACTCTTGATCGATAGTTAACTCCATCTGGGGAAGATCTTGTACCTCGTCCTCGTCTTCGGCGAGGTAAACTTCGAGGTCAACGATGGAGTGCTGGGCTGGAACGCCCATGACTTGAGCTCCGTGGAAGATGTTTGGTTCGTCGTAGTCGTCTGGATCATCATACGAGGGCTCAGGGTCAAAGATGTTGGATGCTTCGATCTCGCTGTTGGCGAGATGATCGTCATTTCCTGTAACCTCAGACTCCATATCGGAGTCACTGTCGGAGTCAATGGTTTCGGCATCATCTGTGACCATGAGCGTGTCGTTCTCAGAGTCTTCGGGGACAAGGTTGACGAAAGTTCCCTCAGAAGAGTCTGTATCTTCATGGATGCTGCCCTCAGGAGAACTGTGGTCTTCGTCCCCTTCGTTATGTGCGAGCAGAAACGGGATCGCTTCTTCTGCTGCAGCACCCTAAACTGGCAGCAAGTTAAGTCCGATCTGAATGTCCTCCAGTGCAATACCCAGACCTCTAGCTTCGTCCAGCTTGCGGTTGCTCTTCCGGACAATATCCCTACGGACCATAATGCTAGTCTCCTGCGCTTCAAGAAGATTCAAGGCATCTTCTTGCAGAGTATCGTGAAGAGACACTGTATCGGAGTCCCAAGTGCGGCCGGTCCATGTAGCAAGACAGTCATCTCCGATGGAGATGTCGTTGAGTTTGGCACCGTTCTGTTTCGCTTCCTCCAGGCGGTGGTTGGAGTTGTAGAAGATGTGGTTCTTGAAGTCCGCGGTCATCAGATTGAGGAGCAGAATGTCCGTTAATCGCTGAGTCATGGTGCTCAAGTTGAGGTTTTGTAGATGTAAAGGTGAAGTTACTGGCTGTGAGAAGAAATGAGAAGAAATGAGAGATGTTGGTTGAAGATTGAAGAGTGAAGATGGAAGATGGAAGATGGCGGTTATAGAATTAAGGGCCAGTGAATCACGGCATACCTACGCAGAGTCAATCAAGGCCACCTATAGTTTATCTCTATATCATTGAGATAGAAGTTTCAAAATGTAAGTGTTGCTGCCATTGGTTCGGCAGACACAATTCGAAGATTCAATATCAATTTAGTTAATCTTAAAAAAAATCTAAAGACAAATCCATGGCACTTTGTGACTTGGGCCTCTCGTCAGATAGAATTGGAGCGCATATTCGTGTCCTCTCTGGCAGTTTTCCAGCTGGTACAGTCCTGATCTCAGGGATGCCTTTCGTTCTCAAGTCTCGTTTTCGCCGTAAGGTTCGCCTTCTGGTAGAGTCTGCTCGCAAGCTGTTATTGTCATTGCAACAGCTCCTCTTCAGAACTCTTTATAGGATGTTGTTCGTTCGTCGTTTTGTCTTCCTTTCCCCCGTCAACTCCCCTTCACTGGATGTCGCCCATCTCAACCTCCTCAGCCTTTTCGCCCTCGCCCTCAGCCTCTGGCGCATCTATCTAAGTCAGCACTCTATTCATGACCGCCGAAGTGGCAACTTACCCTTCATCTCCGCCTCGCCCTCAGCTTCCATCTTTCTCTTCATGGCATGCGCCAGTCTCTTCTCTATCTTGCGCGCCTTCTTGGCGCTCACCTTGGCTCTAGGTCCGCTCGTGGGCAAAAGACCTGGCCTTGCGCCTCGTGTAGTATCGGCCTTTGCGACCTTATCCTTAGGTGCTTGTGATCGCTTGCGTCGCTCCTTGCGGGCACTTGAGGCGCGCGCCGCAAGACGGTTCTTGGAGGGGCCGTTGGGGTTGCCGACGGAAGGCATTGTGATTGTATGTGTTGGTTGTGGTGATGGAAGTTCTGCGATAAGAAGTTCTCAACTTTTTTTTACTGGGGTCGAAAATCTCGGTGGAGGTTCGGTAAGGAATGCGCTAAAGTGTGCCCCGCCGCGGGGATCGGCAGAGCTGCATGTTCCAGAACGCCTCCTAGGAGAGGAAAGAAAACTCAGGACCTTGATCCTAAAGGACAAAAAGACATAGGTAAATTAGCATGAGTTTGGGATATCTCTACTAAGCCTGGAATATCTTTGCTGAGTTTATTTTTGATACCATATATTCAGGTCTGAGTTTTCTTGCCCCGCAAGGCCTCCTCCAGAAGTTCAACACTTGAAGACAAGACGTATGTATTCATGAATCCCAATTAATTGCGCCTGAAATGTCTAAGTAATACAATTCTGAAAATGCCGCTTCCCATGCCATCAAGTAGTCATTTCAACATCATGCACATGCCATCAAACTACGCCAGATACCCCTATGAACATTCTAGGTATGCACCATCCCGTCTCCAAATGTACATCTCGCGAGAGACTATATGTCCTCCCTTAAGCACGAGTTTGCTGGTTTCTTCCAACAGTAGCTGCGCTATCCTCGCTATTGGGTCCGAGCATTCTTCGACTAGGATCGTCGTCGTCGTCACTCATCAACCCATCTAACTCGAATTCTTGGGCATCTCGCAGTTGACCGTCTTCTACCGCGAGCCCGTTGGCGTAGTGGTTGTTGCCGAGCTCCTTGGTATCCAATACAGGATGAGCAAGGCGGTCCCAGAGACCAATGAGCATGTTGACGAAGAGGAACATGATCGAGGCGAGCGAATAGGTAATAAGGATGTACGAAACGTGGTCCATGGCGGAGCCAGCAACAAGATTCATTTGCTCCTCTGTAGCACCCATGAAAAGGAAGCCAGCGGCATACATGAACTGCAAATGTTAGCTGAGGTTTTAATGTGAAATGTGATTCGACTTACAAAAACTGGGACAAACTGGAAGCTGTTGGCAGTTCGACCATCTTCTGAGATGGAGTGAGCGTCCCTGAGCACAAAAGCAATCTCAATGATACGAGTGATGCCCACGACCATAAGAGTGTAGCCAAACATCGTGTGCGTAGCAGCGCTGACCATCAGCTCCTGAGGATGCGCAGACATAGCCCAGCCAGTAATGAAAATAACGAAGCCGGGAATGAAGTTGCGCTTGGGGTTTCCGTCGCGGTCCTTGCTGAGCCAAATACCAGCCAAACCAGCACACCACCAGATAATTCCCATTGTCGTATGTTGCCAATCGTTCTTGACCCAGTCGGTTCCCCAGCGATGCTCAGTGAATGTGTTGACGCAGCCCCATGCAGCGATCGCAACGCTATCGTAGAACTCCTGCGAGCGACCATGTCGTCGGATCCAGAGCTGGCCAACAACGAGGATAATGGTGAGAAGAATTCCGTAGGCGATGAAAGCGCCACCCATAATAAAGTGAGCGGCGCATTGTCCGGTATGATCTCCTTGACAAAAGCCAAGAGCTGTGATTCCACCAAAGATCATCTGTGTCCATGACAGGACTGGCATGAGCTTGCCGATGAAAGAATGGCATGGGCGGATCAGCTTTCGAATTCGACCATTAATGCCTTTCTCCCAATGTCCTTTGAGGTAGAGTCCAAGAACAACTTGCGCGGCGAGGAGAAGCTGAAGAATGTGCGCAAATTTGCCATGGACGTGATTCGGAATGAACTCGCGGCCCTTATGAGCATGACCAAGGAAGAAGCCAAGGATAGCGAGAATGGTGCCAACAGCTTGGGTCGGAACGTGCCATCGATTCTTGGTCATCTAGTGGCCGTCAGTACTGTGCCAAGGCTGAGTAGTTTTGTTTACTTACGCCTAGAACCATGCCGACAGGGAAGATAACGCCGTACGCTAACATCTGAATGAAGATGTGAATCCATAATACCGTATCCTGCTGCTCGTCAGCCACTAACTCCAGTTCTCAAACCTGTAGAACGCACCAAAGGTTCCAAAGAGACTGTTTCGCCTTCGGGAATATGGCTTGCATCGTGGTCGTGGGCTTGTACAGCTGTGACAAGAAGCGCAATTGTCACAACCTTGGATAGCGAAGGCGCCGCAATGGCCTTCGACTTATAATCGCCAATCATGGCCGTATCGTCCTCAAATTTCCGTCAATATCGCGATCCAATATCTCCGTGCAAAATTGTGAGCAATCGCAGTTTCGGCTCCGTTCTTCCCGTCGTAACAACCGTCGGTGGGGGATCGTCGATGTCTAGCGGCGTCCAGATGATTCAATTGTAGGCAGTAATCGCTGGAGGATCGTGGCTCGATAAGCGAGTAGATAGCGAGATGACAAGAGCAGAGCAAATAAAAGGACTGCGTTTGTACAATGAGGCAGAATAAAACTCCTCTAGGGAGAGCAAAAATGAGGAGGAAGAAGGAGATGAGGAAATTGGGCAAACTCAAAAGTTGTTCCCTTGAGTCGGTTCAAGTAAAAAGGCCGCCAACCTCGCCCACTTCCCACTTCCGGGCCTCCAAAAACTTGAGGTTCCAGGGGGCTCCGTCGATTGAGGGCGTCATTCCGGAGCATTCGGCAGCCTGTCATTACACAAAGCGCGACGGCGATTGGTTGCTTTTGATATCAGGCGTAGTGCTTTTCCACTAATTCCTGCAGTACCAGGGAGGGTGCCGGAGCTTTATTGTCCGCTAATAGAGCAACGTGCGTCGACTGGGTCCGATATACCCGAATCCAAGAATGCCATGCTTACACTCCTCGAAGAGCGAGCAAACATAAGACTTTAGAAGAAGAGGTAACTAAAATAAACTCAGTAAAGAGTCCCTTAAGCTTGGACTAAGCTGCCTAAGTCTTTTTGTCAGTCAGGATCAATGCCTGAGTTCTTTCCTCCCCTAGGCACCTACGCATTGGTCCTCTTGGTCCCAAGAGTGAAGTAACGTATTTTCGTGAGCAGCTCATTAGACGTCTAGGTACTTAGTTGTCAATTACCTAAGATTATTAACAGAAATTCTTGAGAATACAGCTCATCCCGAATCCGGCAGAAGAACATCGCTTGTTCGATGGTTGGACTCGTCCCCAAGAATTAGAAGTCTTGGCATTAATGGGCCCGAAGCTGATCACTGATTTATGGGACTTCATTTTACGTGTGCTGCGTTTATATGTCCGTCAAGGGAAGGAAATAGAACTTCGAAGCTTTGTCTTAAGTGACAAGAGGATTTGGGCAAATTGAGTATAACCTAGTACATATTTATTAGCCCTCGCCCTGCCTTAGATTATGTATTTTTAGCACTTTGGTTTAATGTCAGGCGTTTTCTTACTCCCAGCTGTCTATTATCCAGGACAGTTCTTCTCTTAGCATTCACCAGTATGATACTGACTTACCCTAGCTGGCTACCCTAGGAGAAGTTAGAGTTGATAGCGCATCTGGCTTAGGTACCATGGATTTTGACTCCATTCATTGGATGAACCGTATGTGATCAAGTCTATATTTTGGCGATCGGTACTCCTAGCTACAAAGACTGTTGTTAAGAGTTTTTGAGTCGGCTTAGGACTCCAGCTTCGCTTCCTTCTCCTTCAGTATTTCCTTAGCCTTTCCCCATAGCTCTGCCTCCATGTCCCTCTCAACTCTTGTCCCTCGACTGTTCAGCCAACCTGCTCCAATGTTGCCCACAGCTCCAACTCCGTTGGGCGTTGGTTGTGGGATGATGGGACCGGTCTTATTCAGGCGAGGCGGTGGAGCAAGACTGATGATATTGGCTTCTTCGAGTGCCATGACCTGGCGTTTGATCTTGACGTCGACGGTGTGAAGTGCCCGGAAGAATTGATCCGTCGCAGAGGCGAAGGCTTCTTTTTGTGTGCCAGGATCTAGTGATGGCTTAGTAGGTTCGGCTGATGGATCCATGTTCTGGTCAGTTTCCGTGGATTTTGGTATTGTGAGTGCGTTGAGTGCTGTGGCAGTGTGTTTCATGAGCTGGATAATTTGTTGATCGATGGCATTGAGTTGGCGGATGTTCTCTTCAATAGTGAATGGTTCGTTGCGTGATGATTCGGCACCAGCCATCTCAATATCATTTGGGGAGGCCATGACTGTGGCTCGAACTTTGAGAGCGTTTCGTGTATGTATGCGATGAAGTTGACGATGAAGTGTCCTTGGATTTATGCTCAAACTCTCGGTTGAACACAGGGCTCAGCTGGAACAAAGTTTTGTGATGGTTCAATGCAAGCAAATACTCCGAAAGTATAATCAGGCAATCAATAGTAGAAGTCGCCTTGTTTCTATACAAGTAGGTGAATGAAATGTAAGAGAGTTCTCTGTGATGGTGAAGCTGAAGTGAGTTGAAATGCAACGAAACGAAGATCTCAATGAATGAAAGGAAGACCTGGTGAGAGGTACGTACCCGCTGTCACTGACAGATCGCAGTGGCGGCCCGTGCGTGCATGCTTAATCAATTGTCTCAACAGCAGCACGATTTGTTAGGATGAACTATAGAAAGAAGGCGGTTAAGAATAAAAAATAACAGCAAGAAAATCATGGGGTATTTCAACTTTGGATATTTCTGTCCGTGCCACGCTCTTATTGTCCCATCAAGTTCAATATCATGTTGCGCCGCTTAATCATCGGCTAACCTCGCGGCGCGCTCTGCTAAGCTTTGGCGCGTTTGAATCATCCACGATTCACTTTAACTTTCAGCATTATTGAATCGAGGTTACAACTCACACAAACCTTAGAATCTCATCGACTTATTAGCTATAATCATTCATCTTCGGAGCATCTTACTTCGCAGATAAAACCGACCTACCAACTCGTTCGAATACCCGATAAATAAGGACACTGCCATAGACTCGCAGTTTGTGACCTCTCATTTCATCACCTTGAAGAGCGACAGGAGCTGGTCCCCATTCGAAAGACACAGCTGGGGCATGACATATCGCTGAGGGACACACACTCTCTCTACCAGCGTGTGGCGTAGATAGGCTGGATCGAACACCTCCCTAGGCTCCATTACAAACCCGCCTTCGTTTCCAACAGTCACTGCCCTTCACTATGTCTGGGCCAGCACAAACACCAGGCGCACCTCAAGCGCAGGGCTATCAAGGGCCTGCACCAACACCTCCAGCTCCAACACACGCAACAGCAGCCGCAGCGACGGGCCAAAGTGGCTCATCTGGAGGCCCAATGTCGAACCAGAACCTCAACCAGATTGTAAGTCACCTTTTCCTTGTTTGTTTGATGAATCTCCATCGTTGTCTTATTCCATTACAACACCAACATAACGGCGGCCATTATATCATCTTTTGCCAGTGCCCCTTAGCACTTTCCATGACAACGCATATGAAGCATCCGTCATATTGCACATTGTCTCTACCTGCCTATGTAACCTGTCCACGGTGCTCATCTCAACTTCTCTTGATCTTGAGCCAAAGTAACGCAGACCATCATCCATCCATTACAAACGCATATATTGATCAGCTCGCGCACCATAATTATAATGGGACCTCCCTCAAAATGGACAAATACTGAAGTCAATGCACAGGTCACGGACTACTTGCTCAAGAGGGGCTTCAACCGTACCGAAGAGGTGTTTCGTCAGGAATCTAAACATCTCGGCCCCGATGGCAAGCCTATCTATCAACTGGCCAACCTCGGCCCCAAAAAGTACCAACGAGCCTTTGGACTTCTACGCGAATGGGTCGAGAACAACCTGGATATATACAAGGTATGTCATTGCCACCCTCCCGCTGTTTCCTTTGCTGACAACCCCAGTTCGAACTGTCCAAGCTATTGTGGCCCGTCTTCGTCTATTCTTTCCTGGAGCTTGTCCAACATGCCTACACTGAAGATGCGAAAGCTTTCCTCAGAGACATCGGTCCTAATTTCCAGCCAGTACACGCGGATGATCTCAAGACCCTTGGTACCATTACACTACCACAGCACATCAACGAGAACCCCATGACAAAGCTGTATCGGGAAAACAAGTACCGAATCCCTCTGAACCAACATGCCAGCGGTGATCTTTTCAACTTTCTGGAGCGCGAGTCTGACCAGGGTGGTTCCGTGATCCGCCAAGTTCTAGCAACCTACTGCCAGATTGATTCTACAGCTCGTGGGCCCATTACCCCCTTCAGCTTCGAAGCTGTTTACAGAAGATCAAGAAACATGGAGATAGAGAGCGTAGATACCAATGAAGGTATCCCGGGCGTCAATATTGGCTTGTCGAACAAGGACGTTCTCGACCCAACTGCTCCCCTGAAGCTTGGACCACTACCTATGGATGCCGACCTGCGCGACGATGTGCGAGCTGAGCTTGAGGAAGAGGAGCGACGAATACCGCCACCTCCCGGGAAAACATCGCTAGTGGATGAGTTCGACCAAAAAATTAAGCGTGAAGAGAGTGCAGATGCCCCAAGCAGAGCAGAGTTACCCTTACCACCCTCAAGGCCGAGGGACATCATGCTAGAAATGCAAAAGCTTCGAGAGAATCGCGACCGATTCAAGATTGATGGTGCGACGGGAGGCGTGGGAGTCCCTATCAGCGCATGCATGTTTACATTCCATAACACGCTTGGAAGGTGGGTTCTGACAGCCCTTGAGGAACAGCTGATACTAACAAACTACAGTGTTGCCTGTATGGACTTCTCCAACGATGGCCAATTAGTGGCAGCTGGTACCACGGAATCTTACATTCGCGTTTGGTCGCTGGATGGTAAAGCCTTACCTACGATGAACGCGCACGAGAAAGAAGCGAAGTTCAACAGCCGCAAATTGATCGGACATTCTGGGCCTGTTTACGATGTGTCCTTCTCCGATGCTGTTTCTGGCCCTCCGCAGAAGCTCTTTGGCGACGAAGGAAAGTCGAATCCTGCCATGGATACGCGACCGAAGCTGCTACTATCTGCCTCTGCAGATGGCCAGATTCGTCTGTGGTCACTAGAGTCCTGGAGTTGTCTGTGTCTATACAAATCCCACGATGGACCTGCCTTCAGGACACTCTGGGGTCCCCATGGACACTATTTCATCAGTGGAGGATACGACAAAGCTGTTAGGTTGTGGATGCAAGACCACGCTTCCCCTCAACGACTGTTGGTTGGGCATGACACGTCCATCTCAGCGCTTGCATGGCATCCTAATGGTCTCTATGTCTTCAGCGCCTCTGACGAGACTGATAAGTCGATCCGTATGTGGTCTGTCGTAACTGGCAGCTGTGTCCGCGTGTTCACAGGCCACAATGAATACATTACCGCCATGGAATGCGCGCCAAATGGCAAAATCCTAGCAAGTGCCGATTGTGCAGGTAACATCTTCTTTTGGGACCTTGCGAAAGGAACACGCATCAAGCGGTCACGTGGCCACGGTAAGGGCGGAATTTGGTCACTCAGCTTCAGCGTTGAATCCAACGTGCTTGCTTCTGGTGGTCAAGATGGCACAGTCCGACTCTGGGATGTCGAGCTGCCGTCTGACCCCCAAAAGGCGAGCCAGCAACAGACAGGCCTCGATGCGGCAGCAACAGGGGCCGATGGCACAAGCGCAGGAGGTCCTGCTGGTGAGGCTTCTCGTGTGACAGCCGGGACTTCAGGACCAGCGGGTACCAGCAGCACCACCGGAACTCATAAGAAAAAGAATAAGGAGGTAATGATCACACCCGATCAGATCAGCGCGTTTCCGACCAAGAAGACACCAGTGATGAAGGTCAAGTTTACGCGGATGAACTTGGTAATTGTAGGCGGCTGTTACGACCCCGAACGTTAGGAGCGGGAGGCAGTCGACCCAGTTGCTCGCAAGAATCGGCGAAGGCAACAATTTGCCGCTAAGTTTGGAATAGATTTGGGGCTGACGGCGAGACCTCGCAAATAGTCGACGATGAAACTGGGCCAGGCAATCAGGAAAGGCGCAATGGGCTACCTTTATAAAGCGGTCGTGATTACAGGCACTGATAATATACAGCGAGGCCAGGATGATTCCGAATTTCGAGAACTAAATAGGCTGGTCTCAGTGAGCAAGCTGAATTGAGAGCAGTCCACAGGAAATCGTATTGGGGCTTATGTCATTCTCTGCAACAGAGCATGGATGCCCTGTAGTAATAGAATCTGAGTAATAACCACGAAATACTGTGAACCCATGACCGTATTTAATCACTCATTGCATATCTGAGCATTCTATGGTAGGCAGTCTTTGAAGGCGTATAGTTTAAGCTGGTAGATACAACAGTACGTACCTGCCTTACGGGGAAGAGTGGGGCCGTCTCCGCTGACGTCCGCCTGCGTGGAGGCATGCTCCCCAAGCTTCCAACCTCTACCTCTCAAGCTCATTCTACATATCAACCTCGACGACTTTGAATCCCAACAGAGGTAGCGTCTCGCGAGCGCATTAATTAGAAATGGACGTCGAAGAATCGCCTTGGGCCGACTCATCACAGGCCGCATCGCAACAGGCATCGCAGCCTGAAGCCGCGGCCTCTCAATCGTCCAACCCAGCTCCCTCCGCTTCCTCGTCGGCTCCTCGTCCATCAAGAGGACCTCGTCGCCTAGTCGCTCAACCCACACGTCTCGAAGCTGTCGATGATCCTCTCGGTCCTCTCGGCGCCGCCACCGAAGACAATGGCCCTGCTCAGGATGCCCCTCCGGTGCCTCCGCAAAAGGAGCAGATGGTGATCCGTACCACCATGCCGCAGCCCCAGCAGCAACGACGACCTGCGGATCCTCACCATATCGACGATGATGAAAACGATGGGCCAAAGGCTCCTCGCGCACCTCCTCCCGTTGAGGCTGCCCAGCCCAGCGCCGTTAGGAGCAGCAACCAGCCGAGCGTTAGTGTTGAGCAGGCTGCCAAGCCAACGTTCCAAATTACGGTTGGAGATCCTCACAAAGTTGGCGATCTGACAAGTTCCCACATTGTCTATTCCGTTCGAACCAAGGTATGAAGCGCCGGCGTCCAATTAACTCAATCAAGCACTTACGCGGAGAAACAGACCACTTCCAAGGGGTATAAACAGCCCGAGTTCGAAGTCAAGCGCCGATATCGTGATTTCCTCTGGCTTTACACAACTCTTCATGGCAACAACCCTGGAATTGTGGTTCCTCCTCCCCCTGAGAAGCAGGCTGTCGGTCGCTTTGACAGCAACTTTGTCGAGAGCCGACGAGCTGCTCTTGAGAAGATGCTTAACAAGACCGCAATACACCCTACGCTCCAGCACGATCCCGATCTGAAGCTTTTCTTGGAAAGCGAAACTTTTAATGTGGACGTCAAGCACAAGGAGAGGCGGGAGCCCATTCCTACCGAGAGCAAGGGTGTGCTTGGGTCTCTTGGTATCAACGTTGGAGGTGGAAACAAGTTTGTGGAACAGGATGACTGGTTCCATGATCGCAAGGTCTATCTCGATGCTCTCGAGAATCAGCTCAAGGGACTTCTCAAGGCTATGGAGACCATGGTCGGCCAACGTAAGATGATGGCCGAGGCAGCTGGTGACTTCTCAGCTTCCCTACACGCTCTCTCCACCGTTGAATTGTCACCCTCACTATCAGGCCCTCTTGATGCTCTTTCCGAGCTCCAGCTTACTATCCGAGATGTGTACGACCGCCAAGCCCAGCAAGATGTTCTGACATTCGGCATTATTCTTGAGGAGTACATTCGCCTCATCGGTTCAGTCAAGCAGGCCTTTGGCCAGCGACAGAAGGCGTTTTATTCATGGCATGCTGCGGAGTCGGAACTACAGAAGAAGAAGACCACACAGGACAAGCTTTTGAGACAAGGAAAGAGTCAGCAAGACCGACTTAATCAAATGAGTGCTGAAGTTGGCGAGTCAGAACGCAAGGTCCACCAGGCCAGACTTCTTTTTGAGGATATGGGCCGGTTGATGAGGAGCGAGCTTGATCGATTTGAGAAGGAGAAGGTGGAAGACTTCAAGAGTGGTGTTGAGACATTCCTTGAAAGCGCAGTTGAGGCGCAAAAGGAGGTGAGTACAGTGAAAGCAGTGAAGATAGAAGCGTGCTAACATGTCACAGCTTATTGAGAAGTGGGAGACATTCTTGATGCAGCTTGATGCGGAAGACGACGAGTCAGTATTTTATAGACCACCAGTATACCAGCAGCAGCAGCAAAAGGGGGGCGATACTGCTGTTGACCGCGCTCGAGCGAGGATAGACGAAGACTCGGACTAGATGGACCGGGCGTCGGTTTCCCCAACGCATCTCGGCGGTTCTATCTGGTAGAGATGAGGTTGAGCTCCTGATGGGAGGAAGAACTATATTCATGTCCACAGAGGTGTTCGACTATTGATCAGTGCCGAGAATCGGAGACGTGTTTTTTATATCTTACAAGCCTCGGGGGCTTTAAAGCTGTTGTACATATCGAACCGCCCCCACCCACCTCATGCTTCCAATTCTCGGATGTCCTCAATAGTAATTTATACAATACTCATTTCACCCCTAAGTTGACAATGGGTTGTGATTTTTGTGGTAGCTGCTCCTCCTAACATTATGTCATTGTTTATTTTCTCTTCTTAGCCTGCTTCTTAGGTCCTGAATCCCTCATGGCGTTCGCATCTTGTGTTGGCGCATATCCAGTGATAAGATCCGCGTAACCTTCGTCAGCTGTCTCAGCAGCACCTTCACCCTCTTCAGCATGGGAAGCATCATAGGCACGGCCGTAACGTTCTCGGAAAGCAGCCAGTTTACCAGCTTCATCGAGCTCGACGTTCTTGAGTGACTTCTCCGAGGGCTGCCACAGCAATGTGTTGCGTGTGTCCTTTGCAGCGCGGTAGATGGGTAGTGGTGAGGTCGTTCGCATAGTATATGCGGAGCCGTCGGATAGAGTGACGAGCTGGGTGAATGTGTATGGTCGGCGTGGTCGAGGAATGAATGTGGCATGACGGACTTGGCCGAGGGAGAGGCGGGTTGGCGAGCACGACGGTGTGATTGTTGTTCTTAGAGGCGAGAGAGTCGCCGGTGACACTGAGAATTTGGCCATGGTGAGTTGGGAGCGCTACTAGGAGCGAGGCCGGAGAAGAAGAATTGACGACCCTGACTGCGATTGACGACTTAGATTGGTGGTGAAGCTTCAGATGGGTAGGCTTGAAGTCGATCGGTAAAATTTAGGATGCGAGGTCCGAGTGCGGGTACATCAAGCAGGGGTTCGGGATCTTATCGATAAGAAAATGCAATTGTTCTTCGTCATTTCTAGACCGGCTCGGCCTCCGACTGGGAACGAGTGAAATAAAAAGGCGCCTATTTACACGAGGCGATTCTACGCCCTGTTAACAATTTGTTTGTGGTTATTGCCAGTGCATTTGTTGATAATGCGCTGTGGTGGTCAATGAAGAGCTCCCGAGCGTTGCGCAATGGCGCAGCGACAGTACTTGTCATGATGAGAGGCGGGACCAGAGGATTCAGTTCTTTGCGGAATACTGGGTGCTTACAGCGCTCAATAAGAGGGGTGGATGTTTGCGGAAGATACATGGCTTTGGTGTCGGGGCCTCTTTCGTCGCAATCGACGATACATCGTGAGTGTTTTTGTCGTGGCCTATTACTCTAGCTAACACCATACTGTAGATAGAAGAACTCACACAACTGCGACTGCAACTACATGGCATACATCACCAGCCAAACCTCCAACTGTACATCCGACGAGACAAGTCCCTCTTCCCGAACAACTTCGCTCCATTATGCGTCTCCTCCCCCACAGTGTCGTCGTCTGTACATCGAACCAACCTGGCGATGGCCCTCGTGCCATGACGATGTCGTCTTTTACATCACTAACACTCGCACCCACACCTCTCGTCACATTCAACATTGCCACGCCGAGCCGAACACTAGATGCTATAAGAGCAAGCGGCGGTTTCAACGTGCATGTCCTATCAGGAGATGAGCGGGGCGCGAACGTTGCGAGTCACTTTACGAAAGGCAATTTTGGAGGAAATGCATTCAAGGGACTGGATTATACCCAAGAAAATGATGAGGCGCCCGTACTAAGAGAGGATGGCGTCATGTTTGCTCTTCGCTGTAGGGTACTCGAAGACGCGCCAGAGGGGGGGCTTTTGAGAGTGAGAGATCATGTCATTGTGGTGGGAGAAGTTGTAGAGATGGTGAGGGTTGGAGAAGAGGAGGATGAAGAATTTGGGCTTGTCTATGCGGATAGAAAGTATAGAGAGGTTGGAGTGGTGTTGGAGATGTAAGTGATGGGATTGTATCAAAAGCTGGTTAGAGTGTGTATAGTACCCTGTATAACAAGGCCTGGCGAAGAACATGGACTTGCCGTGGTTCTCGAAGATTCATGATAAATGATAAAACTCACATATTTTGCAATAGAAACGAACCATTTCACGCCGTGGGATTGCTTGTAATTTTGGCTTCTCGCTTGATGTTTGAGGTGGATATCATGGTCACTTGATGCTTCGATTGGCAAACTGAGATGCCAAAGAACAAACGAGAAGAACCACAAACAATATCCCGTCCAATTTTAGCAATTGGGTCTACAATTTGCCCAGGATTGATGGATGCTGAGAATATTGCTAAACTCAGACAGTTCTATCTGCCTTCCGATCAACCTCGGCTTGATACATTTGTTTTTGTACAGTGAGACTCAGCCTTGCTTCCAACAATTGCATCTCATTGGCCTACACAAATTACAAGACGGCTCAGCACAGCTACGCTTTGAACTTCGCCTGGGCTACTAGCAGATGGGTAGGCCTCAATTGAAACAGTCCTCGTGGGGGCAAGAAAACAACGGACTTTGATATAGGGTGTCAAAATAAACTCAGTAAAAGTTATCCTAAGCTTAGGCTATATCACCTAAATCTTTTTGTCATTTAGGATCGAGGTCCTGAGTTTTCTTTCCTCCCCTAGACAGTTGGCCGTCGTAAGCAAGGCCCAGGCAGCACACGCAACAGGTCGATTTGTACAGAGTATGGCTAGAAGGTTCGATTCGATCGAGGGGTCGTCACATACTTTCGCTGGGGTAAGAAGGCGGAAGCGGTGGGACTCTGAAATGGAAAGCCTAGGAACTTGGACAAGGGTCTTTTTCAGCCTCGAATGAGGGGTTGTTCAAAGATCCATCCATATCCATGGCGATAAGGCTCTGGAGTAATTTGTCTACGCTAACAATGGATGGAGATTTGCCATCAGGATTGAGTTTCTGTATGATTCATGTAGATCAATGAAATCTCTGTTTTTCGCAATCACAGTAGCTCATTGTTTGACTCGGATAGCTTGCTGGGTTTGTGGTACCTGAATTCGCAAAAGATAGACATTTGGGGCGATGCACGTCGAGCTTGTGAAGGGAACGTGGAAGAGTCTAGCAAACAATGGCCAATCGCTCGAGACTAGATGATCCATTCATACGTTTTCGCCTCCTGGTCCCTTTGTGCTTTTTTTGGGGTAAGTGATGTACCTTGCCTCAGGGAACAAGAAAAACTCGAGACTTTAGAAGAGTTGCCAAAATAAACTCAGTAAAGAGTCTCCTAAGCTTAGGCTAAGTTACCTAAAGTTTTTCGTCGCTTAGGGTCAAGAAGCCTAAGTTTATTGCCTCCCCTTAGTTCGGTACACCAGACCGCAAAGGTACAGACGGAACTAGAGGCAAACTGTAGCTGTTGGGCCACTTCGTCTGCCGCCGGAACGGTTGCTGTGGTTGCCTTCCATTCAAGTGAGCAAGGCAAGGCCAAGGTACCTACCTCAGCGATGGAGCTAGCGGAAGGCGGGGGAGGGAGCTGCCTGTAGGTCGCGGCGCTAGGTGTTAGGTGGGCTCTTTGGCCGTAGAATCTCATGGAACCCTTCACAATCGCAGAACCAGATGGAAGGAAGGAGGGGCCGGCCGCGCCTACATATTTTTCTATCTTCGCAGCTCTTCAACCGTCCTTCCTTCCTTCTCTCTCCAAACAACACATCTCTCATCCTTTTCTCTCTCCCTCCTTTCTCTCACAGGAGACGCAAAAACGCTTTTTTCTTTTTGTAACGAATTCCCAAGGTATGCACGCCATTGTCATGATACAGTCCCCCGCCATGCCCACCTTCTATCAGCCTTGCACGTAGCTCTTCTCCTCGAGCCTACACCCAGCTAGAATAGCCTCAGAATCCTCTATTTTATGTTTGTGGCTTCATGTTTGTGGAATTCGCTACCTATTCTCTGTCCTTGGAAAAATAGAGGAATCTCGAGTTCTAGAGCCTTCTCTCAACCCCTCCATACACTTCCCTCTCACCGACATCCACTTTCAACCTCACAGCTATAAATTCGTCCCCTTTTCCCTTCAATCACTAACTGTCTTCAACAGTCACGATTCCCTTTGATACCCGACAACATGGCTGAGACTTTCGAGTTCCAGGCTGAGATCTCTCAGCTGCTCTCCCTCATCATCAACACCGTCTACTCAAACAAGGAGATCTTCCTCCGAGAGCTTGTCTCCAACGCCTCAGATGCCCTCGACAAGATCCGATACAAGGCCCTTTCGGACCCTAGCCAGCTCGACTCTGGCAAGGACCTCCGAATTGACATCATCCCTGACAAGGCCAACAAGACTCTTACCATCCGGGATACCGGTATCGGTATGACCAAGGCTGTAAGTTAACATTGACGTCAAATCAAACATGTATATCATATACTAACATTCTCTAGGACCTCGTCAACAACCTGGGTACTATTGCCCGATCCGGCACCAAGCAGTTCATGGAGGCCCTGACTGCTGGCGCTGATGTTTCCATGATTGGTCAGTTCGGTGTCGGTTTCTACTCCGCCTACCTCGTTGCCGACCAGGTCCGTGTCATCTCCAAGAACAACGATGATGAGCAGTACGTCTGGGAGTCTTCCGCTGGTGGTACTTTCTCCATCACTGAGGACACCGAGGGTGAGCCCCTCGGCCGTGGTACCGCTATCATCCTCCACCTCAAGGACGAGCAGACCGAGTACCTGAACGAGAGCAAGATCAAGGAGGTCATCAAGAAGCACTCCGAGTTCATCTCATACCCCATCTACCTCCACGTCGAGAAGGAGACCGAGAAGGAGGTCCCTGATGAGGAGGGCGAGGAGGTCACCGAGGAGGGTGATGACAAGAAGCCCAAGATCGAGGAGGTCGATGACGATGAGGAGGAGAAGAAGCCCAAGACCAAGAAGATCAAGGAGACCAAGATCGAGGAGGAAGAGCTCAACAAGCAGAAGCCCATCTGGACCCGCAACCCCCAGGACATTTCCCAAGAGGAGTATGCTTCCTTCTACAAGTCCCTCTCCAACGACTGGGAGGACCACCTCGCTGTCAAGCACTTCTCCGTTGAGGGTCAGCTCGAGTTCCGCGCTATCCTCTTCGTTCCCAAGCGTGCTCCCTTCGATCTTTTCGAGACCAAGAAGACCAAGAACAACATCAAGCTCTACGTCCGACGTGTCTTCATCACTGACGATGCTACAGACCTCATCCCTGAGTGGCTTGGCTTCGTCAAGGGTGTTGTCGACTCTGAGGATCTTCCCCTCAACCTGTCTCGTGAGACTCTTCAGCAGAACAAGATCATGAAGGTCATCAAGAAGAACATCGTCAAGAAGTCTCTTGAGCTCTTCCAAGAGATCGCTGAGGACAAGGAGCAGTTCGACAAGTTCTACAGCGCCTTCTCCAAGAACCTCAAGCTTGGTATCCACGAGGACTCCCAGAACCGCTCCATCCTCGCCAAGCTCCTCCGATTCAACTCCACCAAGTCTGGTGATGAGCTTACCTCCCTCTCCGACTACGTCACCCGCATGCCTGAGCACCAGAACAACATGTACTACATCACTGGTGAGTCCATCAAGGCTGTCTCCAAGTCTCCCTTCTTGGACGCTCTCCGCGAGAAGGGCTTCGAGGTTCTTTTCCTCGTTGACCCCATTGATGAGTACGCCATGACTCAGCTCAAGGAGTTCGAGGGCAAGAAGCTTGTCGACATCACCAAGGACTTCGAGCTCGAGGAGACCGAGGATGAGAAGAAGGCCCGTGAGGCTGAGGAGAAGGAGTACGAGAGCCTCGCCAAGGCCCTCAAGAACGTTCTCGGCGACAAGGTCGAGAAGGTTGTCGTCTCTCACAAGCTCGGCACCTCTCCATGCGCTATCCGAACTGGCCAGTTCGGTTGGTCCGCTAACATGGAGCGTATCATGAAGGCTCAGGCTCTCCGTGACACCTCCATGTCCAGCTACATGTCTTCCAAGAAGACCTTCGAGATCTCCCCCAAGTCTCCTATCGTCCAGGAGCTCAAGAAGAAGGTCGAGACTGACGGCGAGAACGACCGCACTGTCAAGTCCATCGTCCAGCTTCTCTTCGAGACCTCTCTCCTTGTCTCTGGCTTCACCATTGACGAGCCCGCTGGCTTCGCCGACCGCATCCACAAGCTTGTCCAGCTCGGCCTCAACATTGAGGAGGATGACTCTGCCCCTGCTGAGGCTGATGCCACCACCGATGCCCCTGCCGCCGCCACTGGTGACAGCGCCATGGAGGAGGTTGACTAAATGACCACGCACGCTAAACGGGATACCATAAAAAGTCAATGGAGTTGAAGGGTTTCGGTTTTTATGAGCAACAAGGTCTTTTTTCTGTCTTCTGGTTTTTATGCGGGCTTATCGGATTTGAGCAGCCGCTTATTCTGCCATAATTCCCCCCCAGTCCTTTTTTGAGAGGAGGGACGGGGTGTAACTCTAGTTAGCTCTATGATTACGAGAGAGATGAAGTAGACGCGAAATGGAAATGGTATAGAACAAAACAGTCTCTTCTTGAATGTGATGTGATACGAATGTGAATGTGTGTATTGGCTACGGCTACATAGGGGAGGAAGAAAAACTCAGGACCTCCCCCCTTAGTGACAGAAAGTACTGAGGTAAGTCAGTATAAGTTTAGGCAAATTAGTATAAGCTTAGGATATCTTTTGTTGAATTTATTTTGGCATCATACATGAAGGCCCGATGTTTTCTTGCTCCCCGACATCAACTGGTTACGCCTTTAAGCAAGCAATGAATCAGTCAAATTTACTATGGGGGTATATAATCTATCTTTTGGAATGTGGAAGCAGTCCATTCCTTCTTGTACCTAATCCGTTTCTCGTTTCCAATTCTCAAGGCCCATATGTACAGGATCGCAAGACGGAACTGAGACGGGATATATATCTAAAGTTGGTGTTGTACAGATGTCAGATGCGACAAGCGCTCAGTATGGCCAGCATACTCTTCTGGAGCCTGGTTTGACTACACGAGAACGTAGAGAGCGCAAATCTGTGAAGTCGTTAGTTATGTTTGGCATGATTGTTGGGTATTGCGACATACCATGCTGAGACCGAGAACCATTGATGCCCAGAAACAGACATTGTTCAAGGTCTTCTTACCACGGACCCATCGTGTACGCTGGAGCATCACGATGGGTAGTTGAAGCATCTGACACACGAAGCCGTAACCACGGAGCTTCTTGGTAATACACGCCATGACGATCTCATGGCCAATGGCAGAGATGAGGAATGTCAACGCCGTGGCAGCTCCTCTGCCAATGCGAGGTCGAGAGGCACTGTAGACGTGGCGACGAAGGAAGCTGTACACGGGGATATTCCACTCGCGTGAGAACTCCATCCAGTCGGTTGAGTTCCACCAGTCGGAGTAGAAATGTCTATCGGCAAAGCAAGTGATTTCCGCGAATGCGCCGAGGACGTATTCGAAGATGACGAGGAAAACGAGGAGGAACGTGAGCATGAAAGGGAAGAGAAGCCATGAGATGGTCTCGGCTAGAATGAGGGACTTCTCCGATAGCGATGATACTGCGGGGACTGCATCGAGGCGCTCTGAGGCATCGATAAGAACGGGAAGGATGAAATCTTCCGAGATGATTGTTAAAAGAAAGATGCAACCAAAAGTGGCGATGATCTTGGAAATGAGAGAAATCCAGTTGATACGGGACATTCGAGGGTATTCGATCTCATAGCAGAGTGTTGGACAGAGGAGATAGTCCATGTAGTTGGACCAGGTGAGGTTGTTCGGGTATGTGACGTTGCCAATGGGACTCGTAAGCTCACGGGCAAGATCCTCTCGCAACTCGTCGACTTCGTCGGCACTGTTGTTACCGCTCGTGACAGGACTGGGCACCAAAAGGTTGTTGTTAACAGCATCCACCTCCTCGTTGCTCTTGTTTCCGTCACTGTTGCTTCGCTTGGCTTGCTGTCGCTTCTTGCTACGGTTTCGGCGACGCTTCTTGCTACCAGAAGTAGTAGCCTCGCCATTAGCGACAATATCGGGGGATGGATATTGGTAGGCTGGTCGTCGATCAAGGGGCGAGAAGGGATTGTCGAGAGCGTACAATCGTTTCTCCGTCTGCGACAAATGTCCATTGTAGAAGGCGTACGAGTGCATCTTCATTAGTAGTACCATGGTATGTAAGAGAAAGAACACCTGCGACGTCCAGGTCCATTCAAAGTGAAAGGGCACAATGATCCATAGCGAAAGCCAAGCGACCTGGTAGATGCTCTGAATAGCTATTCCCCCCTTGTCCCAGGACAGAAAGCTACCGGGCTTTGCACTTCGAGCTGCACGGTTCAATGGCAGACTGACAGCTGTCGTTGCGACCATAAGGAAATCAGCAATGGCAAGATGCCAGAGCTTTACTGTGAAGAGACCCCATATTTGCACTCTTAGAGGAAATCCAGTATCTTTGAGGTTGCGTAGCATTGAGGTGATGCCCATGATGGCAAGACCAATCCAGAAGAGGTTGAAGAAGCCATGGAAGTCTCGGTAATCGCTTTCGGGGTCAAAATGACTAACGCGTGAGGCGAACTCGATCGTGGGAAATATACGGCGGCGTTGCTCTGCGCGGGTTTGCTTTCGAACAGTCGAGAGAACTTTAACGGATGGAGGCGCATTCTCTGGGACGGGCGTGGAACGACCGCTGGACACAATTAGCTTGGGCGCATGGTTTCGAGGCTCCATCATACCTAGTCAATCCACTGGCAGTTCCTGTACTCAAATTATCGGGCATGAGATGTCCCTCGTTATCTTCTGATGTTGACATGCGAAGAACCTCCGAGACTTGTGAATGTTTGGGTTTGCGCGGTCGAGGGCGTATAACGTGGTCATGATCGCCCGCGTGACCATTCCCATTGGGAAGAGGATCTATTGAAGAGCTCATATTCGTAAATGTGTATAGTATATGTTCGTGTGGTGGGCGTAGATGTCGTGGTAAATGTTGAGGATTTGTTCGACCTCGCCTTGGAGAGGAAGATAGAGTTTCGGCAGTGGTGTCAACTCGGCGCCCGCGGAAGAAGACGAAACAATCGGAAACAAAAAGTGACAAAAATAGACGAGAACGTGAGACACGACAGCAAATGTGCCCTAAAGTGGTCTTGTCTTGAATGTCGTGGCTTCGTTGTCGTCAAGACGATATGATAAGGCAAAGGAGGGGAGATAAGAAGAGGAGGGAGAGAATGCAGGTATAACCCTGAAATAAGGAGTGGAAGGAAGGAACGACGTAGTAGAAGCCAAGAGCTCTCGGCTTGTTTCTTGTTTTCTTGTGGATGTAAGGTACCGTACCTACTCAAATATGGTGCTACTTGACGGAGGGATTCAGTGGTCAGCGGCGGTTCTGGTCTGGGGGCTAAATTGATGACAGCTCTTTTAGCCTTTTTTTAGGTGAATTGAACCCCTAACTCCAACTACAATAAAATGACGTAACATCCAATCCATTCAATGGATCATCGGGTCCTTCGTCATTTCTGTACGCACTCAACCTCGACCCTTTCTTACTCAATCTTACAGGCTGCAACTACAATACGATTATACGTGCATTATACTCGTATAGCAATCATTTCTAGGCAGAATTGTTCAATGCGAATACTCTTATTGTTTAGTTGCTTGCTCGACCAATTGAATCAACCCCTACTAGGCTGACCTGGCCTGACTAGAGACTGTCCGCGTATCACGCACGTATCGTCATCCACCCTCGTTTTTCGCATTCGCGAGCCGTATCCTTTCTCGTTGTTCGCCAAGAGCTCGGTTCTAGGGTCGACGTTGACTGGTCTGACATTTGTTTTGGATCATGATCCTTGTACTGGGGTTCGCCCCTTGTTCGGATGTTTCTTCGTTTATCCATAATGTCAATGTTTTCCCTCTGCTCTGAGATATCAAGATGGAGATGAGACTGGCTTACGGCATCACAGCGTCAACTCACCAACCATCGTGGACTTGCACCTTTTCACAGCTGCCATTCTTCAGAACGTTCATTGCTCGGAACAGGATCATGGCTAGGCTGAGCATAGCCACAATATACTTACTTTTCCGCTCTGTGGAGAGGTTCCTCGCCTCCAAATGATCAGGCCAAATTTTGATGCGCATACTAAGTTAGATGTGCCAGCAGATTCCTGGAACGATATTCCAGAAGTTCTCAGATGGCTGAATAAGATGCCTCGTCTTACCACCACTATGTTGCATTCCATCAGAGTCAAAACTGATCACTTCTCTAGATTACACCTTTGAACCCCATCTCACAGCAAAACCAATGGCACTCCTCACAGTATCGTGACCCTGTGATAAGGTTGTGGGAGGTTAAAAGAGGCTTCAGCCCCCAGCGCACAAAGCTAAAGAACACCAATAAACACATACGGGCAAGATACTCATTGCCCTCACTGTTGCCTAGGAGTATCGTGACCAAAACCTATATACTTTAGCTTTAATCCTCAAAAGTTTACTCTGAAGAGACTTTCCCCCAGATACTATATATACCAGACTGTCGTCTTGTCTCCTTCAGTACCTTCGCATCATCGCTAACCAAACAACCCAACATCACAAAATGAGACTTCGCAGCTCAGGCTGCCTCAGGTGGTCGTATCTACCACAAGAGGTTCGCCGCAACATTCTACATGCAATAGTCGATCAGAGAAATCCTCGCTGGTCTGCTTTGGCCTCGGTGTCTAAAGAGTGGCAAAGCGTCATCGGAATGAGGAATATGGCCAAACTGAACCTTCGGTCATCGTGTCTGGAGGATTTTGAGAAAGCAGTCGTTCGACAGAGAGACCTTGTGAGGCATATCTATCTCAATGTTGAGCTACCCGAATACAAATGCAGGCTTTGCAAACGAGAGTTTGACATCACCACAAGCGAAAAGAATGAACGTCTGATGGCCAACGCGACCCAAAGGCTTTTGGTCATTCTCAGCACGTGGCACACGACAGCACCTTTGACATTGGAACTCAACGCATCGTCTCCTAGTGACTCGAAGCACTGGTTCAAGAACTTTCGTTTCAATGACGAGCACGATGCTCATTATACCCGAGACCAAGTCATCCCCATGGGGGCAACGCATAGTGACTGCCACGACCCCAAGCACGGTTGGGAAAATGGTGTCCAGGCGAAACCTCCACCTTTCAGCGCAAATGAGCGGCTGTTTGGGCCTATCGACTTGCTGCATTATGATCCCGATTCCGACATCGTAAATATTCCCAAGGTCAACGCAGTTACCCGTTTCATGATCCGTCGGCAATTCCACCATATACTTGAGTCTACGGGGTTTGAATATATTCTGTCAAGATTCAGCCGCCTAGCGGATTTCGTTTACGAACCATGGCCTCAAGAATATATAAGTATCTTTCATGGTCCATGGGAACCATTGATTAGTACACGTACGCCAGAGACTCTCAAAAGATTGACTATATTTCAGGATTCCAAACACTATCTCACAAAGAGTGCCCCTCAAAAACCAGATTTAAGCATCATTCCCCCCCAATATACGTCGTTGCTCAAACCCGCTGACAACACTACGAGCATCGCTCAGACAAGTCTGAGACTAAATGAACTCTACGTCTCATTCTTTATCGATGCTATGAACTTCTTCGAGGCATGTGAGGAAGAATGGACATGGGATCACCTTAAATCTCTCTCCCTAACATCCAGTCGTCTCTTCCAGAGTATAAAGGGACAGAAGCATCGCATCGATGACCTTCTTATTGCCGCAGCAAAGCTCGTACTGCGAATGCCGAACCTGACTACCATGGTACTCTGGAATGGAGGGACAGGGAGAGCTTGTGCATTCATGTACACCAGGACGGAGCACTATGCCCATATTACCTGGCGAGGAACTTGGGACTTGGAGATCAGCCGACAAGTCTTGGAGGCATGGGAGGATGTTGCCAAGCTTCATTCGGTGAAGCTCAAAGTCAGGCATGAGCGACTTCACGAGACCATCAGATCTCATGGAGACGCCATCTTCCATCTCAACTTGCCTTGCCAGGTTATCGAGCCTACGTCGCTCTGGCAAATCCGGATGGAGGACGCGCAGGGACTTTAAAGTGTGTCCTTAGTGCTGGACAATGGAAGTTTGCTCTGCATTTGGGTAGATGTTGATCCTAGGTTAGAGGAGACGCCTTTCCTAAGGGTGGAAGAAAACATCTAGCACCTTGGATAAACGTAATATCCTGGTCTACTCAACTTGCCTCAATCTCCATTTTATTAGGATAGTCGTCCTAAGTTTTGTCTCTTCTGGCCAGTTTTATGGGATATTTAGCACTTGTGGCAGTGTCACAGTATCAAGATATGGTCTCAAAATCATCAATTTAACTACTTTCGTTAACCCTTTCTTTCGTCCCTTAACTGTTCATTCTTGTTTCAAAATTGTAGCAAGATGTTTTCCTCTTTCCGTGTTCATGCCAAGAATATCCTTTCACCTATTCCCAATCGCTTCATACCTAAGCACAATTCGCGTATCACATTTCTACCTTTGTCCTTCCTGCTTACTTTAAGCCGAGAGCCTCCAATGCTTCGTAGTGTTTCTGAAATCCTACCATCTTGTCGATTACCGCTTCATTCTTTTGTGCGTCCATAAACTTTTGCAGGGATCGCAGCGCCATATTGGCGCACTGTCGGCGCTCGATTTCATTCGACGCTTTCTCCCCTTTCCAGATTGACCTTTCGAAAGAGGCCATAGAGAGCACGTAGCCTGGTGAACTGGCTGGGTCTTCCTCGTTTGTTTGTATACCCACTAAGCGAAGCATGGACGGTTGGATTTCTTTAAAGGCCGTAGCCTGCTCGGGCGACGCTTGGGCGGGATTCAGGAGATGCATAGAATTTCGGGAGCCTAAAGCCTCCCAGCGCTTGATTATGTCCCGGTCTCTGGTGAAATTTTTGATGGCCTACATCAAATATTTGTTCACGATATGGACGTTAAGTCGAACACGCGGGTCCGATAGCTGTTGCTGGAGCATGTCCCATGCGATATGAGACGGCTGAGGTCGATCTCGCAGAGTGCTCAAGACTGCTTTGAGTGTGATAAGTGAGTTTCTAGGATCGCTGGTCGCTGCTTTCTGGATCATCTCTAATCGTTCTGGATCGATTTGTAGAGCTACGTTTTCTGGCGGCATTCCGTAAAAGAATGGGAGCCGGTCAAGCCCCTCGCGGAGCTTGACCCTTCCCAGGAGGCCTAGGTACTTAATCCAAGCAATGCGACACTCCTTCTTATATATAAAGTATGGATTTTGCTCTGATGTCTGCTCTTGGGTGATAGTAGCCGGTAATAGAGCTTGCTCTAGTTTTACTAAAGGAGGAGGCATACCTGCTAGTCTATTTATTAGTTTAGGTACAAAAGAAAGCATTTAACTTACCTGTCGGTGGCGAGGCGCCAGTTAAGTCAATGGATTTGGAAGACATGTTGAAGTCTTATTGTGATGTCTTCGAAAGATGCTTGTGGTTGTTGAGTTGATGCTAATTCGTAGGGTGTTAAGAGGTATGGTTAAGATAATGTAAGGTATAGAGGAAGAAAGAAAAAAAGAAGTGGAAAAGCAAGTAAACACGGCCTTTTAAAATATCCCTATCCTAAACTTATCCTAAGACCTCTCTGCCTAAGGCATATAACACAGTCCTTAGGCAACTTGAGAGGTGTTAATGCACTTGCCTATAACTGCAATTATTCACTGTCATCCGAGACTAACTGTAAATTAAATCACTTATAGGATACACACTCGGCTGTTATTTCCTTGGCGCCCTTCGTAATCTCCTTGAATCGCTTATCAGTGGTAACTTGTCGACCAAAATACTTCACATCTTCGGATGATACATCCCCAACCGAGACATTCTTAATGAGTTTACGGTCTATCTCGTTCATTCCCAGGCCATGTGTCTGCTGCTAGGTCAAGTCTTCCAACATGTCTTCAGAGCACAAATTTCTGGCCCCAGGCCTTTGTCGCTTCTGTCAGGAGTCCTTGTCTAATCTGATGGGAATTTCGTAGAAAAGATCGGCTAACCCAGTCTCTCTGTCACGAGCAGAAGAGGATCTTGGTGAGTCGCTTACAGCCTCTTCGACATATCGGAGCCAGTGCTTCGAGATATAATATGTTGACCAAGCCGCTCAGCTTCAGAGTTGTCATTTCATCCATTCAGGCGTTGTTTGCGTCTTACCACGCATTTATATGTCAAGTTTCGTCTGTTCCACCATCATCTCCTTTTTGATGATAGGATGAAAGACCCATCGTTCAATTTGAGGAAGTAGACTCTCCTGATTGAAGCCTCAATGGCCGAGTTCCCGGTTGAGGTCACCGGCTTGCAGCATTGTTCTCTCGCAGATCATGTGTGATCATTAGACGATAAGCAAGGAGTTGAGTAATCATTATCACCTTATTCAAAGTTAACACCTAAGCTTAAACCCCAACTCGAGAGGCCCATTAGTACAGAACCTCTCTTATCCTAGGTGACAAAGGGAAATCGATCTAAAGTGTCAGTACTGCGTTCTGGCACTGATTCAGCAGTGCTGAATCTAGCTGACGTTCTCGACCCCTGTATTATAAGCAGCACCATCCGGTATGGTGTAGTGGCTAACATTTCGCGCTCTCATAACCTGAGAGATCAAGTACCGCGGAGCCCAGGGTTCGATTCCCTGTACCGGAGTCTCTTTTTAATGCTTTTGTAAGCTGGTCTTGATGGGATGATAGATGGTGTTAAAGACCAGAGTCATGATCCTTTTTTGTTAATAGACAACAATGCTGGTATACGTGGTCGAAGGAACTAGTAAGGGCCTGCCTGGTTGGCAATTAGTGTTAGTAGGCTATTGAGAAACAGGCCGAGGAGTATGTATGTCATGGGCAAGAGATGAAAGAGAGACTCCGTATGTGAATCTCGCGATTGCTTACGAGGGGACCTGCCATTCTGAGCAGTGATGTTTGAAGTTGATCAATTGAGTTCTTGCCCCACTACAAATGAACTACAAACTCAACTCCTCCATCAACTTCATCACCATGTCTGTCTGAGTGGACTGAGAGTTTTGGTAGCACTCCTCTATATCATTCTGCAATTTCGTCCAGTCGCGAACATGGCATTTGCCTTTGCAGACAGCTGGCAAGCGATATGTAAAATGTATCCAAGACGACCTGGAGAGCCTCGCCTGCATGTGCTCCCTTGTCTACGCGAAAGTCATCCTGGATACTGCGCTTTACTCTGTCTTTTAACTGAGAGTTCTGCCCAAGAGGAGCCCGTCTCTTGGCTCACTCCTCACAAGGCCCGGCATTCAGCACGCAGTATGGACAATACTAGTCTTGCTGTGTCAACAACAGCAAGCAGAGTCTGCGCTGCACGACAACCAAGCCGCAGAATGTGGTGTTCCTCAGTTAGCATGAAAAGCCAAATCCCCGCATACATGAAGTTGCTTTTAAACTTATAACATGTACGTCTATCAAAGTCAGCGTCAGTAAAGGGCAACATATCTATAACCTCAGACAAACTGTGCCTGTGCTTCTTTAACGCCCACCTGTTCATTCGTCCTATCCTTTCTTCGCTCCTTATCCCTTATGAGCGACGTCTTGCCAATGATCCATTTTCTACAAGCAAGTGCATAGACCAAATCAGGCCTGTCTGTGGCCAGATGTCTTTTGCTTTCTGAGCATATTAGACAATATTTACCTCAAGATCTACATTACCTCCACCCTTGTTATTTTATCACAGTCTTTCACATTCATGACCAAAAAGATATCTCTTAGAAAAGCAAAAGATATAGGTCTCCGGTACAGGGAATCGAACCCTGGGCTCCGCGGAACTAGTCCCTCAAGTTATGAGAGCGCGAAATGTTAGCCACTACACCATACCGGATGATGATTCGTTGGAGTTTGGGCCTCCAATCGAGCGACAACAGCACGGTGGTGTTGAGCTGGGAGTAACGACTCAGTTTCGTCCTCGTTGGCCGGTCACGCATGTCTCTGCTAGACTCAAGTGTAACATACAGTTCTCTATTATCACACGCGATGTCACATGTGGGTGGATATGTGGCAGTTGCAGGTTGCCAGCACGCCCATGTTGGTGACCTGCATAAGTTGTTGATCAGATATTGGTCAGGAGAGGTTGTCGCATCATGATACCGGAGGGTATGTAAAATAAAGTAGAAGATTGGGAGCCAGTTCCATATCCATCGACGGTGTTTTCATATTCCGATTCAAATCGCCGTTTGTGTTTGTTGCATCCAGAACCGCTTGGAACTGGGTACTTCACAGCTCTTGTGAGCATGGACAGACAAAAGGGCTTGTGCTCTGAATCTGACTGCTTTCTATTCTTACTGTATCTCTTATTATCAACTGTTATATCGTGCTCGGAGGAGGTCCCCCGGCCATGAACGATATCGGCAACTCACAGCATGTCAGTCTTTGATCTGCAGAGCCTTGTTTCCTTGCGGCCATTCAAATCAAACACATGTTCATCTAGTATTAGCTGTAAGGGTTCGAAAATCGGTATAACAAGTTGTCCCTCTTGATTGTGTGATCGGTAATCAACGAGTGGCAACGGGGAGGTCTGCCAGGTAAGTTTCTCAGTAAGCTCAACATAACACGAAAGAATATATAATGATAGATAACGGCAAGTGACATTATTAGAAGTATTACATATACACCGCATTTATAGCCTGTTGGAAAAGGTCAATGTTGGTTATATAGGTAGGTTAGCGTAGGAGAGGAGACAGAACAATACTGGGTGGGATAAGAGCTTGGCTTCAAGATGTAGTAACAGCAACGCCAGACCAGAGAACTATATACAACCAACCGCAACCACTATCGCAAAATATTAATTCGTCAATAACGTTTTAACTCTTCTATTAGTAGTTATTACTACTATATAATTTGCCCACACCCGCCGTATCACAAGCCCTCTTATTCTCGCTTCCTTAAGTTCATCCATCATATCAAGTTTAATCAGCACAGCGCTGCGACGATCCCATCTCTTGCCTCTGCTTTATTATACCAACATTAAAAATTAGATATTATTAAATACAAGCAGCCAGTAACAAGCCAGGCAAACAGCAACAGTCTGCTAATCATTCCAGCACCCAACCCACCAGATCTCCGTCCCCATCGATCACAGCAATCAGCAAAAAGAAATCATTAACGCCAGCAAAAGATATAAACTCCGGTACAGGGAATCGAACCCTGGGCAGGGACCTGGGCTCCGCGGTACTGATCCCTCAGCTTAGAAGATGAGAGCGCGAAATGTTAGCCACTACACCATACCGGACGATCAGGCTTGTGATTGTTGAGGTGGGCAGCGCTACCGCGACTCATTCACACAGCACCAACAACAACGCCGAGACATACACAGACACAATTGCACACGACAGACACATATACTTTGTTACCCTCCGTCTATAGTAATAATACATGCCTCTGTTCCAAGACGATGCTTTGCTGCCCTGCTATAGTTTATCGGCATTTTCACTTCCAACTCCCCCTATTGACGGTTCCTTCGCCATGACAACATTGAAAAAGAAAAAGCGTAGCAGATACATGAATAACTCCCTTCGTCTTCCCGTGAGCCTATGCGGCTCTAAAGTCTTGCGTTTGATATTACAAGCGTTGCTAGTTGACGCTATCCACCTCCCTTACTCCATCATACCATCAGCAATCGCTAACCTTTGCTTCGCCGTCTTGGCTCGCTTTGTCCCCTTTTTGCCCTTCTTGCCTTTGCTGTCGCTGTCACCAGGTGTGGCTGCGGTAGCTGGTGTTGCTGTACCAGATAGGCCCTTGGATCCATCGTCAAAGTTACCCTCGCCTGACATATGTTAGCTTGGAATCAAAGATTCGTTTGGACTTTATGCTCACCTTCATGATACATCTCATCCAGACTGGCCGCGTTCTCGGCCTTACGTCGCTTGCCACCCTTCTTCTTTTGCTGCTTCTCAAGCTCGCCTGATTCAAGAAGCTCCTTTTCGCGGCGCTCGATCATCTCAGCTTGCTCGTCGTCGGCAAGCCACATAGCAATGTCACGGTTGCGGTTCTCGGGAGCACGACGGCCAGAGAAATCAACGCTTGCACCGCCACCCTGGATGACGACACGTTGAACCTCTTCCTTCTGCATCGCTCTCTTACGGATGCGCTCTTCGATTGTGCCGCGCGTGATGAGACGATAGACTGTGACCTGCTTGGTCTGACCCAGACGATGTGCTCGATCCATGGCTTGCGAATCGATTGTAGGGTTCCAATCGGAGTCGTAGAAGATGACAGTATCGGCGGATGTAAGGTTGATACCGAGACCACCAGCACGTGTAGACAGAAGGAAAATGAAGATCTCGGGGCGGGTCTGGAAGTCGTGCACAGTGTCTCGTCGATCTTCCAGTTTAGTAGAACCATCCAGTCGGCAGTATTTGTAGTTGCGGTAAGTCAAGTACTCTTCCATCATGTCGATCATGCGAGTCATCTGGAAGTAGAGAAGTACACGATGACCCTCGCTCTTGAGTTTGAACAGCAGTTCATCAAGCTTAGCCAGCTTGCCACTGTCAGTAACAAAGCGCCGCATGGAAGGAACAGAGATGTTGGTAAAGCCCTTCTTCTCATGATCAGGCTTAGGCAACATCTCGCGAGTGGGCCATAACTCCATGGGAAGCTTCTTCTCCACGAGAGCCTTCTCCTCAAAGAAGGTAGGGCCATAGAGAATCTTGCGGATTGGTGCGTTAAACAAGGCTTCGCTACGTTCGGCCTCAGAGCCCCAACTGCGGCAAGACACCTGGATTGGAGGTGCTGAAGCACGAGGTCTACCAGCAGGTTCAAGGCGGCCGAGACCAGACTCATTATAGTCTGATTGCGCGACATTCATCAACTGGGTCAAGACACCTTCGTTGGTAATGTCCGCTAGAGGCTTTCGGTTCTGTCGCGCCTGGATCTGGAAAAGGGCATGAGCAGGAGTGTAGTTCTGATCCTCAGTATCAGTGTAGGCCACATTCATGTATCCAAGTCTGTCGCGTTTCTGAAGCTCCTTGGCCGCTCGGACAATCAAGCTTTGGTGCGTGGCCTCATAAGCCTCGTAGGGAGAGGTGTCAGCAAACCTAAGCCATGAAAATGCTTTTGATCCATCGCAGCTCTCGCGGATGTTGTCTGGGCTCCAGACATTCATCATGTGGTTCAATACCTGGTTTTTCCAGCCTGCAACCTGACTATCCGGGCCAGCCTTGTTGATTCGGCCTCCATTTCTCCAAATGAGGCGAGGGAGCTCGTATTCGATCAAGTTGCGACTCGAGTAACCCACGGCAACTTCGCTACCCTCGCGGACAAACGACGCGGTCTCAGCAAAGTAGGCGCAAGCAAATGGCGAATTAACCTCGGCGCGCTCGAAAAGATCAGGATGGTTACAGACCTTTCGGAACTGCATAACTAAGTTCATCAGTGTACCTGAATCCTGGTCGTCGCCCATGGTAGCCTTTTCAACGAGATCCATAATGTTAATCTGGTTTCGAAGATTACTGTAATAGGCGCGTTGTCTGTAAGTGAGATCACAGAAGATATCCATCTCAATCTTGTCACCGAGCTCCTTCTGCACATGCTTCTTGACACGACGAAGCATGAAAGGCTTAAGAATCATGTGCAGACGCTTGAGCTGATCCTCATTGAGCTTGGTATTACTTTGCGCGTGAGACTCAATATCTTTGGAGAACCATTCGCTGAACTCGTCGTGTGAGTCGAAGAGTGACGGCATGATGAAATGCAGAAGTGCCCAAAGTTCTTGCATGTTGTTCTGGATGGGTGTACCAGTGAGAAGCAAGCGGTTTCGGCAGTGGAAGTTGAGCAAAGCCTTCCAACGAGAACTTTGAGAACTCTTGATGGCTTGTGCTTCATCAAGAATCATGTATTGCCATCTCATCTTCTGGAAGTAGGCCACATCAGAAACAACCAGCTGATACGAAGTAACACAAACGTGGAAAGGAGCGTCTTTTCGGTATGTCGTATGCTTACGATCCCAGAACTTTCGGAGAACCTTTCGGTCGTTGGCACCACCCCAGTACGGGAGAATCTTGAACTCAGGGACGAACTTGGCGATTTCTTGCTGCCAGTTGTGCAGAGTAGACGCAGGGGCAACAACAAGGAAGGGCCCCCAAATATCGTGCTTCTCGGCAAGGTAAGCCATGACGGAGATGGACTGAACAGTCTTTCCGAGACCCATTTCATCTGCCAAAATACCGTTGATACCCTGCTCGTATAGATTGACAAGCCAGTTGAGACCCTTGAGCTGGTATTCCTTGAGTTGGGCATTGATAAGCTTCGGCTGTTCGATCTCGACGTCGCCCAGTCCTGTGGGGTTCTGGAAGTTCATCTCGCCCTCTTCATCCATGTCAAGACCCTGGTTGTTGAAGTCACGGGCCTTCTTCTGAGCCTCAGCGATGGCATTCTGAGCGTTGGCCATAGCAGCAGCACGGAGAGCCTCTTCGCTGCCCTCCTCGAAATCAAGGTTCTCGAAGTTGGTAACCTTACCAGTGACTGGTCCTGTCGGCTCATCGATGTCGAGTTTCTGCTGGTCAATCTGATGGGCGTCCTTGGCGACATCCGGGTTGTCGGTACTTCGTTCCACCTCATCAGTCTTAATCTTCTTGCCGATAAAGTGAGAGTACAGCTCAGTCTGAGAGATTAGGAAGTTAAGCTTTCTCTTTTGACGTGCAGCTTCACGGTCGGCTTCTTCCTTTCGGGCATTTTCGATCTCCTGCTTCTCAGCAGCCTTGCGGAGATCTCGTTCTTCTCGCTCGTTGCGTTTCCAAAAGCCCATCATGTCACGCATAACACGCTTTGCTCGAGCTTGGAGATCTTTGGTGCCCTTATTTGTCCGTAATTGCCAGCGCTTTGCTTCCTTCGATGCCAAGATGGCTGTCTTTTTGAGATTTGAGGCTTTTGTGGCATAAGAGTCCACCGCAAGCTTGAAGGTCTTGTTGACATCTTTACGAGCCATGTCTCGCCAAATCTGGTCGTAGATTTGGTTGTAGCCCTTGGACATGAACCGTTTCTCGTTGTCGGGGATGTCATCGACCTTCTCCTTGTCTTTGTCTTTGCTCTTCTTGGTTTTCTTCTCGACAGGCTCGTCTTCGGTCTTGTCGCCGTCGTCCTTGTCTTTCTCTGTCTCAGCAGAAGGATCCTTCTTGGTTTTCTTGATCTTGATTCGGACGCGGTTCTCTTCTTTGGTTGGTAGTTCCTCTCCGGCATCAAGAGCGGCTTGAGCGGCTTCGGCAGAATCCTTTTCAGCCTGTTTTTGCTCCTTGGACTTCTTGAGACGAGGTCCACTACGGCCCTTGCCCTTTCGCTTGCCAGATGGCGTGCCTGCTTCCCCAGATTCCACATCAGAAGCCTGGAATGAAGACATGGTGCCACCCTCCAGATTAAGTTCCAAATTACGGGCAGGACCCTTGATACCTTTCTGGAGAATGAGTTTCGTCTGCTGTGCCTTCTTACTGGCGCGTTCAGCATCTCGAAGATGTTTCTGCCGTTCGGTTTCGTCTTCAGCAGCCTCGGCACGAGCCAGAGCTGCTTCTTTCTGTTCCATGGTAACAGCCATTGACTTCTCACGTCGTCGCTTGCGCTGCATATCCTTCTTGCGCTCCTTTTCGGCGTAAACTTCTTGTTCACGGACCTCATGGAGTGCTTCGTCGTAAAACACGTCGTCGTAGCGTCGTTTACCGAGTTCTGCGTGGAGTACGAGCTTCTTGCCGGTTGAAGTCGCAAAAGCGGTACGCCGGGAGAGACCATGTTCCAGGTCAAGTTGGTCCATTACGCGTCGTCGCTTCTGAGCTCGCTCCTTGTACTGTTGCTGATCAAATTCGTCGGGTTCCAGATTTGAAGCCCTGTTGTCAATCTGTGTCTCGGCGTTCTGAATCTTCTTCTCCATCTCTGCTGACCAAGTCTTTGGCTTGGGCAGGCCATTTGCTTGTCGCTTAGCGGGAAGTCGAGGTGTTGGCGATTCCTTCTTAATCGATAATCTGCGACCATTCTTAGGCGTAGCGGCATCTCGAATATCAGAAGCACGGCCTTTTGTTGACTTTCGACCTCCCCGCTTCTTGGCAGGAGGCTCTCTTTCTTTGTCTCTACCAGGGAAAGGTTCGGGCTCAGTCTCGACATCTTTTTCAACCTCTGTGTCGTGATCCGCTTCGGGCTCTAGTGAGCGTTTTGTCTGTTTTGGTTCCCGCGAGTCGCGCTTCGGTTCTCGATCACGTTTGGAATCTCGCTCTTGCTTGATTTCTACTTCGGCTTCTCGTGAAATCAGAGGCGATTGTTCTTTAGGTTTTCGAGCGGGCTCAGAGCTGGAAAGGATGCTGTCAAAAGACATTGGGTTTGCTCTTGATGTCTGCAATGGTATTAGTACAAATGAACATTCTGTATATTGGTTAGCACCTACGCTTGCCGATGCCGGCTTTGGAGGTGATGGAGCTGCAAGATCAGACTTGTAGGGTGTAAGGGCAGAAGCCCCGTTGGTCGTAGAACTCATGTTGGCCGTAGCACTATGTCTCGCACTTGGAGAAGCGAGTAGAGGTTGTCGCCCCGGAGGGCTGAGAGAACCAGCTGGAGGATTCTGATGCGAATGCGATGCTGGACTTCGCGGCCGACTATATGATGGACCTCGTGGAGATGTGTAAGAGCCGTTATAATATGAAGGAGTACTTTGTTCGGCAGATTGCGAATAAGGGTACGGGTCGCGAGTCTGTTGTGTAAGAAGAGAAAAATTAGCTCCACGTCAGCAAGCTTTGTGGTTGTTTAGGTCCTGGTCGGAACAGAAGGAGGTTGTGCGACGGAGTTAAGGGTGATGATGAAATTAAAAGGTGTTGCGATAGTGACAGTTTGATGGGAAATTAAGCTTGATAAGCGTAAGGGAAGGGAGCAGGCATTGATGGCCTGGACGTGATGGGTGAAGATCTCGATGATCAAGACAGAATTGAAGGATGATGATGATGGGGAAGAGGAAAACCAAGGGACGTCGGGTGCAATCAATCAAATCGAGTCCGGGCGAGACGAGACGAGAGTCAAAGACAAAAAAAGAGTGGATTTGCCCCCCTTACCTTTGGAGTGCCAACCGGGGGCGCGTTGGCGTTGGCGTTGGCGTTGTGCCAGGAGGCTCCAGGCGTCGCCGCGTCAGAAACTCGACGTTCCTTTGTTGTATCAGTCGTAGGGTCGTAAAAACCTCGCGATGCAGGTTTGGTTTCACGCGGTATATAAATGTCGTGGTTCGACCCGGGAGGGTAGTATGCAACAGGAGGGTGCAGCGGCGACACGGGCGGAGGACCAGCAGGCGGTGGTGCTGGAGGTTGACGATGATGCTGCTGCTGCTGATGAAGTCCTGCTGCTGACGATCCGGGTGATGATGAGTTGAGGCCTACAGGAGGTGGAAGTGATGGAGCGACGGGGCCGCCGGGTGCGCCCGTGGACGATGACATGTAGGGATTGGGCAATGCTGGACGAGGCGGGGATTGAAGGGAATGGCCGGCACTTGGAGTGTTTTGATGGCTGTGGCTATGACTATGGCTATGGCCGTTGGGAGATGTAAAGGGAGGAGGACGGTATTCTGACTTGGGTGAGCGCAGACTAAAGGTGGAGTGCTGATGCACATTCGCGCCGCCTGCATTCGATGAGGCTGTCGCCGTTTCTCCAACTATAGGCCCAGGTCCAGCTGAGTCACCGTCGCGCCTATTGTTGTGGTGATGGTGATGATGGTGGTGATGATGATGGTGATGCGGACGGGAGTCTCGATCATCATCTCCACCATCTTCTCTTTGTGGTGGCCGCTGCAGCACCGAGGAGTTATAGCCGTTCTGATCCATGGTGATTGATGGTCTAGCGCCTGAATGGCAGACAGAACAAAGCTAAACACCCGAGAGAGCAGGGAATGTGTTATAGTCGGACGGCCGGTGGTAATCAAGCTTGAGAACCCATGTGCTCGACAAGCAACGATGCGACGACGGTTATTTGAGGGGGGTTAATGTGTCCGGTACAAGATGCGCAGTCGATCAAACAGAGTTTCGCGATGCGCACGCGAGGCTGTGTGAGGAATCGTTACGTTGCGTTGCGCTGGGTTGCAGGCTGAGTTGCGATGCGATGCGATTCGCAGGTCGCGATCGGTGATGCAGCGAACTGCGACAGAGGTACGTGTGGGATGAAAACAATGGACAGTGATGGATCGCGACAATGTCAGGTCTAGGTTGAGCCCCAATCCAAGGCAAGTCGAAAGAGGATGCCCTGGCTGGGGGGGCAAAGTGTTTTGGTGTGGAGGTGTTGGTAGCGTGGCGCTGGGATACGGCGATGCAAGCGGCAGTCGAGATGGGGGAAGGGGATGCGAGACAGGGTTACTATACTGAAGTTTGGATGTACTGAGAGTCTCGAGAGATATGGAAGTTTAAGAGGGGGATAAAGGTAAATGGATTAGCAGACAGAGCTACAGTAAAGTGTAATAACAGCCCCGGGGAAAAGGATTATGACAATGTGAATGGTAAGAGAGAATCAGAAGGATCGGGGGAACAACAAAGTGGAGTGGAGTTTGTTCTAGAGCTGGAGGTTAACCAAAATGAGGTGGTGATGGCGGGAGCTGGAGTGACAGCCCCAACCCAGTCAATCAACACTCAAGCAAGACAAGGTACGGATACCCGGTAAGGCAAAGCGAGCCCAGGCGAGCCGAGTTTATAGGTACCTAGTGAACCAATGGTTCAAGCAAAAGATACGAGTACTTGCTGATGATAATTACAGCGTCTGTCTGCATTAATCAGGGCATATCCTGTGATGAACAATGACGACGACGGTGGTGTGGGCGGCAGTGGAGAAAACAAAGCCTATTGACACGGCGGGAGAGAGAGACAAGAGGAGGTGATGCAGAAGCTGATCAAGGGACGGCGATGCAATCGAGGAGCTGCACGAACGGGGGGTCCTAGGGGGTTTGACGTGCTAAAATACCACCACTGAAATGAGATTTGCTTGCACAACAAGATCGAGTCAACGGCGAAGCAATCACAGCGATTATTTTTGTAATTGTGTATCACCGACCCGTCCGAGGCACGATTCCCTAAAGAGGAATTGGTGATAGGTTCAATGTGAATTTGGGGCTATAAGTCAGTGCCTAGGTATACTCTGCCAGGTGTTGAGTCACTGAATGTGACAGTGTCTGGCGGTATCAGATGCGTTGATCAGGCTGTCGTCTTAAAACCCTCATAGTAATGACGGCAAAATTCAAGTGCGTGCGTGCGTGCGAATACAGCTCCATCCAAATCAAGGCACACGCGAACACGATGTTCACTCAGATTCCGCGTCAGACTCGTTTCTCACTCTATTTTTTCAGGTCCCAACTCCCAAGTCTCGTTCCCCTGTCCCGTTGGCCCCCGTACCATGTGGGTCTGACTCAACACTAAACTCTACAGCGTTAACCCCGTTTTGGAGTCAATCAGCCCATCCCCGGCAGCGGGGATAGGTTCCGGAGATCGCTTCAAGATGAAATGTGTGTCATTTCGTGTAGGGTAGAGAAGAGGAATGTTAGCTTTGGACAACCACATTATTCAGTATAATGAGAAAACTCTTTCTGTAGTGATCTGGTGGTGTTAATAGACTTGGGAACATCATTTGCTCGAGTTTCTCCGACGGCAGGCGAGTGACGGTGAGACAAGCGTTGTAAGGCTGAAGTTCATTTAGCCGGTTCATTCTCAGCCTCGACAACCATATCCAAAGAACACAAACGAGTAATTAGACCAATTGCCAATTGTTAGATACATTCAATATGGACGAAGCGGACTTGAAAAATCTTACCATGATGTGAACACAACTATCCAATTTAAATTCATTATCAACACCATAAATTTTGGCCTATCGATCACAACTCCCGTGCGCTCTTTACAGTCTAACGTCCGCCTCGAGTCTTGCCACGCTTTCTCAAATCACAACTGGCACACATCTACGAAGAATGATTTCAGCAAATAGCAAAATCACATAAACGCAAGTAATTATTATGGAATCCATTTATTCGTACTCAAGGCTTTAAAAACAGCCAGACCTAATGAAAAAGAAAATCTATCCGTGAACGCTTCCGGGCCTCTCTACTGAGGCCGTGCCCATGCGTCCTGCAGCGTCGCTCGTCGTGACCGTCTCGTTCCATCATAAGGTATCAAATATCCTGATGGTCTAGCCACCCGCGCCGCCGCCGCTTTAAACCCATGAAAATACCCACATGATTGCCAATGGCACTCTCATCAACTTTTTGTGGATTCAATATCCTCTCTAGGGGAGCAAAGAAAACTCAGGACCTCGATCCTAAACGACAAAAAGACTTAGGTAACTTAGTATAAGTTTAGGATAGTCTTAGTGTCGCTTTTGCTGAGTTTATTTTGACACATTGTATCAAGGTCCGATGTTTTCTTGCCCCACGAGGCCTCTATAGTCAATTTCCTTTCATGCATTCATGCCAGATAAAATAAAAAATCGTAAAAACTTTTTCGCCTTAGACTGCTCCGGCGCTGATCATCTTCTTTCGGAGGTAGTTCTTGTACTCGGAGATGGAACCGTCCCATGTACGGATAGTCTGGTTCTCGCAGACGAGAATCTGCTTGGCAATCTTGTCAAGCAATCTATTGTCGTTAGTCATCATTCATTATAATCAGATTATGGTGCTTACCGGAAATCGTGAGAAACGACGATAACACCTCCGCTGAAGGCATTGATGGCATCTGCCAAACTGTCAATGGTAGGAATATCCAGACCGTTGGTAGGCTCGTCAAGAAGCAACATGTTGGGGCTCTCAATAGCCAACAGAGCAAACACGATACGACTCTTCTGACCCTCAGACAGAGTACCCATCAGGGCAGTCTGGGAGTCACCGCTGAGGCCGTATTTGCCGAGCTGCTGACGCCAGTACTGGTAGTCCTGAGACTTCTCACTGTACTTGTCACGAACGAAGTCGAGAGCAGACTTTGTCAAGTCAAGCTGCTCGGAACTGTGCTGAGAGTAGAGACCAAGCTTCAAGTGAGTGTGTCGGGTAACGACACCGCCTGTGGGAGAAAGCTTGCCAGTCATGAGGCGGAGCAGAGTAGACTTGCCCACACCGTTGGGGCCGACAAGGGCAGTTCGGGAGTCCATGTCGAAACCAAGGTCGAGGTTGCGGTACAGATCATCCTCAGGCTTGCCAGAGTAAGAGAAGGTGACGTTATCGAATGACAGGACGGGGGGAGGGAGCTTATCAACATCGGCGAAACGGAAAGTGAAGACACGGTCCTGCTCGACAGGCTGGATGAAACCATCGGCCTCCATCTTGTCTAGAATCTTCTGTCGGGATTTGGCCTGTCGGACCAAGTTGGCGTAGGTACCAGCGCTGGCAATGAACTTCTTGATGTGAACAATCTCATCCTGCTGCTTTTGGTAGGCCTTCATCTGGTTGGTCTCGTTCTCGGTTCGAGTCTTGTTGTAAGAGTCGTAGTTACCACCATAGTAGACGAGCTGCCTGCCTCGCATGTCAATCATATTGGAGCAAACACCGTTGAGGAAATCCATGGAGTGGGAGACGAGGACGAGAGTTCGCTCCCACTTCTTGAGGTACTCCTCGAGCCACACACAGGCCTCCAAATCCAAATGGGCAGTGGGGTCATCGAGAAGGAGAACGGAGGGCTTGACGAAGAGGGCCTTGGCAAGGGCTACACGCATACGCCAACCACCAGACATGTCCTTGGTCTTCTTGTGGATGGTCTTCTTGTTGAAACCGAGACCAGTCAGGATAAGGGAAGCACGGGTAGCGAATGTTGAGGGATCAAGCTTATCCATGTGCTGTAAAATGTTAGTTTGGTACGTTGACACTGTTGTGGGGTAACTCACCTCGTAAAGATCGAGGAGAACAGGGCTCTCAGGGCCCTCGTCCTCGAGAAGCTTCTCAGCCTGATGGTCGAGACGCTCCAGCTCCAGCTCAGCCTCTCGGACGACCCACTCAAGGGCACCGAGGTCACTGGGAGGAGCACCCTCGTTGAGAAGGTAGAGATCGAGATGCTCAGGAATGGGGTACTCGCGGGCGGCGATGGCCTTGAGGAAAGTAGACTTTCCGCAACCGTTCTCACCGAGAAGACCGTATCGTCGACCGTAGGTGAGTTCTAGAGTGGAATCGGTGATAAGGACTCGACCATGGAAGACCAGAGAGGTACTGGTAATCTTGACGTCCTTGCTGGTTTGAGTAGAGGCGAGAACACCGGTGGTGACACGGTCGGAAATACCGTGCTTGTCCATCTGCTCGGCGAGACGCTTCACCTCGTCGAGCTTTGCGCCTGAAGTCGCGGGGGCATCATCGTCCTTGATGGGGTTGCCGTGGGCATCGAGCTCAGGCTCCTCAGACTTCTTGCCCTTCTTGCCCTTGAGCTTGCCCTCGGCAGCCTTCTTGGCGAGACGCTTCTCCTTGGATGAAGAGGGGGCCATGATGATGCGTGTGTAGGAAAGGAAAAAAAGACCGCGGGGTTGAAAGAACGGGAACTGTCGGCGGGGTGAGGATGTCCGTCTAAGAAATCAAGTCCAAACCGGGGTATATGAGTTGGTTGGAAAATGACCGTTCGATGAAGAGGGAGGAAGAAGAGAGTGAGATGGAAAAGCTAAGTTGATCTGACCGACAAAGAAAAACCAGCCAAGCAAATAACAACGAGTGTGGCGGTTCCAGTCAGTTCCTGGTTCACTTCTACAGTGGTTGTGCCCAGAGGAAGGCGGGGTGAATTTTTTAATTTTGGTGGGGCAGATACAGATTTTTTGACTGACGACAGAGTCAGGCACCAACTAAGGCACCAAGATGTGTTATTTCCGATAAGCTGCGAGTGTGATGAGTCCAATCTATAGAATATTGTTGATAACTGAGTTAGTATATAAGGAAACCAACTTGCTTAGGCTCTATTGTCAACTTATTCTGCGCTTTTGCGGTAAATTGATGTTATCTTTCTCTATCAACCCCAAACTTTTAATATTTTTTTTTCTTACCTGACGTCATCAATCCGTTCACTATGATTGGCTGTTGAGTTTCAGGATTTTCACACTGCCCGCCATCTTCTTCTCATGCAGGCAACCTTGAAGGCCCTTGAAAGACGGCGAATCCGTAGTTTTGCATACAAACTCATAATTCTCGGTTGGATGTATGGTCTCGGACTTACCGGCCGAGTTGTTGAAACCTACGAGTCAACTTTGCCTCTTTGCAGTAACTCACCACTATCTGAGGCGCTGTCACCTGAAGATGAGACTGCCGCCTGTTGCGCCTGGAAATAGCCGCTGCCTCCATCCTTGTGCTTGTGTATCAGGTATTTACACTGTCCGCAATCGAACTTGTCACTTATCATGATGGACTGAAGCTGATGCTCGCCTCGTGCGATACCACTCCTTTTGATGCCACATAGAGGGAATTAACCTGATAGCCAAGCGACTACGTCCAAAGTACGCCCAGCTTGGGATATCCTCACCATCATACCTCTCCAATCATGGCGATGCCATATAGAATAAGTTTCTGTTCATAGAACTTATTTTGTTGTTTTGATCATTAACTAGATTGCGTCACAGATATAGGCCAGTCTTATTGCTTCATGAAGTCATTTCATCATTGAACAGCCGCTATAGTACAGATAATTTGATCTCCCAAATTAAGAGGAATTCTCGTTGTTAAGAGCATCGAAAGGAGTCTTGCCCTCAAGCTCACTCTGCTTAGGACCAGCATCCCGACCAGCGGCGTTCTGGTTCTGTTGGAACTGTTGTTCGGCAAGTCGGCTAGGGTCATCCTGACTACCAGGCTCGGACTCCAAAGCCTTCTTGAGGCCATCCTTGGTATTAGAGTAGTCAATGCCCTCCTTCAAGTTCTTGCCGTGAGGACCAGATTCCTTGATATACTGGTTGTCGACATAGCTGGGAGCGGTGCCGGCCAGAGACTTGGGAGCAGAATCACTGGACTTTGAGTCCGTTCCGGAAGATTTGGGGGCAGAGTCGCTGGACTTTGGGGCAGCTCCGGAGGACTTGGAGCCAGAGCCGGAGCTGGGAGCGGAAGAGGTATCGGTGTTGCGTCCAGCGCTGGTGTTCTCGGATCTGGAGGTGGGCTGGTTTTCGCCGTGGATGCCCTCGTTGGAGGCGAACTCGCCGCCTTCCTTCAAGGACTCGGCAGCGAGAGACTCATTGGGGACTGTACCAGCACCCTCCTCCTTTACGGGAGCGTTCTGGCCGAGATCGACCTGATCTGTTAGTTCTGATATGACACGAGTCTCGCTAACGCTTACCTTTTGACCGTGGGTGGGGTTCTTGGTAGACATGATGTTTAATGTGTCGAGGGAAAGATGAGTTCGTTTATTTGATTTGGTTGATTAGTATACAGAATATGATTGATACATATGCCATAAGGTTCTTGAGCTCTTTGATATATACAGAGCATAGACTCCATGACATCATGGTGGTGTTTCTTCACTAACGCCTCTAACTAAGACTAAACATGACGCCAAATTACATCATGAAAGGCCCTAGCCACGAGGATTTGGCTTGCAAAACAAGCAAAACAATATAAACCAAGGACCTTTTGCTCGATAAGCGAATGGGTTGGAAAGTTCCACGACAAAGCTTCCCCATAGACATCGAGATCTGAGCTGTAGGTGCCCGAGCCTCACCATGTTGGGTGTAAGACAGCTGATGCATCGCAACATGACACAGACAATGAGTAACGCTAAAATGGTCGGGAGAAGTATAGAAGCTTTAGACTTATAATCTCACCCTTACCGGTATTTCACTTTGTGACAGCGGCATGACGATGTAGATTGGACTCGATGTATCTGCCAGCCTAAAAGAGCATCTTGTCAGACGACACCAACAACACCAAGTCTCCCATGCAAGATACCAGGAATCCCATTTGTCTTTGAGATCTGAAATGGAGCTCCGGAGCTTTTGCACCTGGTTTCCTTATTCCCCGGTTCTTGGGAGACTATATTGGCCACTCATGCATGTCTGTGTAATGCTGCGCGTGGAGAATGGTCTTGGCATGATGAACTCCAAGCTTCATCTTGCTCTCATGAACTGAACGCACTCGCTCCACGTGTTTCCAAAAGAGGTTCAACGAAATAGATCTTGTCTTACAGTTAGTCCCGCAGTGTGTTCTGATTCTGAATTAAGCCCCGAGGATTGAAACCCCTCCCGATGTCATAAACTGGCTTATTCATTCGCGCATATCGCTTGCGACATGGTATGTGGGGATGGTATCAGATTGTGATACTTCGGTTTCGACAGGCGAAGTACGAGACCTTACTTTTGTGCTTATCGGCAAGTGCAATTCCATCTCTTGATGGAAAATTATTCTTGAAACACGCGATTGAGAATAGATAATTGCTTTCTTTTGCAAGTTAGCTGTACAACCTCTGTATAAGTGCGACCAAGCACCGATGTGATAATAATATAAAACAGACTTGATGTAGCATTTCAAGTTCGTGAGAACACATTGTAAGATCTGTACCTTCCTTTAGTTTCTTTGATTCACCGCAATATGAGATTATCAGATAAATTTACCATCCACCATCAAACAGGTATAGTCTGCGCTACAAAGAGACGACGGGATTATCACCAATCCACGACGAAACGCGGATGTTGGCGATATGATAACAAGCCACTGTCTGTCCGTGGTCACTATGATTTAAAAGTAGGCTTTGCCTGATTGTCGAGACTCTCTCACTCGGTTCTGCCTATTAACAACTTTCATCTACCTTGAAAGAACAACTACGAGAGCAGTAGGTCTTATTCAGCCAGATGACACAAACATGTATCTACAGTGTATCAGCGTAAGTTGTACAGTTGCACAATAGTTCATGTGCACTTGAAGACGCATCCATGGCGATATCATGTGACGGTGGTCGAGTGACACTTGTTTGAACATGGCGAGTAGTGAGAGGCCGCACGCGATGTTTCCTGTCTCGGAATGATTAGTGGGCGAATCAAAGGTGTAGTCTACCTCATTAGGTCATTTTTCCAAGGAGGAACACTCAAAAGTTGGCGACTTGAGCCATTGTCAAAGATAGAACATCTCAGCCTCATGCTCCTCATCACCTGACACAGGACTCAAGTGCAGCGGGTCATGATAGAGCTACTTGCGGACTTCTATAGCATGTCTTGACGGCGGTAGGTCTTTAGTAAATCCATCTCTCAAGGTTCGTTCTAATAGATGACGAACTTAATGATCGTTGCCAGGATCTGACGATGCCAAGACTCGTATAAGAGCAGTCATTTCTCACATTCTTAAGGCCAAGTCTGCAGGAAGTCTCGTACGAAAAGAAGCGGAATTTCATTTTTGTAGAGGCATTCTGTTTCTTTGTCTATCTTGTTACTGTATCTAGTTATCTTGCGCGTTCTGCACTTTGACCTTGCTACCAGCATTAGCATCCGTCCTGCTACCATCAATTTGGAGGTCCGCATTAAAGCAAGTTTATTCTTGACACAGACAGACAACCACCACGAAACACTTTGAGATATTAAGCAAGATCTTCGCAAGGCTTTATTGCCAAGCCCTGGGCCAAGGCTGAGATTTCATAGGCGTGACGCAAGTATGAAAGAAACTCAGTCGTGAAGGGTGATATTTGCCACCCTACAGCCGACCGAGACGGCGATTAAGTCGCATGATCGGCCGGTGTGGGACCCATTCAGCGGCGCCGGACCTTTTGATGCATATGAGAGGTCAAATGCTGGCGGCTCGTTGAGCTGAATGGCAAGTGATGGAATAATTGATGCAATAATTGAGCAGGTGAAGTGCAATTAGAGTCATCAGTCTGGCATGCGCCTCACGAGGTTGACAACCATCAGATCGCCCTACGCTAAGGAGAATTATTTAAACAGGGCGATGTCTCTAGCAAGGGCTCTGGGAATAAAACACTTTCGGAACGCGCAATTCACTTGAATCAAGTCCACAAATAATTAAAAATAACAATACGATAAACAATACGGATAACGATGCCGGGAGAACTCGTGTACCACGACGGCCACTATCACCGGACTTCGGCAGACCGGCCGGAACAACGGCATAACCAGAAACGCCCTCAACATGGATTGTTACAGAAGACTCACGATGCCTGGGGTCGAGTCCTCTATGGCGTTGGTAGCGTCTATTACAAGATTCGAGGACAATGAAGGATGGAAGATGATGACGACGCATATACGAGAGAGGAATGGAATCGATGATCAAAAAGAATGAGTGCAACTCGACCCGCCATCAACAGAACCGCACTCCACTGTTGATGTCCCGTCTATCCATCACCAACGTGATCAAGCTTCGAGTTGTCGTCGTCCGAACCACTATATATGATGATGATAGACAGGTCTCAGCGCTGATCAAGGAGAAATAACAAAGAGACCGTCCAAAAATATCACAGTCAAGCTCATGCCAGAACGCAAGCTGGGTCAGGGATGGATATTATGGGCTCCATAGATGTGCACAAGAGTCTATGCTCTGCTTTGCATCGGTTTCAGAGTACGATGGGTGGAGGAACCAACCAGGAAACAGGAGTGAGAGATACAGTGTCCCTGATAGGAATGACACGCGCCACTGAAAGGATTGACGAACCCTTTGAGACAAAGATACCAACCGGGCCGAGCATACACATCCCGGAAGGGAAATCGAAATCAACGCAACACGAACACACGTAAGCTCTTTGTTCGACCCGATGCACCCAATTCGATTCACCCGCCGCCGCCGTTGTTAGCCAACTTCCGAAAACCATCAGCCAAGAGGACAAGACATAGGCATTTAATATCATAATATTGCAATTCCGTATTCATCATGCCAAGTGAACGCGGTCAAGTCGAAAACAATGAGTCCCACCGCAAGCGACTCGAGACAATTTCCCAAGTGTCATTCAATGTCGTATACAGGCTCAAGGCGAGATGCAGAATCAATGGCGGCTCAGTCCAAACCCAGGTGAGACCCCTGATGTTTTGTCGTAGAACGGATATTCGGTGGAGATTGTCCCCTATTCTGTACAGTGCAATCTCGTGACGCACTAACAAACCATGCCCCAGGTGAGGCCAAGCTTTTGCTAAGGCGAGATAGAGCTACGGTGTGCATTGACTCCAAGCACTATACCACCGCCAACAAGATGAGATCCCTCTGCAGCAATCCCTGATTGGCCACGGACGGCGCCGGGCAAGACCCAAACAAGCTTCAATCTCTGAACTGCGCCTCGCAATTGACAGGGGTTCTTTGTCCCGTGGTTGGTTCATTCGTCAATCCTCAAGAGGATCTGCTTGTTTTCGGGGACCGACCACTTCGCCGTAGCAGGCACAGTGCCGCACTTCCACTACAACACAGCCGCTGCCAACCCCTTGCCAGGACAATTAGCGGCTTGAGCAACTGAGGTTCAGGGGGGAGGGGGCCACTCCAGAAGCCCAGGGATGGTCCCGTAGCTAGACTGCTTTAGTGTCAGTGCTAGCCACCCCATGCATTCCATTTTCCATTTACTTTTCAAATCGCCCCATCCCTCGAATTCCATCTTCCTTCTCTCTTCCTTCATCAAACCTTCGCTAACCTTTAATTCTTCAACGCCGTTTTTTCTTATCGGTTCTCGTTACTTTGAGGCCGAACTTTAACTTTTCCCGACACTCATTTACCAACGCTCTTGCTACTCGATCCGATCGCCTCTCTTCCGGCTCATTCGTCGCGAACAAAAGGAAAAAAGGGGTTTCAGCATTCCATCAACAATTTAGGCGTTGAATAAAATCATCGCCTCATTCTAGTCATTCATTACTCTCTGTTCTTTTTACTTGCCGTTTGATACACAACACAATGAAGTTTTCTGCTGCCATTGTCGCTGCGGCGGCCACGGCTGCCAGCGCCAAGCTGGAGCCCATCACCATGAAGGTATGCGCCAGACGTCATGGTATCGCGATTTGATATTGACAATTCTCAGGGATCCAAGCTCTTCTACTCCAACGGAACCCAGTTCTTCATGAAGGGTGTCGCTTACCAACAGGATACTGCCGCCGCTGGTGCTACCAACAGCAAGGAGACCACTTACATTGATCCCCTCGCCGATGAGGATGCTTGCAAGCGTGATATCCCTCTCCTCAAGCAGCTCGGTACCAACATTATCCGAACCTACGCCATCAACCCCAAGGCCGACCACAAGGCCTGCATGCAGCTGCTCGACGATGCTGGAATCTATGTCATCTCTGATCTTTCTGAGCCCAGCGTCTCGATCAACCGTGATGACCCGAAGTGGGATGTTGAGCTGTATGAGCGTTATATCGGAGTCGTTGATGAGCTTGGACAGTACGACAACGTTGTCGGTTTCTTTGCCGGTAACGAAGTCTCCAACAACGTCTCCAACACAGAGGCTTCTGCTTTCGTCAAGGCCGCCGTCCGTGATACCAAGAAGCACATCAAGAGCAAGTTCTCCCGCTGGCTCGGTGTCGGTTACGCTTCCAACGACGATGTCGATATTCGTGAGCAGATTGCCGACTACTTCAACTGCGGTGACGACGACTCCCGCATCGACTACTGGGGCTACAACATCTACTCTTGGTGCGGCAAGAGCAGCATGGAGGACTCTGGTTACACTGACCAGGCCAAGTTCTTTGAGAACTACTCTGTTCCCGTCTTCTTCGCTGAGTATGGTTGCAACGAGCCCGATGGTGCTGCTGGCCGTATTTTCGATGAGACCACCGCCCTGTACGGTGAGAAGGTCATGACCGAAGTCTTCAGCGGTGGTATCGTCTATATGTACTTCCAGGAGGCCAACGACTACGGCCTCGTCAAGATCAACAAGAACGATGATGCTGTCAAGCTCAAGGACTTTTCTCAGCTCCAGAGCAAGGTCAACGCCGCCAAGCCTTCCGGTGTCGAGGAGGACAGCTACAAGCCCACTGGCAAGGCCGCCACCTGCCCTGAGCAGTCCAAGAACTGGCAGGCTAACAGCGTCCTCCCCCCTGTCCCGGACTCCGACCTCTGCGACTGCATGGTCAAGAGCCGAAGCTGTGTCCCTGCTGATAACCTGAAGGCTAAGGACTTCAACGACATCTTCGGTTACATCTGCGGCCAGGACAAGAAGATCTGCACTGCCATCAACGCCAACGCCACTGCCGGTATCTATGGTGCCTACAGCATGTGCTCCGACGAGGCTAAGCTTGCTTACATCCTCGATGCCTACTACGTCTCTCAGAAATCCGCTGCCGATGCTTGTGACTTCAAGGGCAAGGCCACCACTCAGAAGGCCGAGAGCCAGTCCTCTTGCTCCTCTGCCCTCGCCTCCGCCAGCAAGATCAACGAGGAGGTTGCCACTGCCACCCACGCCGTTGCCTCTGAGTCCACCGGTGGTACCAACAGCAGCAGCTCGGACGACGAGAACTTTGGTCTCCAGGCTGCCTCCATCGCCCGCGTCTTCTCCCTCGGTGACTTTGCCGTCGGCGCCTACGTGGCCGTTGCCGGTATTGTCGGTGCCGGTATGGTCCTTCTGTAAAAACGAGGTTCTTGGATGGGCCGATCTTGGTATGATTAAAGTTTCTTGCGGTGGCTTTTTAGGAACGTGCGCTTTTTACTAGTTGTGTTTTTTCCTTTTTGTGTATCTAGCATCGCCGGTGTTGCATGGCTTGTGATTAGAACGAGATAGATGTCTAATGCCATCTTGCGCGATTGCTATGCCAGTCTGTGAAGTGCTTGGGTGAAAATTATACATTTGTAATGTAATAGAGACTACCTTGATCTTGACTCGATGAGAGAACAACTTGCACATGGAGCGGCTTAGGCCTAGTAAATCTTCTATCTCGATGTCGAGTTTCTCAATGCTTACTGGAACACTGTATCTGCACCGTCAAGGCAGTTTGCTACGGCAAGAGCACATCAAAAGGGGGCCAGAAGCCGAGGGCATTGCATTTCCACCGGCTGTGGCTCATCAATAACGAGACATTGGTCGTGAAACTTGAAGTCAATGGTAAGGAGCCTGATTCGATAAGGAGCCCAAACGACTCGGGTGAGGTTGTCCCTGACTGGGTCGTTCTCCGGCTTCCATCGCCAGTTTAATAGTGTCGCAAGTGTTTTCATGCAATAGAGCCAGGAAAGGTCTATGTGATTGAGTTCTTTGCCCAAGTCTTCGACCTTCAGTGACTTGTACCACGGTATAACACAACAATAGCGAGTAGAGTTGAGATACAATGTTTTCCAATCCTCTCCTCCGTCTTGGAATTCGATACGTATCCCAACGCGAAATGCTTGACTCCAAGAGTCAAAAGGACCTATTCTTGAGAGCTGAAGATAGGAGCGAGGAGGCTCGAGGTTAGGATCAATTGTGATCTCGATGATAACGTTGACAGTTGTCCCATCCTCGAGAGGAGTACCTTGTATTGGAAATGATAGCTCGAAAAGACTGATCTTTGAATCCTTGCTCCACCGAGTATGGAAGAGCTGTACACGCAGGCTACGGTCTTGTTTTCGGCGGTAGTTATGCTTCAGCTTGCGTTGTATTCGGAAACTCCAGATGGCGGGTCCGTCAGTTGGTGGTGCTTTTGTTCTGATCTAGACATCGCTCGGGTCTGTGACCTGCAGGAAATCAATGTAGCAGTCGAAATTCTTGAACACGGTGTTGAATAGTAGTCGCGGAGGGTACATCGCATCTTGCACCAAAGGCACCCCTGGCCCTGTGAGGGAAGCTCCAAGTCGAATGTTTTCTAGCGGCACTTGGCACAATCCAGCACGGCCTTCAAGGAGAGTCGTTCCGTATCCTGCCTTGATGCCTTTGTCGGTTCTTCGAAGTAGTTGCACGATCGGGTAGTCGATTAGATTGCCGTCGTCCAAGGAGTTGTTGTTCTTTCCACCCGTATGAATGATACCAAAATCTCCAACCTTGAGAGGAACAAGCCAGAAGGGGCCAGTCTCTTTCTCCAGAGCAGCGGCGGCTTCTTTGCTGAGCGCGCTGATAACCTCGAACGTCTTCTAACGTTCAGGTTGCGCCGGATCGAGCGACTCTTGAGAATCGAGGAATTCTGGCATCCACCAAGGCTCAAGCGGTTGCCCCTGGTTAAACGACATGTTGCTGGTGAAAATGCTAGACTAGATGTTGTAGAGCAGCTGGGTATGAAGAGACAAAAGTACTTCGAAACCAGGGTGACCTGGAAGTCGCCCCTGCGAGAGCATGATCCTCACATAAGATAAGGTAAGGTAGGTAATAATAAATCTTAGATGATCTCTCCATAAACTCCTCATGAGGATCCATAAAATCCTCAATGGTTCTTCGATTATAACGAACCCATCATAAGCTTTATCACTCTTCTAAATCTGTCCTAAGCCTTATGTTCGAGGAGAACGAGGATCCTAAGGCTTAGGACTAAAGTATGGGGGAGAAATAAAGTAGTCAAAGGTATCCTAACTTTGTACTAAAGTATCCTAAGCTTTATAATAAAACAACCTAAACTTATATATGTTTTCTCATTTGGGATTGCCTGCGGCCTATTAATTACTGTTGGTTGAATGGGCTGTCGACTAATAGTGGTTGACGGCCCCGCCCGGGCATCTTGCAGCAAAGAGTCATTTTCCAGCTAGGGCACACACAATGATACCACTCCTCACTGGCTAGCATGCAAGTTTTTGCCTCTTGCTGCAAAATTTCTTTACCCTCAAACATCCTCCAACTGAAATGCTGGTTTGCAATATTTGGCGTTCTCACCAGGCCTGCGTTGCGCACTTATTGTCGCGAAACCTGGCGTGATGTGAATGTCAAGACGACCGACAACAAAGGAGTTGAATTCTCGCTTGATCTTGAATTGTCAATAGAGGAAGATTGTCGCTCGAGACTGGGTAATGTATTGAGTGATTTCCACTTCCCTAGGTAGAGTGTGAGTGCCCAGAGCGCGTTCTACGGCATATTGGGCCATCAAGTGGAATTTGCAAAGAGAGGAGCTTGATAATAACACAGGTTATCAACTTTCATGTATCCTTTGCATAGTTACAGTTGGTTGGCTGTGTGAAGCGTTGAAGTTCAGTTGTAATGTGGTGGGGGACCAGATAGGGTATATAGTTTGCAGAAAAACAACAGCTGTCGGGAGCGGTTCTGCCGCTCCCATATGGTCTATTGAAACGATACAGGTAATTATTCCAAAGCCTCCTCGTTCAACTCCTGCTAACTCCATCGAAGAGAAGATTAGCATGGCCCCTGCACTAAGGATGGTAAGTCAAGATCTCCTCAGGTGTCTATAACCATATACTAACCAGCTCCATTAGACACGCTCAATCAAAGAGAAGCTACCAATTTTTTTTTTTGATTTTTTTTTGCTTTTAGTTATAGTAGTTCGTTGCTTAATTGTCTGTTGTGATGTGATGAACATCCTTGTGTCGCGTCGTGTTGACTCTGCGCGGGCTTAAGGTTGGCTCTAATTGGCTGGCTAAAAATAGACATCGATCCCCACGCGAGGTCATTTAAGCATAACGTCTCCGTAGATTTGGAACCTGCCTCGAACTTCACGACAATGTGTAGAATCACCATCGCGAATGAAGCTTTGTTTTTATATGATGGTTTATGATGAAATGATTGACTTCTGCATTTAAATCCTAACCATAGCGTCGATTTACTCCCGCAGCTCTTCACCAAAGCCGCATGCAGAAGAGTGACTCGAGAATGCAGCGGAGGGCGCCTTCCTGCTTTGTCTTCTCAGCTCAAGGGCGATAAGGCTTAGCAGCCGTTGAGATCTTATGGTGTTGGCCCCACGGGTCTTTCCTCAAGCATGAAGATGTTTGAAACATCAAAGGAAGAAATAATTAATTTGACCCAATGGTCAAGGAGAAAGGGAGAACCTCAAGGTCAAACCAGGCAGACGCATGCTTTGCTTGAGTTGGCTAAAAGGGTCGTTGTTCCATTACAGGGCAGGTGCCATATTGACAATCACCGCTACAGTATACACAGCCAGACTCTATCTCGAGAATGAAGCAAGCCGTTTGTACACGTCCTTCTAGAACAATAGACGAGTGATGCGGCGCAGCGACGGATTTATGAAGCCATACACGTTCTCCAGATGACAGATCTGAAAGCCAACCATCCCAGTTCTAGAAGTCAAAAAGCAATCTTCTGTCCATTCAAGACAAACCCTTGGTCCCGAAAACATCCTTCCAGTAGATTCACCTGCGCCCTGCCAAATTGATCACTCCTCCAACGCCATCTCTTCAGCTGCCCACGCTAAAAAGCATGCTTACCTCAAAAGCTAAACGAAAACCCATCCAAACTCCGCAGAACAGAACTGACCCATTCGGACACGGAGACGATGCTTACATTTAACGGGGACTAGGACTCGGGACGATAAATGAGTGGCGCAGGGTGCGCCATGCTCCCCAGCTTAATACCTAAAGGAACAGAAAGAAGCCTTGTGGCGGTCTATTAAAAATAGACTAGAAAGCCGTTAGGCAGATTGGCGCCAACAGTTGTTCAACGGAGGATTTTCGCGATAGAGTTGAAACGTACGAGTTGGCGCTTTGAGGGGAATTTTGAGAAAGGATCTGCACCAAAGTACTTCTCTCTTTACTCTTATTTGACAATGATATTAAAAAAGAAATAAACGAAAAATTGACAGGCCTGCAGACAATTGTTTCCCGCTGACAGGTCCCGCCGTCAGCACAGCCCGTAGAACCACTGGTATAAGCAACGCCTTCAGCGCTAGCCCAAGTTGCACCCAGCCACGATGCAGGACTCGGGCATGTTGGTCTTCAATGACAAACTGCATATAAGGGCTGGAAGAGATCCAGAAAGATCTTCCAGCCCTATCACTCATATACACAATTATCATGATCCCTTCAATTCTATTAGCCCTCGCCGGGGTTAGTCTCGCAGCCCTTGAGCCTCGACAGGTGATGCACCAGGCTCGAAACCAACCGTCTTTCATTTCATCGCGAGATCTTTCTGAAGCTGAGAGCGAGCCTTGCAAGTTCATAAGCCAGGCTTATGTGGAGGCGGAACCTGAGCCTGGGAAGCCTGTTATTCTTGCTATTCCTCCCTCTGTTGGTATTGCGTGTCTCAAGTCTGTTCCTCTGGATAAGAAGCGAGATCTCGAGTTGCTTGACTATCTTGAGCCTTTGATTGGGTTCCAGAGTACGCTTGAGATTCTTGCCGATCCGCCGAAAGAGTATTTGTTTCCAGGTGTGGATGTTCTTGGAGGGTTTGATACGATTCGAAGCAAGTTGGAGAAGAACAAGTACAAGACTCAATATGAAGTCATGACAGATTTGCGAAGCCTTGTAAGTTCTTCCAATTCTTTGTGCAACGGTGTACTTACGATAAATAGTTTGCTGCCGCAAATGATGGTCACTTTGACTATCCTCCCGCTCTTCTCAACGCCTTCTACTACGTCCGACGAGGCGTCGAGTTCGAGTCTGTATCTGCCAACGGTCTTCGACTGCCATACATCTTCCATGTCCTCGATACCAGCCGTGGTAACCAAGGTCTTCTCGACTACGCCCCTTCAGCTGTCAAGTCCATCGATGGAACTCCAATCGCTGAGTGGCTCGAGGAGGACGCTTCTTTTGCGACATCAAACAGCCAAGACCCTGATGCTCAGTATAACGGCCTCTTTGCATCGATTCCTCGTGGCGCTGGTGGATCATCTAGCAGCACTCTCTTCACCCAGTTTGAGATTCCCGATACTTATACCATCGAGTTTCACAATGGCAGCAAGCTGGAGATTGTCAACCAATTGGTCATCCCTGCTACTGTTGACCTTTCTGGTATCGAGTCCGGCGAAGATTTCCATTATTATGTCGAAATCACACCCACAAACACCACCACTGAAGAACCGTCTGCCAATGAGCGTCGTTCAACCCAAGAGACTGATGATGATCTTCCCGGGTACCCCAAGCCTCTCGTCAAGCAATCGAGCAACGCTGTCTCTGCATACCTTCTCAACGGCGAGGACTATAAAGACACTGCTGTTCTCTCCATCTTGAGCTTCTTACCTATTGGTATCGACATCAGCAACCCACCCGCCGACTTTAGCATGACCAAGTTCATCCTTGAGGGACAAGCTGTCATTCTTCAGCTCATCAAGGCGGCCAAGGCTACTGGTCGTGACAAGCTCATCATCGACATGTCTGCCAATGGTGGTGGTTCGGTGATTCTCGCCCATTCCATATATCGTCTCTTATTTCCTAAAGGAGAGTTCACTGGCTGGGATCGATATCGCGCCAACCCTGCTCTTGAGGCTGCTTCTGAAGTCGACTATGATAACCTCGTCCAGTCTCTGATCACTAGATCTGAGTATTACCCCGTTGCCCCCGGAAACAAATACCTCGAGACAGGCAAGGAGTTCTATGGTCCTTATACCGTCAAGGGCCAGAACGTCACTGCAGCCTTCCAGACTGACAAGACTGTTCCCTGGGATGAGAGCATTCCTGCTTATATCAATGGCTTCGACCCCGAGAGGAAGCCTTTGGTTGCGGAAACTCCCTGGAAGCCTGAGAACATTATCATTGTAACCGATGGTATCTGCGCCTCGGCCTGTGGTATCCTGACCGGTCTTCTCACCCGTAACCACGGCATTCGCACACTCGCACTTGGTGGTCGTCCTCTCAATCAGGCTATGCAAGCCATGGGTGGCGTCAAGGGAACTCTCCTCAACTTCAACGCCGACATCACCAGCGCGATCGCCAATGTCCGCGCCAACGCAAAGACTGACAAGGAGACAGCCTCTATCCTCAGCGACGCATCGTCCTCTTTCCCCAGCTCGCAGAACCCACCCCTTCTTCCCCTCCCTGCAGGTGGTGTCGGCAAGGTCAACTCGCTGAACGGCTACACTGAGGATAACCTCGAGGGATACCCCGTGCATTTTAGGTATGAGGCTGCCAACTGCCGTCTGTTTTATACGCAGCGCATGTTAGCTTCGCCTGTTGAGTCGTGGAGACGTGCTAGAGGCGTTGCGTGGAACAACGAGCCTTGTGTGTCGGGCTCAACGACGAATAGTGATGGGACAATTGGTGATAAGACTCTCAAGTATGATTCTCGTGTTCGCAGCCGCGCGAGTGGAATCAAGGGGCCTGGAGAGTTGAAGAAGTGATGATTCATTCATGGTAAATGGAGTTTGGATAGATGGTGATATATTAGCATGCGATGGAGTTGTTTGTTTCAATTATAGATCATAATGGCCATACCAATAGCAATATTACTCGATGTTATATTGTGTCTTGTTTAGATTTGATGAGTCTCTGTGGCTTGTATCACAAAGGTTTACGATCCCGATCGATTAAGCACGCCAATGACGTCAGACAACTCCAAGCAGGCACTGGCACGCGACAACCACGAGCTAAGCTCTGTCCTACGTAGACTACTAACATTCTTCTTTCTCTCCTCCTCATTCCTCTTCTTGACCTCATAATAATAATCCTCTCACGACATTCTTTTTGCAAAGACAATATCGTTACTCCGAGGTCGTCATGCCTCTCCTCCCAAGAGTCAACTCGGCCGTGGCCAACAGGTCCCAGACCAAGAAGCAAAAGTTCAAGACGTTTATGCGACAATGGTTTCTGGTCAACTGGCGCGATTTTCTCACCATGGCCGTAGTTGGAGCTGTTGCTTTTGGTGTATGTTTCTCCCCTATGTTTTTGATCGGTGCTAATTTGTTAGATCTATCATTCTCCTGTCATCATCACACGAACATTTCCAGTCACCTTTAATGCGACCTCGGGAGACATTGTCTACCCGCAATGGGCGTATCCTGATCGCGGCTGGATTCTCCCCTCGTGGCTATCAGGCCTGATATCCATCGCTATACCTATCATCACCTATATCGTCGCCCAATTCCGGATTAAATCGGCCTGGGATGCGAGCAACGCCATCATTGGAACGAACTGGTCCGTCATTCTGGCGTCTCTTTTCCAGGTCACTCTCAAACAGCTTGTTGGCGGTTTTAGACCTTACTTTCTCGATGTTTGTATGCCGGATATATCTCTCGCTAAATCGCACAACAAGACTGGCCTGAACGGAGTTGGTTTCTACCAAATCATGTACACCACCGAAATCTGCACACAGCCTGACAAGTCGAGGATCCAAAATGCCATCACATCGTTTCCAAGCGGACACACGACTGCCGCTTTCGCCGGATTCGGATTCCTCTTTCTTTGGCTAAACGCAAAACTCAAGGTCTGGGCAGACCACAAGCCCGCCTTCTGGAAACTCTTCCTCACATTCCTACCTCTCCTCGGAGCAGTCCTAATCGCTGGCTCACTCACCATCGACGCAGCACATAACTGGTACGACATTCTAGGAGGCGGTTTCATCGGCACGATCATGGCATTCGCGTCATATCGATCCACCTATGCTAGTGTCTGGGACTGGCGCTTCAACCACCTCCCGCTTCAAGAGACGGAGGCTTTCCGGTATGGATTCGACGGGGATCTGGACTATGCTGCTCAGACCATATCTATGGCTGCTGGCTGGGGAGGCAAGAAGGTTAGGTTGCCTGAAAGCGAGAGTGCCCCTGCTATTAGCTCTGAGTCTACGCTTCGAAGTGGCGCTGAGGAGATAGAGAACCTGGATGCGAATACTAGAAGGAAGCGAACCAGACCAGTTGGAGATGAGGCTGTCTAGTGAGGAGGCTTGAGTATGCACAAGAATATTCATAGCTGGAGCTTGGAGTATGGCATATATTTGCATATCGGTTGCAATGACAACGAAAAAGCTGGCTAAGACCTGGTTTTTGAACGAAACTGCTGCGTTGCTCGTGAAGAAATGATCATCCAAGTCGCCGAGTGAGAGCTACCCAACGGATGTCACAAACACAATTACCAGTCCCAATGGCCAATTCTCGCAGGGCAATATACAAGCAGCATGTGTGTAAGCTTCCTCCACAGACAAAAAGGAATAATGATTGATCACACCAGGATGCAAAAGGAAATGTCGGTGGAGAGGCTCGAACTCTCGACCTTTGGATAACCCTGACTTCTCGCCAGATCAACCTGATTTCAGATATGAGACCAACGCTCTAACCAACTGAGCCACACCGACGATGGTTAATGTGAAAGCTAGTTTGCAGTAATAGAGCTCAAGAAGCTTGGCTTAACCTAGACAGAAGCCACTCACTTACAACATGATCATGAGCCAGGACAACCTTACTTTCATTGTGTGTGCTGGCATCACAAAGACGCATAACTTAAAGCATAGTATGGCTAAAACCGTGGATTACTTGTTTCAGGTTCTACTTTTCGCGTCCTCGTCGTTCGCTCATGTCTCGCTCCTCGTGCGGCGATGCTGCGCCTCAGTCCACGCACTACACATCCATCTTAGCTAGGCGGCCGCGTTGACTGCGCCTAGAGGCAACAGCAATACACGGTATGGTTGGATGAGATTGCGTAGGCGTAAGAGAATGCGAGATGGACGCAATTGGGATCATCCAGCGAGGAGGGACATATAAGGATGAATGGTGCATCATCGAGTCTTTCAGAACAATACACCCAGCAACCTTCAATTCTTATACATCACTTTCACCCACATCACTATTGCATAACTCGGAGAATCATCATAATGACCTTTTACTCTACATCCAACAAGTCCATTGAGGACGTTGATCCCCTCAAGCAAGCTGGTCAACTTCCCTCCTACTCTATCCAGCCGGACAGCACAGAGTACCAACAACCCCAACCCCAATCTCAAGATCGAGATGTCTCTTCAACGACCAAACCCACAGCTGGCGAGAGGTTCCATAAGATCAGTTCCAAGGCTGGTTCACCATTGAACAAAGCCGCCAACTTGTTTGGTGCCGAGGGATGGTGGCCCTCGACAATGGATAAGGAGTGCAGCAAGGCAGCTCGCATCCTTCACTCTTTTACCAGTAAGCCCAATCTGAATAATGCAACTCCTGAAATGGCTCTTACTGACTCGTACTATTAGACCTCAATTCGTCTACATCCCCCACGGAAAAAGGACCTCTTCACCCAACTGGCCTTACACGCAAGTCAATGGTCAAAATCCCGCCTTCAGTCCTCCAAAGCGCCGCCGGTCTCGCCATATTTAACGTCATCCGTGCTGGTGCAGGTCATAACTCTCTCTCAGGGGGATCCGGCGTAGTCATCGCCCGTCGCCCAGACGGTACATGGTCTCCCCCCTCCTCCTTCATCGTAAGCAGTCTCGGAGCCGGCTTCGTCTTTGGACTCGATGTGTACGACTGCGTCTGTGTTCTAAACACCCCAGAGCAAGTCGCAGCCTTCACAAAGCCTCGCCTGTCATTCGGCGCCGAGGGTTCTGTTGCTTTGGGACCTATTGGAACAGGCGGTAGTGTTGAGGCTGCGCTCAGCAAGACTGCTCGACCTGTGTGGAGCTACATGAAGAGCCGCGGTTTGTGGATGGGTGTTCAAATCGACGGTACTATCGTCGTGACTCGGGGAGATGCCAATGCCACCTTCTACAACGAGCGTGGTATCACGGCAGGGAACATTTTATGCGGCGATGTTGCCTGGCCCATGGCGGGCAAACCACTATTTGAGGTTCTTCAGGCTCTTGAAGGCCGAACTGACTATAACCAAACTGTTGTGCAAGCAGTTGGCCAGGTCCCTCCTCCTGGGGATGGTATCTTGTCTGAGAAGCAGGAGAGATACACTGACGAACCTCAGGCGCAAGAGACTCGAGAGAAAACACAGCCTGAGATTACGCCTAGCGATGTGAAGGAGGATCTGCCTGATTATGAAGTTGTGAAGAAGGACGACGAGGAGAAGATTGTGGACGATGAGAAGGCCAGGCTTGCTGCATCTGGATAGTAGTTTGGGGCTTGCTCTCAGGGCGCTGTTTTATGTTCATTTCAGCATAGACCTTAGTCTTCTTATCCCAAGGTGTTTTAATATAGTTCCCCGGAGTTATGATAGGTTTGTTGTCACTCTAGCCCCTTGTGTATAGTAGAATGGGTGTGGATGAAACTTGTTGAAGGAGGATGATTGCAAGTAGAAAATATCAGCATATTTTCCCAAAATACAATATTGACATACTGATATTAATTGGTGTCTATTAGAGTGTCGGCATCACCGTCTGTAGAGTCTCCTGTTAGTACTATTTATGACCAAGGAGCCCTGGAGACAATGGATATCCTCCAACATAACCAACAATCGCTCAGTGCTTGTAGAATGTCGGTCAAGCGGTAAAGGTTTGATGACAGAGAGCCGCATTGAGAGAAAATGTACCAGCTGGCAGGATTTGATAGGCCTGGTAACAGTGGTCGAGTAGTAAGACTGTGTCGCACAAGCAGGGGTTGGGTGATGTACCAATCCGAGAGCCCAGGTGAACCGGTGGTGTGGTCCAGAAATTAGGCAGAAGGCGAACCAGGCGAACCAGGTGTCCTTGAGAAAGGCCCAAGGATCGGGTGAGTTATATCAGGCCTAGGCAGGCAGGCCAGAAGCAAATGCCGCAAGACAATCTGCAAGTGTTTGCCTTGTGATGCCTTTCCTCAGCCCCGAAGGCGCAAAGCCAACCGTTGATATGTTGCGCGAAAAATTGTCTTCGGCCACTCCTCAGCCACAACCCTATCACTCTTCTGATAGCCTTGACGCGACGTTTCAAAGACTCTACGAGTCCCTTCAGTTTGCTCGCCGGATCAGAGTTTGGAGTCAAAGCCCTCTCAGACAAGGCTCAGCAGTAGCTGGTTTCATCGATGCAAGGTTACAGATCTTGGAGAACAACCTCGATGCCCTACGACATGAACTACACGAAATGGGCTCCAGCATCGCAACTAGCGTTCCGGACCGTATTGGCGGAATCTCGGCCAGTGTAAAAAGAGGTGTAGCCGATCTTGGGGAACTCCTCGACTTCTACGACAGAAATAGAGAACAGGAGCGTCATGATGCCCTTGACGCTCTGTTTGCCTCACAGTCTATTCTGCACATTGATGGAAGAAGGAGCTGCCCACGATCCCTACCGAATCAGCAAGGACTTGTGAAGGTGGCCATAAGTATTGCCGAGACCCTGGGGAACACATCTTTGAATGGGGAACCTCTGGTTCCCCAAATGGAGGCAGTGCGATCGGTCGTGGAGCGTCAGTATGTCACCACTTGTTAGTTGGTAACACAGACTGCTAACAACAACAAGACAGCATTTAGAGAGATGCCTAATCCGATTTACAAAAACACTCGAGTCGAGATACATAAATAACTATAACAACATCGAAGACGTACCTTACAAGCCGAAGGGAATCGAGGACACGGCCCAAGGGAGTTATGGAGTAGTCATCGGAGTAGAGCACAGTGAAACCTCTGAGGAACTTGCGATGAAGACTTTCAAGTGTAATGAACGGAGCAAGATTCTTCAGGAGATTGGTGTTCTCGAAGTTTGCAATCACCCCAACATCGTCAAACTGGTCGAAGCCTTCACTGTTGCCAACAACGGCGTCGTTCGTCTTATATTGAGACCCTGGGCCCCCTACACTCTTGAAAACTTTCTGAATTCAGAAGATGACAAACGCAAAGACCGATGCAGATGGTTCAGCCCAGGCTCATCACAGTCAGACTTGTGCATTTATCGAATCATGAAGAAGCTAGCACAAGCCGTGGCTCATATGAACGGAATGTCGATCAAACACAAGGACATCAAGCCCGACAACATCTTGCTCCACAAACCCAATTCCCCAGATACCCACCCTCTTCTGACCGATGTTGGTGTGAGTAAGGTATACATCCGTGGGGGATCAACTAAATTTAGCGACAGTTCATATAGCTTCCTCGCTCCAGAGCAAGTTAAGCATTTGCAGAGCAATCTCCATGCGGACATATGGCAACTTGGATGCTGCTTTGCTCTGATGCTCGGCGTGGCGAAGAGAGGTAAAGCTGGAACAGAGGAATTGGGGGATAGCTATTGCAGTACAAAGCATGGGCGTTCATGCCAGATTGCTTCAGAACACGAGCACTTCATGACGAGTCTCAACGCCTTGTGTGACGAGAGCCGCTTTGCAGGCGAGGCTTTGAGCAACCGCTTGGCATATAAGCTTGTATCACGCATGTTGGACACGAACCATGAAACAAGGCTGAAGATCCATCAGGTCTTGTCACGCCTTGACCGACTTGTTGCTCAGATGAACACATATGCAATGGGAGATCTAGGAATGAGCTTGTGAGGAACCGGGGGGCAGTAGATGGTTATTATGGCGTTTGGACAACTGGGAGGAGCAGTCTCTATATTTTTACGGGCAGGACTCAGATTGATTAGACATTAGCGGTAATCTTGGAAGGCCAAAAAGACTATAATTCATCATCAATTGGACTAATCTTTACCCTCGTTACAGTTAATGATGATATCGAACAAGCCCAAGCAAGTGTAACATCTGATTGGCCGCTCCGTACCTCACCATCCCCAGATCCCACTGGAATTGCCGTGTGTAGTGGGTACGTACCCAGCACATCCCCCACGTCATCTCAAAGGGAAGCTGACCTCAATGGAACCTCCCTGAAGAGATATCTCAAGCACCCCCCATAATGACAATTGTACCACCACCAACAACAACACCATAAATCAACTTCAACCATCAACGCTCCTTTCTCACTCCGTCCATCGCAGAAATGGCTCCCGCCGCTACAAACTCTTACAGCGAGACTGCTCGTGACAAGGGATCAGGCTTCATCGCCTACGCGCGGAGCTCCGTGGATCGTGTTGTCCCGCCTAATTCTCGACAGAAAGCTTACGACAATACTGCTTCTTTTGCTTCATCGCGACCTATTCTCTTTGTACGTTCCCTCTCACCCCCTATCAAGCATCACTAACAAGACAGTCCTTTATTGTATCACAACTTCTTCTGTCTTTCCTCCCTCTTCTAATCTTCCTCACATTCTCCCTGTCAACCATCGTATTCGCCCTCGGCGCTGCAATCGTGTTTGCTCTTTTCTGGATTGGCGTTGCACTTCTTGTTCTCGTGCCTGCACTGCTCGTCACCTCATCCATCGCCGTCCTCGTCTGGGGCTGGGCCATTGGGAGCTTCATCATTGCACGATGGCTGTACAACCATTCACCTGTCGGAGTGCAGAACAATGAGGTTGTGAAGAAGGAGAACGGCAATTAGTTTTACGCCTACACCGTCTGCCAGCTTGGTATTAGAAACAACAACTGGGACCCTCATGATATGTCTGCATTCTAGGATCCGTGTATGGGTTATGGAGGATATCGGGATGGACAATAAAGCATCGGTTTGGTATGGAGTTTGTTTTGTTTGCCCACTGATCAAGGCCCAATGATAATGGAGGCGGGATACAGGCCGTTCACGAAAATTGCAAAGGCATTACGCTGTCAACATGTAACATTACACTGAACATCAAGTCCTAGGCCATTGCCAACCTAAGCATTAACCCTAGTACAAACGTTCCGCTCAAAGTGGCTGTTAAACCTCTATTTCTCATTAATAACCGAGACCCATCTATCTGTCCCAATCGCTCATGTACAAGTACTTTACAGATACAGACCCTCTGGCTCACCCTCCTGCTTTGTACGGAGTACTCTCTCACGCGCTGATCGGAAGTCCGCCATTTGCACCCGCATTCGTCGTTCTCGGAGAGCGAGCAGACCGGCTTCGGAGCAGATGGCCTTGATGTCGGCACCTGAAAGGTCATCCTTTTGGGAGATGAATTCCTCAAGATCGACATCATCGTTGAGGTTCATCTTTGAAGTGTGAAGTGTGAAAATCTTGCGCTTGGTGTTCTGGTCGGGGTTCTCGAAGAGAATCTTTCGATCGATACGTCCAGGTCGGATCAGAGCGGGATCTAGGGTATCGATCTTGTTTGTGGCCATGATGACCTTGACGTCTCCACGATCGTCGAAACCATCCAGCTGGTTCAGAAGCTCCAGCATAGTTCGCTGGACTTCACGCTCACCACCTGATGTTGAGTCGTATCGCTTCGTACCAATGGCATCGATTTCGTCGATAAAGACGATAGAAGGAGCGTTCTCACCAGCAACCTGACAATGTTAGTAACAATCAAACACACTCAAGAGATCACATACCTGGAAAAGCTGTCGCACAAGTCGAGGACCGTCACCAAGATACTTCTGAATAAGCTCACTACCCACGATACGTAGGAAAGTGGCAGAAGTCTGGTTGGCGACGGCCTTGGCCAGCAATGTCTTTCCCGTACCAGGAGCACCGTAGAGAATGACACCCTTGGGAGGCTTGATACCCATCTCCTCGTACAGCTCCGGATGGAGCAGTGGCAATTCTACTGATTCTCTGACTTCCTGAATTTGTTGCTCCAGACCACCAATATCAGCGTATGACTCGGTAGGAGCTTTGTCGAGCTTCATGACACTGACGATAGGGTCGGCATCATCTGTAAGCACGCCAACAATGCTGACGCTCTTATGGTGCAGAAGAACACTGGCGCCAGGTTCCAGCAAGTCCTTGTCGACGAAGCTCATGATGCTGACGTAGTACTCAGGACCAGTGGTACTGCTGACGATCGCATGATCATCATCGATCAACTCCTCTAGAGTTCCAACACCCATAGGGCTGCCCCGCATGTCATCGACACGGCCACGCTCGTCTGCTAATCGATCAACATCGGCATCGGTGCCAGCGGATTGACCCTCCTTGGCTGCCTTGGCCTTGCGTAGACGTTCCTGGTTCTCGACATACTCCTCCTCGAGCAAGAGATGATCATGGATTCGCTGCATTCGCAAAAGTCGAAGCTTGCATCGGCTGGTAGGGTAGACGGCGGGGAGTTTCTGAGCAGCGCTGGTGCCACCAGCCTTTCTCTTCTTGCGACCAACTCGTGTGGTAGGTCGAGGCGGGGGTTCGTACTTGGGCTTATCCTTCTACTGGGTTGTTAGAATGGGAATGGAGGTTCCGAGCGGGTTTCTTGCCTTCTTGTCCTTCTCATCGCGTCCCCCTTCTCCCATGCCGGATTGACCTTGACCCTAGATAACGTCAATAGCTGTTGAGCTGCAGCGTGATGAAAGTGTTTACCATTTTGTCAGGATCAGCTCTGGGAGCTATAGATTATGTGATATCGTTTGTCTGGCGTGGCAGTGGTTTCAATGAGGTGAGTCGTGATGGTGGATGTGATTTGATGTGGAGGAGAGAGTCGAGGCTCCCGAGCTCAGTGATGATGAAAGCGACCGCCAGGCGCCAGGGAAACACGACAGCAGCTCCAGCCTAGTCACGTGCTACAGCCAGCTGAGTCACGTGAAGCTTCAGCAATGGCTCCGAGCAACAACAAGCAGATATCGGAGTCGAGGGACAAAATGTTATTTGAACTTGTAATAAACTAAAGTTCTACATTATGAACTGAAATTAATCCTTAACGTACCATTTCGTCTGTTTGGGTCGATGCCAACATCCCATAGGCATGTCGCTATCGAAGTTGACGAAAACAATTGGAAGGCTACCACAGTACTCCGTAGGCATGTCTCAATGTCAATGGTTTTATCAAGTAGAATAATTGCTTCATATTACCGTTAAGTTTCGCCACCACCTATCTTGTGTCATTTACCGTGACCTACAAACCATATGAGGTGCAGCTCATGCACCCCGTAACCAGTCTATGCTAAGTTGTTAAAACAAACCGACGCAAACTCCCCATACCATGCTAAAAGAAATTGTGTTTCAGATTGCCATTCCTTCTCTTAGTCCCCCATAGTCCATATTAGTTTTCATGTAGCAGTCTGGAAACAACGTCTCCCATGTAAGCCTCTTCCAGTTCGTAGTCTCGGCCTCCGTTGCGATCTATGCCAAAGTGAATGAAGGCCTCAACAACATCGTCCAATGCGAAGCCCATGTTCACGAAACGTTCGACAAGGTTTCTGTTGTAACCGTTGAGTCTACCCCACGTTAGCAACATTCTTCCCACTCTATGTTTGACGTACCGAGCAACGTCGTCCTTGGCCGGTGCAGCTGCGACGTCGTTTTGGTATTTAGTGACATCAACATCTTGTCGTGGAGCACCAGCGTATTTGACAGCCCATTCATGGGCCACGAGAGCGAACCGCTTAGGGTCTTCTATCATCATTTTTGCAACCTCAGCATCTTGCGGATCCTTGGGGTTTGGGCACTCGAGAAGCATTCGAAGGGAGAGAAGGGTGGTCTTGATGGTTTGGACAGGAGACCAGTTGGTGCTGAGGGTATCGAGACAGATAGCGCCCTAAAAGTCGAGTTAGTATCTGGAGCTCCTTTTCTTATCGTGGCCTGCCTCTTGGCTGTCCCCAACCCATCAAGTTGGCTGTCTTTGGGCTCCACGTCCGCTAGTTTGAAGAGAGTTGACCTACCGTCTGACTGCTAATATTCGGATGCCAGATCTTTGTGTCAAATCTCATCAGTGGTGCCTTGAAAGGATACTGATCGGGGATTTGTATGTCGACTGTGAAGGTGCCTCCAGCATAAGGGGTATCGGGCGGCGCAGGGAATGTTCCTTTGAGGTGCTTCGTTTCGTCACCGACAAGAGTTGCGTTGACGCCTGAGTCGTCATGATCGGCTTTGATGTCCTGGAGCTCCTTGAGTACACGCCGGTCCCGAGACATGATGGTGAAACTCGTGGAAGAAGCGGTGATGGAAGAGTTGAGGATATTGAATAACGAATTGGATTAGAAAAAGGAGAATAGTTGGATCGAGTGAGGAGACAAGAGATAACTTTGGGCCGTAAGATAGGCCTTCTGCAGGTCAGGTCAGGTCAGGTCAGGTCAGGTCGTGTCTTGTGCAGGCAAGGCAGGCTATGCGGTTGGTGATATTGGATGGAGAGGGAGGGGTCCCTGATTTTTGTCAGGCTGTGGCGTAGCTTGAGAGAGGGAGGCCGACGTCACTCCACTGAGAGACCGCTAAGAGTTAGCGTCCTGCGGGGGATGTTGCTCTTGGGTTGCAGTGTCGGGTTCAAAAATAGAATGTCATGGATCAACTGCAAGTTCAATACGCGTTTGTATAAGTGCATCGATGGGAAGAGTAGGCGGCTGAACAGTGCTGCTTTATATGTATTTCATAAAAACTTTATTCCTTCAAAACTTTCCTTGACCAGCTGGTATTAATCCGCCTTTTCTTTTCTGACTGTGGTTCACAGCAAAGGTGTTTTTAACTGCCTCGCTTGAAAGCTTAATCAATTTTGTAAAGCTCTGATTTCATTGAGTTGGGAGGAAGATAGACTTAAGCCCATCATATCATAAGCTTTGCTATCTTCTCTTGTTCTCATATTAACTCTGGTCTCATCAAAAGCTAGCGCTCTCAAGACTGTGAGGCCAACTTTAAGTATTATTATCTTGAAATGGAAGCTTTTTTTTCGGTCAACCCATCAAGGTCCAGGTCTTTTCCTTTACATTTTTAACTTTGAAACTATTTGTTGAGAAATCTCTGTTGCAAGGCAGGGCAAGAAATCTTAGGACCTTCATCCTAAGGAATAAACTTAGGCAATTTTAGTATATTTTAGAGAAGCTTTAGACCAGTTCATACTGGCCCCCTTCTCTAAGCTTCTCTAAACTTCTCGCATAGTCACATGTACGTACTCCGGCACGATCAAATATAGCTTGAAACACTTTTCGACATTAGATGGTTCATGGTGTAATGTGACATTGTTGGCGCATTGCGTGCTGAGGGTTATGGCACACTCGCCTGCGGAAAAGGAACACCAAAAGGCCTTTCCACAATCTAGCCTGCGCACCAGCCAGACCATCCTTGCTCTATCAGGTACGTACGAAGAAATCATGCAATATGATGCAAATAGCCCTCCATGAGCGAGTCCTCGGTCGATGAACCGGACTCTACTAACTCACTCCCCGACTCACACATCTTGTCTCCCAAGGGTGAACCAAATAGTAGACGTATCTTAGTTATAGAATTATAGCAGATCGCGGCGGACGAACTCGTTGTAGAGAGCCTTGCCCAGACCAGCGGGAGAGCGCTCGACAATGACACCAGCGTCCTCAAGAGCCTTGATCTTGGTGTCGGCACCACCCTTACCACCAGAAACGATAGCACCGGCGTGACCCATTCGTCGACCAGGAGGAGCAGAGATACCAGCGATGAAGCTGACAACGGGCTTACCGCCGTTGACAGTGTTGGCCTGCTTGAGGAACTCGGCAGCATCCTCCTCGGCGGAACCACCAATCTCACCAATCATGATGATACCGTCGGTGTCGGGGTCCTCAGTGAAGACCTTGAGGCAGTCGATGAAGTTGGTACCGGAGAAGGGGTCACCGCCAATTCCGACAACGAGAGACTGACCAAGACCGGCCTGGGTGGTCTGGTTGACGGCCTCGTAGGTGAGGGTACCGGAACGAGAGACGATACCGATGCGGCCGCGCTTGTGGATGAAGCCAGGCATGATACCGATCTTGCACTGTTCGGGAGCAATGATACCGGGGCAGTTGGGTCCGACGAGACGAGTCTTGCTTTGGGTCTTGAGCATGTCGGTGATGCGAACCATGTCTAAGTGGGTCCCACGTTAGAAACCTTCCAAATGTTCCATCGACGTTGCAAAAACCTACCGTGCTGGGGGATACCCTCAGTGATGCAGACAACGAGGGGGATCTCGGCCTCGAGGGCCTCCTCGATACCGGCGGCGGCCAGAGGAGGACTGAGAAAACTGTTAGGAGTCGTTTTCGTTGGAGTGTGTGGTTGACGAGACGTACGGGACGAAGAGACCAGTAGCAGTGGCACCAGTCTCCTTGACGGCTTCACCAACGTTCTTGAAGACAGGGAGGCCGAGGTGAGTCTGGCCAGCCTTCTTGGGGTTTGTTCCACCGACGACCTTTGTGCCTGTTTGTCGAGAGTCAGTTTTTGTCACATGTATCATCGTGACATCGATATAGCGAAGACCGTACCGTATTCGATAGCTTGTTGAGCGTGGAAACTACGTCATTCGTTAGTTTTATATACCCTCTCGAATTTCATGAATTGCGCCAACTCACGTTCCCTGCTTTCCGGTGAAGCCCTGGTAGATGACCTTGGTGTCGGCGTTGATGCGCAGGTTGTTGATGGTCTGGGCATACTGCGACGAAGAATAGGCTCGGCGGCCAACATTTTGCAGCGCCGAGGCGCGAGTGGCTCTGGTGAAGGACTGCATGATGTCGGGGGGTGGAGGGGAGAGGGAGTGAAAGAGAGAGAGAGAGAGAAAAACGTCGCTGTCTGGTGCAACGTCTAGAGGATTAACTTGAGGTGTTGGAATTGGAAGGGAAAAACCGTCGATACAGGAGCTTTCGGGAGGTTCGTATCAAGATTATCCCGTGGCCGGGATTCAACGGCCTAAGCCAAAACGGGTCGACACACGCACTTTGCTCACAAGGTCAGTTGGTGCTTGACCTTGCGCTACGGGTGGTCTCGGAGTCAGTATGCCGAGTGAGAGAGAGCGGGAGATAGATGATCCGGTGGGAAAAGTCAAGGAGAGCCACTCACAAGAGCGCGTGGAGAATCTGTCGTGGTGAGCGTTTTGAGATACGGTTAATCGCGGGTTCTCGGTGAGGGCGAGACGACGGGAAGATGCGTCATTGGACATGATGAGGACCTGAGACCCTCTTTTTGCTTCGGACTTGTATCTCCAATGTTTGCATCTCCTTGAGTTTACGTTTAAAAATCGCGGACATTGACAGCCTGATCCCGTGGGAACGCAACATGTTCTTGCATTTACAATTGTTCAAAATGAGTGAATTGTATCTACTTATGATTAAAGAGCGACTACAGTCAGTTGCTATCAAGACCAGTATCCAGATGGACATCGTTCTCCTATTCCTCTGTCACTCCCAGCAATGAGCGGTAACAATGCAACTCCGACGAGGCATCTGAACAAAATCAGTTGATACCTCGGTCCCGGTAAAGATCATCGGCTGGAATAATACATCACCGGACCATCCATTCCCTGTCGCTCATACTCGTCCAATTGAAGAATCTGCATCGCATGACATTTCAGTTCATCGTGTGCATCTCGGAAGGAAGAGCGACATTTCCAATTGAGTCGCCTTAGTAGACGCTCTTGACGCCCCAGCCGACAGCCATCACCCTGGCGGCAAGGAAACAGGCGAGTGCCAGCACATACGACAGCCCATCAAATACAATGAGAGCAGTCCAACCAGTGTCACCCTTGCCGCCAGCCTCTAGAATGGCACCTGCAATGGGCAAGCTGCTGAGGGTTCCAAAGCTAGCTACCATGAAAGCTGTCGAGATGAATCGTCCATAGTCGCGAGGATCGCAGAGCTGACCTACGCAAACTGGCGTGAGTCCCAGGTTACTACCACTTGCAAAACCAAACACAACAGCGAATGCGATGATCATAGCCTTGGAGTCTCCCGCTGGCAACCACAGAGCAAAGGCCGATATTATGCAAAGCCCAAGCGTCAGTAGAATGACATTAAACCGCCCGATCTTGTCGGCTAAAAGACCGGGGAGAAAACGACCGAGCAATGAACCCGCATTGAGGATCGAAATCAGCGTGTAAGAGCTGTTGGCGTCGCCAGAGTGTCTTCCGGCATAAGACACGATGTACGTCAATGGGACAAAGAGTCCCCATTCCATAAAGAAGATCCCGCAAGCAGAGAATGTGAACTTTAGGTCTTTGAAGATGCTCAAGTCTGGCCAGACTGAAGACACCTTGTTTGATCGCGGGAGACGCGAGCGCATGAAGAGCGTGGCGGGAACGGTGAGTCCGAGGATGATGAAGCCCAAGATACGGGTCGTCCATGCAAAGCCAACGCTGGGAAGAAGTTTCTGTAGAAAGATGGGAAAGATGATACCGCCAAGTGATCCTGCAGTCATTGCAACTCCAGTTGCCAGACCTCGTTTCTTGTCGAACCAATGGGCAATAGATGCATAACACGGTGAATTGAGAAGGGCGCCTCCAAGGCCGCCCACGACCGAGTATGAAAGAAGGATCTGGTAGAATTCCTCGCAAACGCTGAGGATAAATAAACTTGTCGCGATGAGTATACCTCCAGAGGCTACAATAAGTCGGGGACCGTATTTGTCAAAAACAGGTCCGACTTGAATACCGACAAGAAAGACGAGGAAGAGATAGAGACTGAAGATCCAGCCAATCTGCGAAGACGAGTAATCACGAAGCTGGTTCTCGGAAAAGTACGACTCAAAAACAGCAGAAGTGTTGATGAGACCGTAGATCGAGAACATTCCACAAAAGGATCCAAAGACTACAAGCCAGGCTTGGAGCCCGCCCTCTGGGAATTCGAGGTTCGCTTCACTGTCGTCGGTGCTGGCTTCGCTGGGGTGCGCTACACCTCCGGTCTCGAGGCCCGCATCGTCCGGGGCCGGGACGGCATCGCCACGGGGGACATCGGGGTTAGTTTTGGGTATGACCTGCTTTTCGTGCTGGTTTTTTAGGCAGCTGTCCTCTGCATTGTGTTGGTTATATGTCATGTGTGTCCAAACACGGTAGATCACAAAAAAGGGTACAATTTTACTATTGCCTCAGGGTGTGAAGAGTGTAGTAGACATGAGATAACTGCTATGAGAGTTGAAATGGGTTAAGGGAAAGGTTAGTGGGGAGGAGGAGGAAGAACAATTTATAATCTCGGAAATAGGATCCGAATCGGTTAATAATTTGCATGTTCAATAATTGACAGTTGGGGTTGGGCGCTATTAACAAATGTCATGTTAGTGTTCGGTCCAAGGGCGCAGGTGTGCATGGCTTGGCATCAACTGTGAGTTCTATGACTCGATTACCACTGTCATGTACAAGTGATTTATCTAATTGGACCACAGAACATGGAATTATTTTCAGTGATCAATTGAGAATCCTCCGGTGAATTACATCGCCCCCCAGTGGGACTCGGCCTCGTCTATCGGCAGTTATCCACATCGGATCCGGAGCCGCTCCGTATTCTTTGACACTGGGGATTTCACTTGAGCTTATTTGCTTGCACTGCTATTCTTGCTTTAGTAACAGTGGTGAGGCCTGTGAGATTGAGGATTCGCTTCGTTTGGGCCCCATTCTTTGTGTAGTGATGTCAGTGTGGGCTAAAGACACTGGTATCCCAAGTCGGCATCTCGTCCCGAGTACACTAACTCCTGCTCAAGGAGTAATCTAGATTAGATTGACGACTATTTACGCAGTTTTTATTTACAAATCTCTTTTCTTCCTCAGTTTATGTCCCTGTGCTCCGTATGTGTTGTCATCACTGGCGACAACCAGCGATCATGCATCTATAAGGTGTACTTCCGAGGTAGTGAAGCAATTGGGATGAGGGTACTGTTTGAACATCAGATAAAAGTCAATCGAGCTATGGCTTGCCCGTTTATCACTCCAATAAGACAAGGGAGGTTGGTATGCTGGCTTTGATGATGCTGAGGGCTTCATACGTTAAACAGTGTCCTTTGAACTAAGCACAAGACTCTGGTAAATTGGCAGCGACAATATATCGAGATTTCATATCACGGTCATATCAACTATCTGATGCTAGTATTCTATAGACTTGCCGATAATAACTGTCGCGGGGAAATGTCTCCATGAGGTAGAAGAGTGATAGAAGAACAGATCAAAACTTTCTGTCGCCAAAAGATTGACCTCGATAGTATGTATTAGACGTCCGCGTCTCTCATTCAGGTCTCGTTCAATAACTAGTCTCTTGTGAAGTTGATTGACTACTAGGGAGCCGTCAAAGTGACACAGCAGCCATACAGGTGAGTCTTCTACAATCAACAATCACCTATCGTCAACTTCATATGCCCGTCTATTGTCTATAATTGCTAAACCAAACCAAAGCGCCATATTAATACTCCGAATGCCCTCAAAGCCCATTACTTTTGCATGAAAAGACACTGCTCACTTGTCCTGCACGGAACTGATCTATGATACCCTGCACACTGACGTATGTTCCCAGCGTGAGATACAGAACACCAGTCAACATGATGACAACATTGAGGGCCACTGAAAGAGCGTCAAGAATGGGATTTCGTCTCCTTCCAACCTTACGATCTGCATTGCGCATGCGGAAGTAGGCCAGAGCCCAGAAGATGAAGCCGAACCAGCAGTTAAATAGCGACGACATGACTGACAGCACTGAGAATGCGTTAGCACTGCTTGATAAGTCTGAGGGTGAATACTTACACGAAGAGAAGAATGGAATAATCTCAGCGATAAAGAATGAGGCGGCCCAGCTGATCAGCAACACTAACCCCCACCAGAACCAGCCCTTGAGGGTGTGTGATGTGAGATGCTTGGAGTCCTTGAACATTCTGAAGAAGACAAATCGGCCTGTGACACTTGCATACAGGCATCCGACAAAAATAATGGTTGGGACCATGAAAGAATACGAGACCTTCTTGTAGGTATCAGTGAGGACACCGAAGGCTGGTGTGACCATGTACTGGTTGCCCGTGTAAACGTAGATGACAGACCCGACAACGCTGAATGTGACAATCTCGGCCATGGTGCAAGCCCACAATGCTTTGGGGAAATCTCTGTTCTTTTGTCAGAATCATCATGGTGCATCGAATGGCACAGCAACTTACCTTGGATCACGCATCTCAGCAATAAAGCTGGGAATTGTGGTCTGACCGATGAATGTATAACTCATGTTCATGAAAGCTGACATGCCAGTAACAAGTGTCGTGGTCTTTGGTGTCCAGATTGAGATTATTGGTTCCCCCATCTCAGGATAACCAGCGGGATTGCCCTGAGCGCCTGCAAATGCCGTTGCCAGGATGACGGAAATGAATGTAAAAAACGTCGAGGCAAAGCCAAGCTTTGACAGCATGCTAAAGGTGCGAGGAAGCGACCCGATCCAGCTGATTACCGTGACTACTGCAGCGAATGCCACGGTTCTGCAGCCTGATATGGAGTCGGCCTCGGTCATTGTGTTGAGGTAGATTGCACCAACCAAGACATGCAAAGCTTGAATGAAGGTATTGTTCAGGACAAACATGGCTGCTGTCCACCACCACGCCCATCTCTTATTCCACCAGATCATCTGCCCGATGTCGCATACATCTCTAACCTCCGGATGTCGCAGACAAAACTCCCAAAGCACAAGACTCGTGTACAGAACAAGCCCAGCTATGACAGCCGTCAAGATCAACCCAGGCACTAGACCCAGAAGACTATACGACCAAGGGAAGCTCATGATAGAGAGCACAATGTACTCGCTAAAGAGCAGCCCTGCAGTCTTTTGCCAAGAACATGTCCTGTACTGAATAGCATTTCCCGCTTCGGAAGCGACTTGCTTGTCGACGAGATCTTCAGCTGCGGTGCTTTCGCTTTCGGACACATGCGCCAAGTGCTCGGCGAGGGGTTCGATTCGCGGGCCAATTGTGACGTTGGGCCCTCCAAAGGCTGATGCGAGCCAAGGCCGTCTGCTTGGCGTGCGGGAGGTTTGAAGCTCAGAGTCTTCTAGCGTAGATGTCTTGTCCATGATGATGTACGCGCTATCGCTGATGGGAATGCTCAATACAAGCAGAATGCAATGCTACAGTGGAGTATGCAGGATGAGAGAGAAGAGAACGACGAGAATAATCACTCAAAAGTAAAGAAACGGCTGGAGTAAAGTACCCGTCCATGGAAGAGAGGCAGCAACGGTAGTACCAGAACTTGGACACTAACACAAGTAAGGCCGATCTGCAGTGAGCGAACTCCCCGACGATGCATGATGAGGCGTCGGGTACCTCGCAACAGGGAATGCCCTTGGCGATCAACGATACCACCATTCAAACGGCATCTGTGCTGATTGGTCTTGGTCTTGGTCCTGGTCCTGGGGCTGCGGAGATGCCCTCACCTCGGACACGGCGTCCCCAGCCATGCTCGAGATGATAAGAACTGTAGCAATGTGCTCGACCGGTGTGGCAGAGCGATTGATAGATTGACTCCATCGTCTCTGCTGAAGCAAATGCCTTTCTGGTGCATCCATCTTGTTCTCCAGCAGGCAGGTCTTGTTCCAACATGACGCTGTGGCGGTGGGTTGCTCAGAATCACTGCAGATCGTGTAAATTCCTGAAATCACGCAATACGCCAGTCGTCATTATTAAAAGGTGCTGCCTGTCTGCCACTCTCATTGCACAGACCGTAAGTGGGTATGCAGCTTAGTGGGTTTGGGTTTTAAGCTTACTGCCCATAAGCTTGTTTTCCAGCACTCAGCTTCTACTGGTCAATCAACGGAAATAGGCCGGCGCCGCCGACGCCCGACCTCTTAGGAACCGGAGATATTACCCGTGTATTGTTAGCACCTCCTATTGTACGACAATCACAAGCCTCTATTAGTCAATCTCACCAATGCATTCGTGCTAGCAGTGATACACGGAACGATTAACTCTTTAGACTTATTGAAGCGCTACAAGTAATTGAATGGGACATCATAAGCAATTTATTACACAATGATCTCGGGTCAATGGCTCCAAACCATTCCTAGAACACATGCCTTCACTCTTACCGGGACTGAAATTACGCATGTGAGACACGGCTATGGCACACGTTATTCTGGTGCCTTATGCAAGCCTGTAATGTCTGACAGAAGATACCCTGTACCTGCTGTGTCCGCTGCTAGCCTCATTAAAGCACATTCTGGCGAGAGCATGCATCTTGGACGATAAAGTTTTGAGAATAGGTCTACATCCACGTGTGTTTTATCATCGCATGCATATAAATAATTTTGATTCGAATGTCACGATTAGATTGTAATGTATTGGTTAGATGTTTGTCGCAAATATCATGTACTCAACTATCCATCATCCGCCATGGATGCTCTGTTTACTGATCCTTGACATCCGAAATTTTGAAACCTCCAGGCACCAGCTTCTGGAAAACCTGCTCAGGATCATACTTGGCCGCTGCATCCTTCATCTTCTTGATATTCTCAGCACCATAACTACCAAGAGGATCCTGACTCTTATCCGCATAATTCAAATAAGTCCACTCAAGGTTACCCCCCTCGATAGTAGCAGCAAACTCTTGCACGTCCTTAATCCAAGCCTGGACTTTTGGTCGTGCGAAAGCTTCCTGTTCAGGAGTTTGTGCCATAACAACAGCGAGGAACAAAATGCCGTTCGTCTTATGACGGTCCATACCCATGATGTTGCCGCCTGCTTCAACGCCGCGTTGGCCGAAGAGTGTAGGAAGAGGTTGGAAGAGACATTGAGTGATGAAGTTACCATCAGGGATGAAAGCCTTGAGTTCTTCGACCAGCTTATCGTGAAGCTCTGAGGCTTTGGTGATGATTCGGGTATCGTTCTTGAAGCAACATGTGAACCAGGTGTCACTATAAGGTTAGCTTGAAAAGCGACGAGACACATCAGTTGGCTTACTAGAAATTCGCGGGAATATTGTACTCGAAAGCCATTTCGGTTAGAGTAGTGTTCTTGACAGTGCTCATGATCTCGGGAAGAGCTAGCCACTTCTCATATGCTGGAGGCTTCTCGATGCCTTCCATGTTGGCATACAGAGTAGCGACAACGACATCCTTGAAATCAGGCATATGCGTAAAGATGGTGACGAGGTTGCTGTGAATATCATTGGGAACGTTATCCGTGAAAGCAGAGAGAGCCTCGATGGCACCAGGGATAACCTGCTTAGGGAAGAAAGTCATTCCACCCCAGACCTTATCAGACTTGATAGCTTTCATAGTGAAACTGGTGACGATACCAAAGTTGTTTGATCCACCTTTCAGTACGCGGTACAAGTCGGTGTTGTTCTTCTCATCGGCGGTGATGACATCGCCGTTGGCAAGGACAACTTGGTACGACACAACGTTGTCACATCCAAAGCCTTGTCGAGCTGTGAAGAAAGCATTGCCGCCTCCAAGAAGAAGACCTGCAACACCAACATTACCCTCACGACCACCTGCAACAGCACGGCCATGCTTGCTCAACTCAGCATAAACCTCTCGCCATCGACAGCCAGGTCCAATATCAGCTGTTTCAGTAGCAGCATCAAAAGACACATGGTTCAAATGAACAAGATCAATAGTAACACCACCCTCAATATTGTTCGACCCAGCCCAGTTTGTATGTCCACCACTGCGAACAGCAAACTTCTGGCCAGCAGAAACAAGAGCCTTCACAACGGAAGCGACTTCTTCAGGGGTACGAGGCTGGACGATACAAGCGGGCTTTATCTTGGCGCTGTTGGACCAGTATGATTCTTGGCGAGCTGAGAACTCGGCATCCGTAGGCGTGAGGATCCGAACTTCGAGACCAGCTGCAATGAGGCTTTCAGCCTGAGGGATCGACGGTTGAGGAGTAAGGGTAGTCATGATTGGATGCTTGTGGGTAGAGAAAAAACGAGAGGGATTTGGGTTTCTGACGCTTCCGAGGGGCACATAATCAAGGCTGTCTATGTATGTGACTGAAGCTGATAGACTGTCGGAGTCCTGTTGTTCTCCATGGGGAATAGACAGATACCCAGGGCCCTGGTATCTGGTCCTGTTTCGTAAATCATTTGCTCCTTTGGTATGAGGAATCCTTTGACGTTACATTCTCCTGACACTTGCATCATGCTTAACAGGACTATTTAATGGGGCTGAAGAAGCTAAAAAGTAAGGGTTCTGGGATGGTCTCTTCCTGTACGAAAACAAAGACCTCGGTAAGGCATCTCGCTACCATGCTATTGGAAGGGGAGTTTGATAGCGTCCGGAACTAGGGAAACCCGTTTCATCTTCCGAGATAGTCATGTTAGAGCCCAATTACGAAAACTTGAAATTGTGAAGCTACGTATCGAAGTTGGGCCTGAATATTCTGGTCGGAATTTTAGTACACTCCGAAGCTAAGGTCTCGGATCCGCACCATGAATCCTTCGTTGAATTCGGCTTCGATAACCCTGCTCCCCCGTAACTGCCAAGGGTATTCTGCAGGCTGACATATATGAATATCCTTGTACACTTGAAGAAAAAGTGCTGATATATGGTTACTTCTTCTGGGTTCCTCAAGCTTCTCATTGACCTGTCCTCGAGCAATCATATAATCGTACAACCAAATTTCAACTGTCAGATCATATTTTCGTATGCGAATAGCATCAGCGGGCTATCCCTAGCGCATCCGCGGGCACCGAGAGCTCGGAATGCCGTTTCAACAGCCGTCCGCATCACGGAAGGCTTGGAAGCTATCGAACAGGGGTATATATGTCAACGTCCACTGACTCAGAGTAACATCCACAGAAATAGAGTTTTGACTGTGTATGAAAGATGCTGATCTCTTCTAACCGACGTCCAAGGTTCTTAATCCTTACAATCGTTTCTTTTTTCTCTCCTCAGGAGTGGGCCATATATCCGATATAGGATGCAGTAATATGCATGCAGGTACTAAGTTAATTGAATGAACGTAGAGGCTGTGTATTTCTACGAATCTGATATTTTTCGCTCTTCGTTCCTGCATGTGATTTCGCATTGACATCTTCTTGCTACGTGCTTCTTTGTTAGTTGGTTCATCTCTCGCAATGGCTGCTGTCGTTAATGGCGTTCCCGTCGCGATACCACCACCCGAAGGCTACAAGGTCGACTTTGATAACCCGCAACGGAACAGTGTCACTGCAGCATACTGGCTTTATGGCATTGGGAATTTCTTGACCGTCTTGTTCATTGCACAGAGAGTATATGTTAGAAGTTTTATACATAAGACAATACGGATAGAGGATGGTAAGCCACGTTGACCCCCTTATTTTGTGCGCTTTTGCTAATGTTTTTGAAGCATGTTTAGGGGTAGCATATGTGAGCAACATCACCCGAGACTTCATGTCTTGCATCGACAAAACTGACCGATCCAGGTGTTTTCTGTAGTACTTCAGACCCTGATACTAAGTCAGTGCTCAAGACACCCTCACATCTACCAGACTAACGTGCTCGAGCGTCTAGGGGACTTTATCCGCGGCATAATGGGCACCCACGGATGGGAGATGCCAATAACCAAGTTCGCCCAGTTCGCACGAGCCCTCTACCTCCTACCAATCCTCTACAACCCCGTCCAATGCGGCGCAAAGATGGCTTTGCTTCTCGTCTACCGTCGGCTTGCACCACAAAAGTGGTTTCATTTCACAATCTGGGCTACTTCGTTTGTGGTGATTGGGTCCTCGATTGCGATCACGTTTACGACAATCTTCCCGTGCAAACCTGTAAGAGCAGGCTGGGACATTACAATCACCGATAAGAAGTGTATCGATCGACCAGCGGTTTACCAGGCTACAGCTATCATGGGTGCGATTACAGATGCTATGGTGCTTGCGGTGCCGATACCCGTTGTTATACCACTGCAGATTTCGAGAAGGCAAAAGATTGGGTTGATTTGCTTCTTTGGTGTTGGTGGAGTGTAAGCAAAGGTTACACAGGAAACAAGGACAGGCTAACAACAAGCAGTACTGTCTTCACATCAATCATGAGACTGATTGCGTTGATTCGGTCCATGGGCAACGTCGACCAATCCTGGGGCGGTGGACCTGTTCTTCTTTGGATGTAAGTCACCTCTTCCTATCAAACGTTTTATCTAACCAGCCCAGCTTCGCCGAAGCCAATCTCTCCATCATTTGCGCAACTCTCACAACAGTCAAACCATTCATCAAACACATCTCTCCAAGGATTCTCGGCTCCTCATACGGAGCGTCAAAAGCAGGCATGTCAAACCCAAGCGCACCACCAACCATTGGAGCAATCTCCACTGGCGGTCTGCCCAGACATGACCATTATGAACGGTTTGACGATGGGCCGATGTATCCATTGCAGACTGTCACCAAAGCAGAGGCATCAAGGGGTCAGGATAATAAGAACGGAGGATCACGCTCGGTCACACGGCCAATGTCAGGGGATAGTCAAGGAGATTCGGATTCTGAAAAGGCAATTCTGCAGACGCGTACTACAACAGTGACATATTCTTAGAGAAGTCCTAGTGGCGTGTTGGGGGATCAAGATACATGACGGACATCAAGGCATAGATAAAATAATTTGAGGCTAGAGTGACATACATTTGTCTGAACTTTCAGGTTCTCGTCTTGTTTCTGTTTCTCCTGGCAATAGCTGGTACTTAATGACTGAAGACTACATACCCAATGATCAGTAAATGTTAAGACAAAGCATCATACACACCCCAGATAAGAAATGTCAGGCTTGTGCAAATAGTGGTATCAAAATCTGATGACCTACAGCAAAGCCGCAAACGTTGGATTCTCAACTAGAGACAAGTGCTGCAGACCATATTTGGCTCTAGCGAGTTTGTGGTTTATATTTGTTCTTCAGTTGGATAAGAGCAGATGTGTTTCCTGGTGATAGTGTTTTTGCTAAGTTGTAGCTAAAACGCGTAGATTGTATTTAGAAAGTCCATAGGGAGCGGAAAACATCACACCTTGATATAAGATATGAAAATAGCAAAAGGTTTACTGAGCCTATCATAGAGTCATTAAGTTACCTAACTGCTTTTGTTTCTTAGAATTGAGGGCCTGGGTTTTTTTTTCGTTAGTTGCCAAACAAGCAAGTGGTAGTGTATTGCTGTTTGTTGTGCTACATAAACTGACGTGCGCTGCACTGGTCAAGAAAGCGTAACAAACAATAGTTTATTCAACTATAAATGCTCTCTAGAATCCAGGCGAAGATCACAATTATTCATTCCTCATCTTACCCACATGACTCCATCTTCACAATCTCACTCGCACCACACCTTTCACCTGACCGCCATCATGGACCCTTTTGAGGCCAACTACCAAGCCGCTATTGAAAAGCACCTTAATGAACCCCCTCTATTCCGCTCAGTTGGGAACACCGCGGTTTTCCAATCCTTGCTGCGACAGCCCGAACATCGCGCTGAAATCAGGGACACTGACATCGGGCATGACTGTCTGAACCGTGCCATCATCCAGGGAAACAAGGAGAGCGTCAAAGCCCTTGTTGATCTTCCTCTTTCTGAATTTAACTGGACCAGTCAGTTGTCCTGTGCCTCTGTTTTGACTGCTTGAAATTCTGACAACCTCTAGGTCATCCTGTGGCATACCTCAAGGCCATGGGCCACCTGCACACAGCTGCTAGGCTTGGCCGCTTCGAGGTCTTCAAGGTATTGGCCGACACTGGAAAAGTTGACATTGGCGGAGGAGACCCCTTTGGGATGACTCCACTACATCACGCAAGCGAAAAGGGTTCAAAGGCGATCGTTGAATATCTGTTGGCTGGGGGTGTGAAGCCTGACGAGAAGGACGTGAAAGGCCGGACCCCTCTCTCCTATGCAGCTGAGAAGGGAAAAAGTGATGTCGTTGAGGCTCTCCTTTGCGCTGAAGGCGTGGACTCTGACTCGAAGGACCTTAGAGGTAAAAGTCCTTTCTACTATGCTGTTCTCTCTGGCAAGGACGAGACGGCAGACATCTTGAAGACTTTGGGCGGTGTTGACCATAGCGTCGAAGCAAAGGCAAAGGTAGATCGAATGATTTATGATAGCCAACGTCCATAGTTCAGAAGGAGGTTAAGAATAGGGGGGGATAGATTGCACTCTGTGTGAGGAACGAAAACTTAGGACCTTGATCCCAAGTGATGAAAAGACTTAGGCAACTTAGCATAAGTTTATGATATCATTTGCTAGTTTTGTTTTGATATCCTGACATACATTGAGCACTATATATTGTCCTGTGTGGAGACTGTCAATGGAACGTAGGAAAATTGATAGCAAGAGCTCTGTTGGGTGAGGTAGAGTTTGGGGAGAATCTTCCGACGACTAGATTGCGATCGATGAGAACCATGTGAATCTGTTACTAAGCATCTTGCTCACTCCCCAGAAGGCGGCTTGATTTCTGTGCCAACAGGAAGCGGCTCACCCAGATCAATCATATCATCTTTCCAACTAAGCGGCTGAATAAACGTCTTTCTAGAGGGACCACAACGATCTTCCGCGTTGAGATTAGCATGAAAGACATTCCAATCCTCTGTACCATCAGGACTCTTGAAGAATGCGTTATGTGCAGGTCCGTAAAGTCCATTCTTGGTCTCGAAAATAGGATTGGGTAACTTGGCCCAAGAGTCTGGGCTAAGCGGATCAGAACCTGTTGTGAATTTCATGGCGCCGAGCTTGTAGGCGGGTGTGTTGCAGGAGTCAGCAGCGTAGACCACGTAAGTTGTTCCACCTGGGGAGATGATTCCATAAGGTCCTTCGAGAACGTGCGAATCGGACTTTTCCCATTCGAACTCTGGGTGTGCGATCATTGTGGCGTTGCCGCATGTTGTTGGTGATAGAAGTTTGGCGATCCATAGAGAGGCACCGTCAGGGCTCTTGGGTCCTTCGACAGAAGAGAACTGGTAGTATATTAGGGCGGGGTAGTAGGAAGGGCTGTATTATACTTACAAGGAAATACTCGGTTCCTTCAATTTCAAAGATCGTCTGAAGCCAACGTAAGTCACAGACCTTTCCAAGATGGCAAGATCATGGCTTAGCTTACCGCATCGAGCATTCCAGCATTGAAATTAGGAGGAATGATTGCATCCAGCATCTCATAATCCGCCGATAACGGATTCTCCTTGCCACCTTTGAGAACATATACTCTCAAAGTTGGTAGCATAACATCCCAATTGCCCTCGTCACATATACTTGCGGAGAAGTACACATACCAAGTATCATCAACTTTGTGCATCTCTGGGGCCCAAAAGTTGCACGCCCTGGTAGCATTGGACCTGTCAGACCAGATAAGCTGGGACTCGGCAGTCTTGAGGCCTTCGATGGTCGGGGCCTTGGTGATGCTGACGTTGGTCCATGTTGTCGAGGTTAGGTAGTACCTGGGAGCATGTTAATCATGGAATACTCAAGCACTGGCTAGAGACGAGTCTCACATTCCATCTTGATAGACTATTTGAGGGTCACTTCCTGTTCGTATAGGATTGGTGAACCCAAGAACAAAGCCTGAGCATAACCAGAGAACCGAAGTGAGTACCGACAAGATAAACATTGTAAGTCAAAGAACCTTTCTTTCAGAGATACGAGTAAGAGAGCCGCTTTTTTCTATCGTTATGGCAGTTGATTTTCATGCTTTCTTATATGCTGCTATGTCACCGATCATTTCCATAAAAGGAGTCGGTCTCCAGGATAAATTGCCTATATTACGGAGCCCTCGTATATCGTGCAGCATATGATCCGATGTTCATGCAGGTCTCCCTATAACAAGTGACATATACTGCTTGCTATTTGCTCGGCTACTCTAAGGTTACCTCGCTGAGAGCGAACCGCGGGGTATGTGAGGGGCGGCTACATGATTTAAGCTTGATCCTCATGCTTAAAGAGGGGATCGACAAGTTGTTCACTTTATCCAGGCGCTCCAATAGCCTGAGTCCCTACTGAAGTTTAGCTTCTGGTCCCTACTCTCTGTGTTGATGCTATCCGTGAGCAACTTGGGACCATGCTGTGACGTCCGGAGTATAATCACAAGCCTTATCATCCGGTATGGTGTAGTGGCTAACATTTCGCGCTCTCATCTTCAGCTGAGGGATCAGTACCGCGGAGCCCAGGGTTCGATTCCCTGTACCGGAGTTTCTTTTTGATCTGTTTGTAATTATATATTTTTACACAGAGATTCTGAATAGTTAAGGAATTCTCACTCCTCTCGTGTTACACACATGTCCTCCGTGGTATAATGCGTATTCCGCAAGCAATTTCAAGAACGCTTTCAGTAAACCTCCCATAATATCAAAAAACATTTATAGTTCTCATTTGCTGGTGTCCACCACATAACGGCCAGTAACATTGCCTGCAATCATCATATCGTAGACCTTCTGGAGTTCTGACAATCCGACAATCCTAGATTCCATGTTAGTCTTGTTCATGATTGAACAAGGTGGATGTACTTACTTGTATGGTGCCTTGATGAGACCTTGTCTGTAAAATTCAATGGCTTCAGCAGTGTCCTGTCGGTTACCGACGTAGCTGCCCTTGATGTTGATTTCACTATTGCACCATATTAGGGCTTATCTTGCAAAGATGGCTTGTCCCACTTACCGAACGACAGTGTCGAAAACAGGAGCCTTGATGAAGGCATTGGCTGGTAACCCAACACAGACTATCGTGCCCTTGCTCTTGACATACTGACTAGCCTGTTGGAATGGTTTCTCACTGGCTGCAAGAAGCAGAACAGCATCGGGGCCGAGGCCACCTGTAGCGTTCTTGATCTCGCCAACAATGTCTGTCGATGTCTTGAAGTCAACAAAGACATCAGCACCAAGCTCAGTGCAGACCTTGCGCTTCTCGTCTCCTCCATCAAGAGCAGTTACTCGTAGACCCATGGCCTTGGCATATTGAATAGCGTAGCTGCCAAGACCGCCTCCAGCGCCAGCAATAACGATACTTTGTCCTGGTCGAGCGCCAGAGGACTTGAGAGCCTTGTAGACTGTAAGTCCAGCACACAGAATAGGTGCTACACCAGCGAGATCACAGTCCTTGGGAATTCGTGCAACGTGTGCAGCTTTTCCTACAGCGTACTGCTGGAACGAACCATCGACAGTATATCCTGATAGAGAAGCCTTTGAGCAAAGTGACTCGTTAGATTGTCGACACTGCTCACAGCTCATGCAGGAGCCATGCAGCCACTTGAGGCCAACATGGTCACCGATTTCAACGTCTTTGACGAGTTCTCCTCGTGCTACTACAATACCGGCACCTTCGTGACCGCCAACAAGGGGCATCTTGGATTCAAGTGGCCAGTCGCCATTGACGGCGTGAAGATCTGTGTGGCAGACTCCACTATACTTGACGTTGATCAGGACCTCATCGGAGCCTGGCGTTGGAACAGGGATCTTTTTATATTGGACAGCTGTTTTCGTCAGAATCTTTCCTTTGTCCCATCGTAGATTTTAGCTTACCTCCACCTCGTTCTTCCAAAACCTGTGCCCACTGTTCATTAGGAATGACGGGGCTAGCAGCTGTAGCGTAAGTGGCAGTCTTGCCGAGGCTACTGTTAGCACTGAAGCTTGTGGTGATGTTTCCGGCGCTAGCGCGACTGTTAGGGCTATGCCGGGCGCATGACTGTCCTCCTGAAGTTGCACAGCTTGCGCAGAGTGTTCGTTGACTGGAAGAAAAGTTTCGACGTGTTGTTTGAATCTGAGCTGTTGCTGAGCGTGCGAGAAGTGCTGTGTTTCGCGAGGCCAATCTTCCTGTTCGGAGGATGCTAGTTCGCATCACGTTGCTTGACGATAGCATTGTAGCCTTGCTGTAGAGTAATTGTATGTGCTGTAATTGGGTATGTTATGGTGTATTGCAATTGGGTGAGTCAAAGCTTGGATATATAGCAGCGGCATGCTTCAACTTATAAAAGAAGCGTCCGTCAGCCCATAATGATTATTCCGTGGTGCCACGGAGCATCAACCGGTTCTGGATATTGCTTCTGATCAGATCATATTCAGTCAAACTCTAAAACGGACCCAAACTACCGGAGATGGTGATGGTGTAAAGTCGTGGGCCTGTCAGTTACTGTGAGCCGCGCTACGATGTACCTTTATCCGCGGAGATGCGGCAGAGCCAGGTGACCCCGTGGGGTCTACGCCCACTGTAGAAACCATTCAGGCCAGTCTCGTGTCTCTTATTTTACTGTGCCATGTGCCTTGCTCAATCCCCGCAGTGGAAACGTCTTACCATTCCGCAAAAGAGTGAGCCGATTCTTTTTTGACGTTGTAGTGATGGGTTCCAGTTCCAATGCTGAGCCGCTAACAGACGCTGACGTCCACCAATGGGTCTTGGGGAGTAAGCATATCTGACCTCCGGGTGCCCTATGGAGAAGGTGACACAACCCCCAAAGACCCCAAAGGATGTGCTACAGTATGTCTGCTGTTTGACCCCAATTACAGGGCTAGAAATATCCCGAATTATCCGCGTTTGCTTCTGTAAACAGCGAGAGGCATTTGTATTTCTACGCGCACCAATGTTAGAGATACAAAGCTGGTGATCTCTGCATTTCGAAGGGTAACAATTGAAGGATTCAAAAAGCAATATAACCCAAAAGCGACAGTTGCAGCGTTGCAATCGCGTAGTTATACCGAGTAACTTAGAACGTGACAGCCCTGGAAATTGAGTTCCTTTGATCCACTGCGGAGCCTTTCCCACGTGTCCCGTGCCGTGCCTGGGCTACGAAAGCCGCATTCGCAATCCGCAATTTGTAGGTATCGCACTCAAGTACTGGAATTGTGACTCCGAATTCTAGAGCCCCACCAACATCAGGAGATTTGGGCTTTTACGTCACGCGAGGCTGCGACTGAATCGACAATTTTCTCGATCAGGTCTCCGAGGTTCGGAAACAGATTACTCATGAGCTTCTGCCGTTGGTATGCGGAGGGGCAATTGGCCTTCAGTGGTAGAGAAACTTAGTAGATTGAGTTTGTGAAACTGTGAGCTTCAGAGGCCATTCATTCTCCTTTCAATCAAGATCATCATGCCTCGCGAATCTGGGTTCTCCGTCGCAAATAAGATCACCTACCATGTCGGACCTCATGAGATTATTTACACTTGCACCTTCACGGAAATCTTTAGGGGCACTCCGTGATATCATTCATATTTGGACCAATAGATCTAAGACATTCTTAGGAACAGTCTAGGGGATGCTATCTATACATTCTTTTACGTTAAAGATCTCCAAAGAATCTGAAACAGAACTATAATGGTTCGCGGGATATTTCTCGAATTTCTTGACACAATCCTTCAGCCCAAAGTACATCATACGTCACTGACAATGCCAAGTCACGAATCAAAGAAGCCACGTTCAGAATGAAAAGCAAGAAGACCCCATAACTACTAACAATAGCATATCGGGAGCTATACGAGCTCTATGCTTTCGTGTTGGTTTGGATGGTGTTTCAGCCACTCGAGATAGGCAGCCCTATCTAAGATCCTACATGACGACCCATATGCATAAGCTCGCTACCCTTGATCGACTACGGAGTACGGAGTAACTACCTAGAAGAATAATGACATTAGGCAGTCAATCATCCCCTGCTAACACTATGTCATCGCTCTTAGAAAAAAAACTAGGCCCATGTTGCGAGTGAGCGTGGCGCAGCGAATACGAAGACTCCCGTGATCTGACCAGCAGTGCTCAATACCCCTGTCCGTCAATTCAGTATTGTGGTTGGCTTAATCAACGTTAAAAATAGCTGTCTTACTAAACTACACAGGCCTCCATATAGAGGATTCGTGGATGTTAGTATAAGCATGTGTCATTGTTAAAGTTGTAGTATAATTACAGCTGGGAGAATGTTTCATATTGTCTTAGTATTTCTCTTGATTTATTCGAATGAACATGAATGACACAACTGGCATCACCACTGCCGCTGCCCGACTTGTTGGAATAACAGATGAAGCGATACGATTCTTCCAACAACTTGACCGGAATACCAACTCTGTCTCGAAACGCGTGCAGCAGCTTGAGAGTTTTTCGAAATTAGCCAGGGATGTTGAGCTGAAACCTGTGGCTAATGATCATGATGACGAAGATCAACTCAGTCTGACCAAACAGATATTAATTTACTGTTATAAACTCATCAGCAGAATTCTCTCTCAGCTCGAATGGGTTGATAATGGCGGTAAACACACTTCTACTCAGCAGGGACTGCTTGGGGTCTACGCTGAGCTGAATAATCGCGAAGTCAAGGATCTGTTTGAGGATCTGCATAGGGAGCAGCTATGCCTCGTAGCTTTTCGAAATTCAAGGTATGTGCCCTTTCGAAATATTTAGTCATGGCTCGATTTAACTTTTGATAGATTCAAGCCGCTATCTTGGGCTTCAGAGTCTGATAGCCGTCCTTTAGAATATTGCCACACTTTCATGGATCACGAGTCAGGTTTCTTGAACTTGTTGTTTGTCACAGATCCAAGAGAAGACCGCGCATCTATCCAGTCAAGCCAAGGGCCCATCGCCAAAGGAACATGTACCTGGATCATCGAAACATCCGCATACAGGTCATGGCTCTCAGGGTCCGGTGACTCCAAGGGCCTTCATATCCAGGGCGGCGAAGGCCACGGCAAGACTATGTTAGCTATAAACCTAACCGAGCAGCTGGAGAAGCTTGCTATGTGTATGTCAACCGACACAGTATTATACTTCCTTTGCAGCCATGGAAATATCAACACCAATTCGGCCCCGGCTGTCCTTCGTGGTCTTATTTGGCAGCTCTGCAGATTACGTCCTGCCCTCTTGCATCACGGGCTAAATAGAGCTGTATCGACCGGCGAAGGGAGAACTGTGTTAGCAACCAACTCAGTCGAAACTCTTTGGCAAATATTCGCCGCAATGGTCCAAAATCCTAACGCAGGAACTGTTACATGCGTTGTTGATGGGCTTGACGAATGTGATGAGTCTTCGATCAAAGCACTGGCTGGGAGGTTCTCGGAACTGCTATCTTCAGAAAATCATAGTCGTCGAAACTTCCGGATCCTTTTGACCAGCCAACCATACCAGCAAGACAATTTCTCCACTGAGTTTTCAGTAATATGCCTAGACGCAGATGCACTCAAGCCTAACGTTCAAGATGTACAGCGTTTAATCAATCATCATGTTTCTAATATCGCACATAAACATGGCTGGTCTCAAGACTTTCAAGATCAGATCAGCAAGAGCCTCGCAAAAAGGGCTGGTGGTTCGTTCCTCTGGGCAAACATAGCTGTTTCTGGACTTCAAGGGCAAGACGAAGGTGATGCAGCAAAATATCTTGACGATCTTGCTGGACACATCAACGCCATCTATGAAAGATCTCTCTTGGCTGTCCCACTAGAGTTCCGCCAAAAGGTGCGATCACTCTTGACTTGGATAGCTCTGGCATACTATCCACTGAGCCTCCGGGAACTAAGCACTCTTACCAGCGATGAATTTTCAACGCCAGACACTGTTTTGATGAATCTGAAGGCTTGTTTGGGTTACTGTGGGACTCTTCTTGTGACCAAGACCGAGATAAGAAGATTTGGATCTGGATATGAAACCATAAAAACCATTCAGTTCTCCCACCGATCGGTCAAAGATTATCTGCTTCAGCCTCATGTTCTACGAACCGCTACCGACACCGATGATGATTTTAACTTCTTTCAAATCATCCCAGATAACGGGCATGAGATTCTGGCTTCTCGCTGTTTGGAAATTATGGAGAAAGGGCTTAAAACAGAGGCTGAAAGGGAGAACTCGTGGGAGTATGCTAATGCTTTACCATATGCCTCGCGATATTGGTTCAGACATCTCCGACAGTGTCCCGAACAGCTTTGCGATGAGACCTTGGCAAAAAGAGCGTTGACTTTCCTGATGCGAAACCATGGAAACCGAAGACTCTGGTTCTATTACCTCTCCAAACTGAGACACGGTCGGGGAGATACATCGATCATTCCCTCGACAGCATCCGAGCATCATGACACGATTGGGGGACTCCAAGAGATCAATGAAAGTGATGTCATATTCTTTGAACAACCAAAGGATACAACTTCTGCAACCCAGCTCAAAGACCTCCAATTGGCATGTCTCCTTGGTGTTGTTCCCATAGCAAGAAAGATTCTTGTTAGCACAAGCTTGCTCACCTACCTAAGACAAGCCAATATTAGCTCGCTTTACAGTCACTCTCGACCAAGACCAAGGTGTGAGGATCGAGTGATAAAGGTCCAAAGAGGTGGAATACTACCACTAAGCACAGCGGAGATCGTGGCTATGACGCCTATCGAACTTACGGTTCTCGGCGGCCACCACAAAGTCGCTTCGTTATTGCTCGACCGCTATCCTCGACGGCCCATATGGCAAGATTTATCATTTGCTTTGGCTACTGCTGTCAGTCGCTGCGATGAGGATATGGTTAGGCTACTGATAGAGGCTGGTGCTCCGAAGCTCAAAGCTTCTAAGCAGCTAGAAGGACCTATCTGCACTGCTGTGGTCAACCGAAGGCTTGATGTGGTCAAGTTTCTTTGTTGTTCTGAAGCCAAGATTTGGGCGAAGCCGAAGACCAAGTTAGATGAAGTAACACAAGCTTTGATGTGTCTTTCCAGTGCTGCCGACTCAAGCTTACTCGATAGAGAGGTCTTCATCCAGTATGCAAAGGTTTTACTTCGTGGAGGCGCATCTCCTGATGGCTTCGACATGTATGGAGGAAACCATGGCTTCAGATACTGGAAACGAGTTGTGATGGAATATTTACACAGGCATGGCATCACCCTACAGAATCTGGGACCATATCCCAATAGAGAGACCCCCCTAATGGTCTTCGTCTCTTCAATAGGTGCAAACAGCTCACTGTCTGACCCAGTGGACGCTGTTCAGTTCCTCTTGGACTCCGGAGCATCTATCAACCAAACAGATCTGAAAGGCTGGACTGCATTGCATCACGTCGCCAACCAGATTGCTCTGGGTAGAGCGAAGAAGAGTTACGAAACTACAGATGACGCAGAAGAGTATCAACTTTACGAGATCGCGAATCTTCTTTTAACAGCTGGCATTGATCAAAAGTTGGAAGACAGGGAGAAGCGTAGAGCCGCTGATATCCTGCGCGTGGTGGGAGCGCCGATCTGGAATAGGGATATCTCGGAGTATGAATCATTTTTAAGAAGGGAGCCACTCAGTAGATTGTCACTTACATAGAAAACTTGATACAAAGTTTCTAATATCTAACTAATATAGATAAGCCTCACCTATACCGAGACCATAAGTGATCTTAAGTGATCTTTGCTACAAAACTGTGACTCTATGTTCAAGAGCGATCCCATCATTTAATACTTAATCAGCTTGACAGAAAACTCCCAGCAGACATAGACTTGTGGCAGAGCTGACTTATCAGTTTTCTCGTCACCCATCTCACGAGGAATCAAGGGACTTGATAGTCGCGTTCATGACGTCCATCATCGGATGGGGGTATTTAAATTGCTGGGAATGAGGAAGGGAAGTGGTCGGGGCGGGAATGATAGCTACTACAGCCTAAAAGAAACAAAAGATCGATAGTTCTCTCTAGTGCTGATGCTATATTTGTTCGTGATATCCACCCACCGATGGTTGGACACCTTAGTTAGAGCTAACAAGCTGAATAAAGCATGGATTATTATTATATTCTAATAAAATCCCCCTTCTCTATAATAAACCCGAGGGAAAATGGTAGTTCAAGATATAAATTTCAAGGAATATAGACAAGTCCGTTTTCCTTGATCCAACCTCGCTCAGATAGAATTGAACATAGGATACACCAAGCCTTCTAATTCCGCAGTACGGCCCACGATACCCAGTGGCCTATCCAACCCCAATCGACGGCCGAATTTCAATTCTCGTCACCTTGAAAAGGCGTTTGTCTGAGCCCTGTAATAAATGGATTGATAGAATTGGCAAGATGGCGGCGCAGAATCTAGTTGGCCGGCGTACAAACGGCGTTCAAGCAAACGCACAAGTTCAACAGCCCATCAAGACATAAATCCGGGTAGGCAACACAGTCGTCTGGAGTAGAGCACGAATACTCCTCTACCGCAGCGGTGGTCGTGGTGCTGGCGGCTTCGGTAGTGGTAGACTCTTCAGCGATGGCGGTGGTAGTAGTGGCAATGTCGGTTGTCTCAGTCTCTGTGGCGCTCTCAATGGTAGTTGATGTGAGATCGGTAGTACTGCCAATGACAGTTGCAGTTGAGGTGGCCTCAGTAGTGGTTCCGGCTAAAGTTGTCGACGGACGGCAGGGGCCTGCATTTACAGCAGCAGCAAAGAGTGCCAGAGCACTGAGGACAGTGGAAGACAGCATGACGACTAGATAGTAAAAACGAGTGACAGTCAAGATGACGAAAAAGAATGAGTGAATGTGAACAACAACGAGTCAACTAAAAAAGGATGGCGGGAAAGTCTGGTTATTAACCCAACGAACGATCTACACTGATTGACCTCTTCCCCTAATTGCTTGTTGACTTTACATCTAATTAAATCGTGCATGTCACTAGTGAGTACACTATTGATTTGGCGTTGAGCGGCGCATTGCGGGTTTGCTTTTGCTCCGCCTAGGTAGGCTGTTTATTAACGCCACGAGCTAAAAGATTGAGCTAAATGTCGCGAAATTTTAATAGAAACGCAAAAAAGAAACATGCTCTCCGGTACAGGGAATCCCTGGGCTCCGCGGTACCCAGGTTATGAGAGCGCGAAATGTTAGCCACTACACCATACCGGATGTTATTGCTTATGCCAGGGGCTCTGCTACTACTGGATAGAATTGCAAAGCACAGGTTGCTTCTGCGCGATCTCGGGAGTTGGTTTCTAAAGTCTGGGCGGCATTCTACAACTGTCAGCTTTCAACTGAATGTTTCGAAGTTCAGTCTCTTACTAAGAGGGAGTCTAAAGTCAATTCGAATTAAGGTTCGAGTTTATACTAACTTTATATATATGTTGCTAAAACAAATTAAGGCAAAACAATTTTAGATACAAGCTGTGCTTCGGTCAGCGAGGCCTGTTTACTTTGAGCGAATGACCAATTAAGTTAACAAATTACATTACTCTATATCTAATAGGGAAAAAAAACATTCTAAAAGGCTATCTATGGCTTCGGGAAGAAGTCCTTGTACTGCAATAAAGCCTGCTGATACGGAATTGGCTTCCTCCCTGTCAACTTCTCAACATTATCATTCGTCTCAGCCATGAACCCCCTCGCAACCATCTCTCCACAGCACAAAAGATCACCAATACACAACTTCATCGGCAACTTTGAAAAGTCCCCAAAGAAGTCCGTAGGCAATCCATGATCCAACCACCAACTCTTCAGCTCCTCATCGGGAAGATCGACAATTTCTCCCTTGTACCCTGTTTGCTCGCACATCCACTTGAAAACCTCCTCGTTGGTGACAGCCTTAGGACCAGTGATCTCATAGACCTTGTTAGGTTCGCCGCGGCCTAGGAGAAGAGCGGCCAGGACGTTGCCGCAGTCTTCGCGGGCAACGTATGCGCCTGCTTTGCCGTGTGTGTTGACGAGCCAACGATCACCGCTGAATTTCCACGATGGTGCAAAGAGAGTTGGGATGTTATCCGCGTATAGATAGTTACGCTGGATGTTGTACTCTAGACCAGAAGCGTAGATAATCTTCTCGATAAAGTGGTGATCTCTGGGAAGGAAAGGAATGTCTTCCTCATTCTCAGCCTCAATACCAGCTCCGCAGAATGAAGTATAGCAGACTCTCTTGACACCACATGCCTTGGCAGCGTCAACGACAGTTTGAGCCTGACGACGTCGTCCTTCTCCAAAGAGCCAAGTTGAGATGAGAGAAACAGCTTCAGCGCCTTGAAACGCCGCCTTGAGACTTTCAATATCGTCGTAGGTGGCAGTTACGACTTTTGCGCCTTTATCGGTCCATGATTTGCGGAGATCAGCGGGGATAGCTTCGTCTTTGTATGTGGTGAAGACGAGCTCATCGCCAGGCTTGGCGATTTCTGTGGCGAAGCTTGCTGCGATGCGGCCGAGGTTGCCGTCTGCGCCTGTGAGAACGTACTTTGGCATTGTGAAAGATTGATAATTTGTAACAATATGTGGTGCAGAACATGAGGCTCTCGATTGCACTGCCAGAGGTCACATTTTATACGTAGTCAACATCTCCATATATTCAGTCACACCATATGCAACATGAGATGTTACACCGGGCGATCGAATTCCAAAACAAGTCCTGTAATTCCGAACTTGGCCGATCATGTCAGATCCGGACCCAGCGCGGCGGTAGGGCTCCGCCACTAGTCAATGACATCAGGTCATTTCTAGAAGCGATATCTCATGTTTCTATAGACTAAGAGATTTTCATCGAGTTACTGTTTTATCACCAGATAAAACATGCAATTGGCGCACGTCTCCGGTCTTCTTGAGTCGCGTTATCTTTGGGGTTACAACACAAATTCTCGGTTATCCCACGCTCAAGCGATGTACGACGTTCCGCAAACATTATACCAAATGGACCTAGCGGGGCATCACTCCTCGCGGGATAGATTCCGTTCTGGGTGGGATATGTCGCTTAGAGTGTCGGTGAACTTAATCTATCCAACAATTATCCATTCCTTGACCATGGAATTTGTCACGTTGTTGAGATTGACAGACTATTTGAGGTATTGCATCCGAAGTTGGTCGATGGGTTGATAACTTCATCTTCACCGCTATCACGCACAGGGTGGATTGTGTGATTCTACTGGCACCTTGACAGATCAGATCATGGAGTGAAAATTCCTCCAGTTCCGTTGTTTTCGGCGTCAGGGCGCCTCCACTTTCTTATCTGGCCTATGGTTCAGAATATCCCAATGTATTCAACTCTGACCATCGCAACGACATCTTGAGCAGCTAAATGATATACATCCCCATCTCCTTCGAGTCCCTCTCATGGTTCCAGCCCTGAGTCATATAATTCGTGATAAATCCAACCCTCTGATAGACATTCTCAAACTTCTGAACTTCCTCAGGCTGCTTCTTCAAAATCATCTCATCTGCCTTGACCAGCACCAACGCCGCATCATCATCCCATGCATTTCTCGTACTCATTCTTGTTGAAAACCTGAGGCAGAACAACTCATTATTCTTCAAGTTTCGCAGTCTCCAAAGACTATCCGGCCTGTCAAAAGGCTTTCTCGTATCATTCCCTGGCTTTTCTAGCCAGACCATATTTCCATCGATGGAAAAGGTTATAGGCATGACGCGGCCGGTGAGAAAGATGTACCCGGAATCGACAGCTCCAAACTGGTTATGGCCGCTAAGAGGGCACGCTGTACGATCAAAATCAACTGTCACGAAGAACTTGTCAAACTCAAAGCTCTCAACTCCCCATGTCACGCCACGATGAACGCTGAGCCAGCTCCAGCTCGGTGCGATGTACTCTGGTTCCTCGCCAGGGTCTTTCTCATCTGGCATCCAGCGTAAATCGTTGAGCAGATCCTTCTCCCAAAGACCTGCGAGGTATCTTCCTGTAAGTTTATTGGACCACTCTGTAGCCAATCCTGCAACGGCTGGGAGGCCGTCGGTTCGCTTGGTGATATTCTTCTGGGAATACTGAACAATCAAGTCCCGCCAGAGTTCATGATGTTCTATAAACTCTTTGATCTCTCCCTTTAGGGGGGCTGCGGGGTTGGTAGATGAGCCTCTGTAACTCTTTGTGCCGGTGATGAACTTGTGTCCTGTCTTGATGATTCGGCGAGCAGGTACCAGTGGATCATCTTCATGTTTCTCCAAAGCACCGCACTCGCACTCCATTGAAGACAGACAGTCGAAGATCATCTCACTCTTGGTGTAATGAAGAATTCGAGTTGCCAAAAGCCTCTCCTGAAAGCACCAAGCCCTGGTCATCAAAGGATAATCATAGACCTCGGAGACCGTGGTTCCAACAATGGGGTTGGAAGATCCCTTGGACCCGTTGGGGTCTGTGTTCCAACCAAATACTGCATGCTTAGCCACTTTTCGTCCATATATCTCATATGGCTTTCCGTCAGGGAATGTTCCGGAAACTGTGACGAAAGGCTCTCGTTGAAATAGACAGCCGCCAGACCCATCAGCGGATCCGGTGGCAGCTAAAACCAGCTCTGCGCCGTTGTAAATGGACGCCATCTTGGCTGCTTCGATTTCCCAATCTTGCCTATCATCTTGAACGATGCAAAGGGAGTCTATCCAAACATATCGAATGCCCAATTCTCTCGAGATGATAACAGCATCTTGGAATGTTTTGGCAAAACGATCGAACGGGATGTTTTGCTTCCACTGTTCGAGAGTTGCCTTTGTCGAGATCAAGTGCTGAGTCTTGCCCCAGCAATGAGACAATGCGATATATGGCTCTGTAATCTGCTGCGTGGCGTCATCGTGAACAAAGATATGGATTCCATCGTTTGTGTCAGGTCCAATATCGATGACTCGCTTTGGGAGTTGCGGGTTTGACGATGCCTCTCCTTCTGTACAGATTGTGTGGGTATCTTTGCAGGTTTTAATCCAGCTTTTGACCCTGTCGAAAGAAGACTTGGAAGTTGGATCTGGTTCAATGTGGCTTGCATGTCCGCCAATTTCAGCAGGAAGACTCCAGTCAGGACGTTCAACGTTCATAGATGAGCCGATGGTTGGCCAAGGGCAAGGCGAACCTATATATGTGAGCTATCGTTCCGGATGGTGGGCTGGATGTCTTACCAGCGAGGGTGTATATCTCGAAGCTCTCGAGAACGTCTCCATCCGTGCTTCCACCACCAGATGAAAACATATCAAAATCATCAGGAGGGCTCCCACGGATAAGTTTCATCCTTAAGACATTCCCTTTACAGAAGACAATGTCCAACCATAGCTCAGGATCATTGAGATCCACTGATCCTTTAGTTAACTTGATCAAGATTTCTTGAAGAAGGACACAAGAAGGGCAACCTCTAGCTACTGTTCCGGGAACATCGGGTAGATAGACACTGACCTGCCATGAGGCATAATCGATACGACCCCGTCCTGCCCAATCAGGAGCTTCATCTAGGTTACCAACCTTAGCCGCTCTGCCTGCGTTGATGGAACCAGAATTCTCATGCATAGCTATACCGGCCAGAGGAACAACAGTGGCAGTTGACCCTCCGTAGAGATTCCAGCATGTTCGACAGAGTGTCGGGTCTTTTCGTATATCATCTTCAGTGTCCCCGGTTGGGTAAGGTGTTCGCGTAAGGTTGAGTGAGGCCATCGTAAGCTTCCCCGCAGTGAGGATCCTCGTGCAGTAATCGCGTATATTCGCAGAGCAAGATTTGTCCACAACAACAAATGTTAAATGGCTTAGCGATATGATCTGACTATGAAGAGACTGAGCCTGAAACGAGTTTGACGGTCATTTGTTTTATCCTGCCACGCTGCCAGGGTCCTAAGGTCATGTGATGCCCCAGATAGCCAATCTGACCCATGCAGGAGGGTCAGCAACCTGATGAACACGTACGGCACTTTTATTTTCACGAAACCGCATCACAGATTGGTTTGGTTTGTGCTACACACACTATTTATGTCAAGTTTCAGTCCTCAACCTCATCTCAGACTGAGTAGTACAGATTAAGCCTAATCCAGACTTAAGAGAGTCGTGAGGGATCTTTATTTCAATGTTTGAAAAGTTATATAGAGCAAGGGAAATCTCGAACTAAGCAACTGAGATACAGCGAGCTTCGCAAAAGGAAAGGCTCAAGGGGGCAGCGTAGAAGAGAATGCAGAAGAAGAAGAAACCATCAATCAACAACTGAAATCAAACGTTGCAAGGGAAGTTGGTCATGTCATCCCGACTATTACCGTAACACAGGTAGTAGTTCTCAATGACTTCATCCATGGGGCAAATTGGGATGTTGAAGACACCAGGAGCCTCGATACCACTACCAGCAAGGCTATCGAGGGCCTCTCGGCTAGGCTCATCGAAAAGATCAAGCTTGAAGCCATTCTTGCCACCATTAGCAGCCTTGGAGTTCAGAGATCTACATCAAAAAGTTAGAAATAAACTTTCAATAGCTATTTAATGAGGCTTACCCAATGATAATATTGTCGAGCGAGATGTCAGTGAACTTCTTGTCCTTCAGAGACTGCCATCCAGGAGGAAGGGCGAAATCACCACAGTTAGAATCACCAGACTTGCTATCACAGTTGGTGTTACGATCGCGTCCACCAAGGAGCCAATAAGATTTCCCGTTAAAGCAGAAACGGCCGTCCTTCAGAGCACCATCGTCAATCCAGTGCTGGTACATAGTCGTGAAAGTAGCCTCCTTGTTCCAACCGGGGTCTTGATCGCAAGCAACATCGGATTCTGCGATGAAGGGAATGACGACATCGGGAGAGTACTGCCATGCCATGGGGATCAAAAAGGCGTTAATAGCGCGCTTGACTTGCTTGGCGTGGTCGCCACGGTCGAGAAGCCAGTTATCGCCGAACATAGAGGCGTCGGAGATCATGGCGCCGAGTTGATTGTAGCCGTCTTCGGAACCGCCGAAGAGCCACTTTTGGGTTGCGAGGACGCCGTCCTTCCAGCCTTCGGTGAGACCTTGCATTTGAGCTGTGAGACCGTTCTGGACTCCAAGCTGGTCTTGACTGGCACAGTTGTTAGTTGAGGAAGGAAATGGGTGGTGAAGCATACGCTCTGCCGTTGAGGATGTCCTTGGTGAGTGTCAAAGAGTTCTTGACAAGGTCGTTGGTCGTATCCTTGAGTGTCCCAGCATTGGTGCTGTCACTGAACTTGGGGCCGATCACTGCTCATCGTCAGTCCACGTCCATGCATAAGAGAAGCACAACATACGCTTGTTCCAAGCAGGGCCCATAACAATACCCCAAGCCATCAAGGCAATATCGATAAGAATGGAAGTAGCAAGACCTCCCTCCTTGGGAGGAACCTTGCCAAACTCTGAAGCAATGATACCAATGTCGTTGTCACGAACAGCATCGCCAACAGCGTTCCAAATGTTGGAGTGCATCTAGGCAATTTTAGCTTGCCAGGGCTACTAAGAAAGGTAAGAAACTCACAGCAAAGATGTTTTCGAAGGAGTGAAGAATGAAGTAACCAGCAGGAACACTGGTAGAGTGGCACTGGAGGTTGAGATCCTCACATCCACTGCCTTCATCACTGAAAGTCTCGCAGAACATGTCTTGAGGGCCGTGAAAGAAGTTGGAAACCTACAGATATCAGCCATGATACCTCTTCGGGGTTCAATTTGCAACTCACATTGTTGGAAAAGTGCTTCTGCTCACGTCCACCAGTAATGTTCATCTTCCATCCCTCAATAACAGCACCCCAAGCATCACCAGCATCAACATTCTGCCAGCGATCAGGTCCATATAGAGTATGATCCTTGACACCATCAGCCTCACAGTTCACCGAGCGCCAGTCATTGCTATCCTCAGCAGGAATGGGAGCTTCGAAAGAAACTGTAGCGGTGGGCTGTGAGACATCTTCGGCTTGCTTCACTTCTGGGACAGGTGTGATTGCAGTAGCTGGTGCATCTTGACGCTTGAAAGCTTTGGGAGGAAGAACTGGTGGGATCACGGCGTGCTTGGGGTAAATTGCATGATTGCTTGCGGGATGGGTTGTGCCAGTGGAAAAGAGAGAAAGGAGGACCGAAGTGGTCAGGAGAAGAGGTTGTGTCCAGCGTACCATTTTGGAATTCGCCTTTTCGTAGCTTGCTGTCTATCTTTACTCAATATTTCGTTCATCATGGAGTTCTCGAGTTATTATATACTCTTCCCATCACCAGTTTCTCAACCCATCATATCAAAGGATCAGCACATCAAATTCAAAAGTAAGCCCTAAATAAGCTTCATGCAACCGTTGAGTTTTCTGCTGAATCCTTCTGAGCCTCCTCAGCCTCACTCGGTGTTGACATTCAGAATCATGTTGCTCCTGAATAATCCTTCTCGCTAATCTAGTGCCCGTCTCTTGGCGAGTTCACCAGTTAGACGCGCGGATGGAGGCACGTAGTGGTAGGGGTATGTTTTGACTTGGCGCAGGGGTTCAGAACTTGTTTATTGGTCCCTGCTTTAGAGGAATTCTGTTTAAATTTGAGATAGAACTTGGGAGATCATTTGCTTGGGAATCCCCGTATGAACGATGAGGGCAAGGCAGTCTTGAAGATCGTACTCTCAACTACTTATGAGCTAACCTAAGTCTTACGCCGTATTTTTGACGGCATCATGCGCTTCCTTCAAGCTGGATAGTGTGATCTTCGTTAATCCCTTTGGGGAGAAAAGCGCAATGTCGTTTAGTTTTGTGCTGTGGCCCATGACATCAGGAAGCATACGCCGTAAATCAACTCATCATCGACTATGTGTGGTTTCGCCATCCAATGTTTGAAGACTTAATAGTCATGGGGCTAAATTAAGATCCCTTCTAGCTTGAACTTCCAGCATACTTGGTATTTATGCATAAGAAGAATCAGGATTAGTTGCAACCTTATATCATAGATTCCCTAGCACGGCTCTTCTTAGACCCGAGATAAGAACAAGCAGTTTACATGCCGATCTTTCAGGAGAGTTGGTCCATATTGTAAGATAAGTAATCGCTATCTCCTGTTTCAGTGACCGAGTCGAGGCCTCATGCCCTTTCAAGTTCTGAACCTCAATTTAAACATCGACTCGGTTGTGAAGGATCTCAATCCTCTAAAGCATGATTAACTGATCATAAATTTCTAATAGGGTCTTTAAAGGAAATAAGCTCGGATGGTTTGTTTCAGATTCATCGAAGGATCTAAGGCTGATATAAACTTGACCCACGTGCTACATCGAGTGGCCTTGACTCGATGGACCCCGCTGTCATTGTAGGGGCATGGTTCTGAAGAGGAATATCATCAAAAATGTCTTGCCGTTCTCTGGATGGAGGCTTAACTCTGTATAATTCAGGCAGTTCTCACCCTAAGGAAGACGAGGCGTCTATCCTAAACGACGAAGAGATTTGGCCAAACTTAGACAAGGCAGCGATTTTAGTACTCCAATTTAGACTTAGAATGTTACCTGTTCTCCAAGGCCATATCAAGCAAAGTTCAATTGCTAAAGTATTGAAAATACTTCTGCTACATAAGTACAAACTCGAAAAAAGAAATATTTACCAGTATTCTGTTCTCCTAAAGCCCATCCTAAACCAGGAGTGATTCAGCATATCCTGCGCACTTATTCGCTCCTGGTAGAAGGATATTTTTCTCAATAGATCGTGTAGCAAATGGGCTTCTAGCGCCGAGATCTTTGGCAATGATCGAGTGTTACCCTCAATGTCACAATTCCCTAGGAGGTAAACAAGCCATCCCACTCCCCCGCCTTCATGGAGATAGGTGCCGTTGATTTTGACTGCAGATGGCTTCCAGAGCCTGTCCTCGTAATGCTCTGGATATGGCCTTTTTGTATTGTCGTACATGGCGGTCAAATGATCTATGTCTTGGGGATCGTAATTGATGATGTGTGCAAGACCGTCGCTCAGCCCTGCCTGGCTTCTGAAACGCGATCCATCTTCATCTCGTACAATAAAGGGCCTCGCTGGTGCTGCCTTATTCTCATTGGGTTGGGTTGGGTTGTCCCAAATGTCTCTGATCCACTGCTTCAGCGAACAGACCTCATCAGAGAGTTCCCTTGGCCAACCTTTGGTCTTGTCTGATGTTGGACGGCCTTCCTTGTCATAATATGGCTCTCCCCAATATTTTGGCAGTTCTCCAAAGTACTTCACACACTCTGTAACAAGATGTGCTGGGCAGTCGACGTGACAGGGGAACAGTGAGATGCCGGACCTCATATTCAGGATTGTGACACCCAGAGCCCAAACATCACTTGCTAGGCTGACCATTTTTCCTACAGCTACCTCAGGCGACAGAAATTCAGGTAGAGTTTGGATTGTCTTCGATGACGAAATTTCGAATGCTTCATCAAAACCAATAAGGCTTAATTGGTTCGAAAGAATATCCTCGCCACTTGACATGAAATCGAGAAAGCCGACAACGTAACGAGGAGCTTCCGGGCCCATGATCCTACCAGACTCAGTCTTCAATACGTCGATTATGGGCTGACCAAACAGGCGATAGATTCCTTGGTCGTCGAGATGGTCCAGATTGTGCATTCGCAGGAGCAGATTTGCAGGTCTAATGTTCCCATGGCAGATACCTCGGTCATGTAAGTCCCGAAGAATTTCTGTTGCTTGATAGGCGAGTACTTGAACAAATTGCGGCTTCATTCTGCTCTTCATATAATTCGACAAAGAGTGAAGATTTGGACCACAGAAGGGAAGAACCAAACAAAGATGACGGCCGTTGGGACCATCAATGTGGAAGTACCTCGTGAAGGTAATGAATCGAGGATCTCCTGCATCTTGGTCGTGGTGGGCTAGAATGTTGCGGCACTTGGCTATGTTCTCCTCAATGCCCGACGGCTGGTCAGCCATCAGGATCCTAAGAGCCACCCAACTCCAAGTCGAAGAATCGCGCGCAAGCCATATCATAGAGGTATCTCCAGCGCCGATCTTGTGAACTATTCGATAACGACCATCATCATAGAGATCGCCGAGATGGACAGGATGGTACCCTCCCACTCCGTACATGGGGTATTCAGAGTTAATTTGTGGCGACTGGAAATCATCTGGGAAATCAGGATCTGTCCCGAGATCAAGATCGTTATCCGACAAGAGAGACATTTCTATAGCTTGGGGTACGGAAGAGAATAGAAATAAAGTTATTGAAGAAGAGTACTGCTTGTTTAGAGCCGGCTGAGGAAGGGATGAAGGTCTCTTATATAGAGCTGCACAAAAGTGAGAAGGTTTGCTGATGGCCACGTATATCTTATTCCTAAAAGCTTAATATTAATTTTTCAAGGGATGATCGCATGCGAAATCAAGATGTTTGTCATAATTGAGTTTTTGTATATAAAAGGGCCAGAACCTTGACCCTAAAGTGATGGCAATATTTAGGTAATTTGACCTAAGTTTAGGGGGCTCTTTACTAAATTTATTTTAGTATCATCTTTTTAAGTCTCAAGCACAGGCTTTAGCCATTCTCCAGTTTTAGACTTTGAGGTTTGACAAGAATCAAGCTTTCTGAATTGTCTGATTCCAACACTCAAAATGCGTTGATGTTGATGAGGGGTCCACGTGACCATGACTTTGACAATTGCCCATCTCCGCATTGGGTGGGGAAAAATCTCAGCCCCACCACGATTTTTCCATCTGAAGCTTCTTTTGGAGGGGCAAAGATCGATAACTCATTCCCATCCATGTCATTTTGACTGGCACACAATTTCAGCCTCTTATCCGTACATACAATCACCTCAACAATCCCTCGTCACACAAACCTATATCGTCAATAAATACCAGTCTTCTCAAAAGACCATAACCATCATCATGGCCACCGCCACCATGACCGTGACGGCTGCGCCGATCAAGAAGAAGCCCGACATGGCTCCCGAGAGCGAGCGCTTCCTACGATGTTGCGCCGACGTCGCGAATGCCCTCATCGAGGACCACGAAGCCAGCAAGGCTGGTCGAGCCACACGCGATATCAACCTCAACTCCCTGCGAAATAAGCTCGCCAAGAAGCACAAACTCCAGAACATCCCGCCTTTGACCGCCATCATCGCCTCCATTCCCGAACACTACAAGAAATACATCCTGCCAAAGCTCATCGCGAAGCCCATTCGAACTTCCTCTGGTATTGCTGTTGTCGCTGTCATGTGCAAGCCCCATCGATGTCCCCATATCGCTTATACCGGCAACATCTGCGTCTATTGTCCTGGAGGTCCCGATTCCGACTTTGAGTACAGCACACAGTCTTACACTGGCTACGAACCGACATCGATGCGAGCCATCCGTGCACGATACGACCCTTTCGAGCAGGCTCGAGGACGTGTTGATCAGCTCAAGTCTCTTGGTCACTCTGTGGACAAGGTTGAGTACATCATCATGGGCGGAACCTTCATGTCTCTTTCTGAGTCATACCGCGAGGAGTTTATTGCACAACTTCACAATGCTCTTAGTGGATACCAAACGACCAATGTTGATGAGGCCGTGGAGGCTGGCGAGATGAGCAACATCAAGTGTGTCGGAATCACGATTGAGACACGACCCGATTATTGTCTGCAGCCTCATCTTTCCGACATGTTGCGATATGGCTGCACACGACTTGAGGTCGGAGTGCAGTCACTGTACGAGGATGTCGCGCGAGACTCCAACCGAGGACACACAGTTGCCGCAGTCGCGGAGACGTTCTGCCTTGCGAAGGACGCTGGTTACAAGGTTGTCAGCCACATGATGCCTGATTTGCCAAACGTTGGAATGGAGCGCGACATCGACCAGTTCAGGGAGTACTTCGAGAATCCCGCTTTCCGTACCGACGGTCTCAAGATTTATCCTACCCTCGTCATTCGAGGTACAGGTCTGTACGAACTGTGGAGGACAGGCCGATACCAGAATTACACTCCCAACGGCTTGATTGACCTCATCGCGAGAATCATGGCTCTTATTCCTCCTTGGACCCGTATCTACCGTGTTCAGCGCGATATTCCCATGCCTCTGGTCACATCTGGAGTCGAGAATGGTAACCTGCGCGAACTGGCATTGGCTCGGATGAAGGACTTTGGAACAACCTGCCGAGATGTACGGACACGAGAGGTTGGAGTGAACGAGATCAAGAACAAGATCCGACCTAACCAGATTGAGTTGGTCCGACGAGATTACGTCGCCAACGGCGGTTGGGAGACTTTCCTGGCCTACGAGGATCCCAAGCAGGATATTCTCGTTGCTCTCCTTCGATTGCGAAAGTGTACTGAGAAGTACACCTACCGAGAGGAGCTTATAGGCCAGCCTACGAGTATGGTGCGAGAGCTTCACGTTTACGGCACAGCTGTGCCAGTTCACGCTCGCGATCCCCGCAAGTTCCAGCATCAGGGCTTCGGTACATTGCTCATGGAAGAGGCTGAGAGGATTGCGATTGAGGAGCACGGAAGCGACAAGATCAGTGTTATTTCTGGTGTTGGAGTAAGGAGCTACTATAAGAAGCTTGGCTTCTGGTTGGATGGCCCTTACATGAGCAAGTGGCTGGATGGTCGTGAGCAGCCTGAGTAGAGGCAAGCTCCAGGGTAATGAATAGCATGAAGAATGAGACTGGAAATACCTTACGGCAGGGGATATTGCATTTACAGACGGCGTATTTGGGTGGGAAATGAAAAGTTACGGCATTTTGACCATTTTGTGCTTCCATTACTGGTTGATTGCCCTCCCTACAGAACCGAGTATAGTAAGATAGATATAACTCATGAGAGGTTGTGAGTCCTTGCTCCAACTCAGGCTCACACGTAATCCATTCATGAATGAAGCATTTCGATCCAGTACAGTTGGTCTCTCAATCATCCCCTTGAATTGTAGTCAGCCTATGATGAGCCCTGTAGCTTCAGGTCACCTGCGCTGTTCATGAGGATGCCTCAGATCTCGGGACCTGCTGGCCAAGATCAATCGTCATCTGCAGCACCCGATTGGTCCACGTCGCTTAGTCACCAACTCATCAACTCCCAAAGCCGACGTCAACCTGCTTCTGCTCACAGGCTCCCTCCCCCGTCTCATCTTTCTCTCGCCATGACTCCCTCAACGCCATGAACAATCGTCGAAATGACGTCCCGGACTATGGAACCGGAATCCTCCCGGCGTTACCTCCCGACGTCAACGTTGTGCTTCCAGACCGTGATCCTAGAAGCAATGCCGCAACTGCCGCCTCAGCAGCTGGTGTTCGTGCCTTGAGCACTCAACTCATCGCTTTCTACTTTCGTGCTCCTGCCAAGGCTTTCTTTAGAACGCGTGTGGATTATCTGGCTTATGCGAGGACTATTCATCAGGCGCAGACGGAGCTTATGATGAAAGCTGCTGCGAATGACCCTTCTGCTTCTCGACTCAATGTGTTTATGCGACAGAGTTGGCTATTGCTGAGAAGCACGACACCTGGAGTTTTGACGTCGGCTATTAGACAACAAGGATGGGGTATTATACCGAATCAGATTTTACCGCCTCTTATTGCGAATGTTGGTGTTGGAGCGGTTCTGTACACGAGTTATCTCCAAATTCTAGGACGACTCCATGAAGAGAGTGGACAAGCGCGGAAGAGGGTGTATCCACCACCTCATCCGATGCATACCTTCACAGCTGGATTGCTTGCAGGCGCACTTCAGAGTGTTGTGGCTGCACCCTTAGACGCTATCCAAGCACGGTATGATCATCGGGATTTGATGCCAAACGATGGCAGCGGGAAACCCCGGAGTATGTGGGCTTTTAGCGCAGAGAAGCTTCGCGAAATTGGACTCAGGGGTATTTTTGCAGGATGGGGTCTATCACTCGCCAAAGACAGTCTTGGAAGCGCTATCTTCTTCAGCACATTCGAGTACGTCAAGGCTCAAGGCTACTATCGTTTCGTTACATGGTACTACGGCGGGCTGGCTGAGGATATTGTCGATGTGCTCGCCATGAAGCGTCCTACACATGAACACCAACAAGAAGACGGCATGAGGCTCATTCGACCTCATTATGCCCTTGAGCCCATGTTTCTTCTTCTCGGCGGTATCAGTGCTTCATTTACTCAGCAGATCTTACTACATCCTTTGACGCACTTTCAAGTCAAACACTGGGATCATCTTGAAGACCTCGACGAAAAAGCCGCCAAACTTCGTGCTTCCCGAGTCGCAAACCCCGAAAAGCCGCGTCGACGATGGAGGATGCTACGAGCCTACTACCACGCATACCAAGAATCGCTCGCTGTGTGTCGAGGGGAGGCAGCAGCTGAAGGACTGACCTTGACGAAATGGTTATATCGAGGATTCTGGTGGAATGCGATACGGCAAGTTCCTAGCACGAGTGCGGGGCTGATCATCTTTGAGTTGATACGGCGCAAGTATGGACTTGGACAGGAAGAAGTGAGAATTACAAAGGATGGATACGACATATTGCTTCACTAGAGGCTGGACTGGGGTGGTGTGATGGCGTTGGTGCATAGACTCTTCTCCTCATTGTTTTGGGCTTGTATAGAAAGATCAGAAAGTATATAGAAATGACGGACACCTCTCTACGTTGTTTATAGTGTCACATATTCTTTTCTGGGCCGTGATCCTTGAAGATTTTTGTATTTTACAACGCTGTATTTAGTCTACCTATACGCCAAGGTAAACATATCCCAACCATATGGCGGGAGTTAACAAAAACATTATATATCGTTAGCGCTTTTCAACTTCTTCTTCTTCCTCCTGCTAATAATGCCCAGTATTATAACGTGACCTGTGTTATTGCTCTATGTCGTATTCTTCTTCACCTGCCTCTCGACGGCTACCGAGACTTAGTACAGGAAAGGAATGTCAGTGCGGTTAAGAGCTTATGTCAACACACAAAACTTAAAGCTTCTTATCCTGTTGGCGATTTTCCTCTCCCTTTAGGCGTGAATAGTCGGCGCCAATTGAGAAGCCCTCAATTGACCCAGAGACAGGATACTTCTCAAACCATCCATCAAACCAAAACGGGGATGAGAAATCGTAAGTTGCCCAGAAAATCTTTGATTGGTGATCGACGGCGGCAAGCTGGAACAGTAGCTGCATGGAGCACCTCTCGCCGCTACTGGGAAGACAGAAAGCTGCACCCTGAATTCCAAGACGGCCAATCGTTGCCCATCTAAATAAGCCGCTGTACAGAAGCCCCATGCGATGGTGATCCTCGATTCCGTGGTCCAGCATAGTTCCTTTGAGCCGCTGTAACTCCACCATGCGTAAGAACCGCCCAATGTCAACCTCATCTGGGCGCTGTAAGAAGCATGGGAGAATACGGGCAGTATTCTTGTCTCCTGGGATTGGGATTCGGTTGGCACTCCAGCCAACATAAACAATACCCCTCCGCAATGCAAGCTCGTGGAGCCAAAATGCTCGCTGAACCCTAGCAAAGAATGCAGGGTCAATAGGGTTGCCATCAAGATCTGTGGGTTTCTTGCCCGGAGGGTTCTGGATGATGGCTTGGAACATCCGACGGCGGAGCATGTTGGCAAGAAAGCAAGCCACATCATCTGAGTAGTAAGCGCTGTACAAGCGATACATCCCATCCCAGTACAGTTCTGCTTGATTGACCGAAGCGAATACAGAGGCAAGCTGGTTGACATGATCCGCCAACTCAAGAAATTCGTGGAGTCTCTTCCAGTTGCTCACGACTTCGGTTAGGTACCCCCTAAGGTTCCAAGAATTAGTCCAGGTAATGGTGCGTCTCTATCGTAAGTTGTCATAGTCGTTTCCTGGAGGCATCGTCGTATTGAAAGGGAACCGGAAGAAATTAATGGTGGCCAAGGCCAGATCCATGTTGTCAGGATGTATATATTTAGTGAGGGTTTCGTGCAGGAGAAGTGTGCTTCCGTTCCCCATCTCAGACTTGATACGCTCCACGAGGTCATTGATATATTTCGAGCGTGGACTTTGCTCCCGAAAGCTCTTGATGAAGCTAAGGGGAGTTGTCAGAGACATCTTAGTTTGCTGAGAAAATGATTCGGGAATAGCGGCTGCCGATGCTTTCCTAGACGCTTTATATATAGCGAGAAGTGGATGATTAGACAATAACGCTGGTGTCAGGTCGCAGGTATTGCGATGAAGGCAAAAGATGATAAAAAAGATTGACTGATGGTCGACTGCGTGTTCTGCGGGTATGTATATATCCCAGCAATCTGTGAGAATGTTGCAAGCTCGGCACGGCGGACGACAGACAGACTTGGCTGAGGTTGTTAGTCTCGTGAACATGAAGACATGTCCTGTAGACTTAAGAGTTTCCCCCCAAAGCTCTTGAACCTTTGGCGAGCTCGACTGGACTTTCATGAGTGTTCTTGCCAGGTTGATGGGTTTGAGGGGGGTCTTTCGAGGCAGCTCCGACTTGTTGCTGAGTCGAGTTGCCAGTTTAATATATATGTGTGAGGTAGGTGCATCATGCCGACTGACGACAAAACCAAAACAATGGTTTAATTTCGGACCAATACTAGGTAGCAGTTATTTAATATATTCGTGCTCGTTGGAAGAGATCAAAGTGCCTGAGACGTTGACTGACCAGTTTTAAGTTCGTGGAAGATTTCACAGTAAATATGTGATCTGAGACCAAAGAGCCACGTGAATGAGATATGACATCATCTATATTGGGTGGACGTTAGGTTCAAACGCCATGTAAAGCCTCTGTAGTCAAGTGACAGTTATATGCCCTTATCTGCCTAGGTACATTAAAGGGGCGCAATGGTGATGCGGTCTGCGGCCATCCGCTTTCGAAAAGGGTGGCTTGTGAGAGACAAGCTCTGACTTACATCATAAGGTCTAGCCATGCCGTGCAAGACAAACAAATCATGCAGGTAGGCAGAAAGATAAGAAGGGCGACCAATAGCGTCATGATACTCACATAAAGTGCCAAAGTGGAAAGTAAGAAACCGCCCATGTCTCTCGTATTCAAAAGGCCACATCACAGAGGGAACAAAGACAAGAACATTGTGCATCAATTCCTACAATTCCACCTAAAATGCTTCCCCTATCTCCGCTTCCTGTGTACATTCCGCTAACATCCCCCCCACCGACCTGTCCCCCTGCCCCCAAGAGCCGTTGCAAGATCCTCAAAACTCCATGACGAAAAACCAAAATAACTACATCCAGATGTACGTATCGACGTATTTTCCTCGTGCGAGGATTTGGGTTTCGGGTCCCAGCCCTCCCGTCTGCGGATATCAACCGCGTGACCCGGGGCCAAAGTCCGGTTCACGATCAGGGAGGTGCTTCTTCTCCTTCCGGCCCTTGATCACAAACTCAGACATGATTTGGATGTGATCTGCGGGGAAGTGCCAGTAAGGGAAGGCGGGAATTCGCTTCAGGTATTCGGGGTCGGGGGGTCCAAGAAGGTCTACTACCTCCAGTGTATTCGTAGAGTACCAGATGTAATCAATCACATCGGCAAATCCAGGCGTATAGTTGGTGAATGGCATTTCATCGGCAGTGCCTTTGATGTGGGCGTAGGCGTCTCGGAGACTGAAGGGGTGTTCAATACCGTCTCGCGTGAAGCTGCCGTACTGGAAGCTGCTCAATTCTAAGTGGTCGGGTGGTACACGTCCCATAGACATCAGTTCATATACTGAAGAGTCTTCTGTGGAGTTGAAATCACCGCAGACCAGCAGAGGAAGCTCGGTATTGGTGCGATACTCTTGGCTGGGACCTGGTTCAGCTTGGGGTACAGGTACCTCGTCGTCTCCCATCGGTAACACAATCATCTTCTTGTCCTTAACAGCTGGCCACCTCGCGTACTTCTCTGCAAGCTTTGTAACATGCTCCATGAGAATACCAGTTTGGATAACCTTGACATCGGCCAAGGCAGAGTCCCACGTGAGATGGGCGTTGACCAGGATAATTCGAGCTCCGGTGAGACGAGACTCAAAGAAGCAAATGACAGCAATATTGTCCTTGGGCATTACACGGTTGAAGACGTCGTGCTGGTTCTTCATATCGGGGCGGTTGATGGCAATCGTGGCGAATTCGATAAGCTGCTTGTCAAGAAGAATGAACTTGCTCTGCTTGTAAAAGACGGCACAACCGTCAACAGACTGTGCATCCTTCTCCGACATGGTCTTGGCTCGGGACTTGGGCCAATGAACGCCCTTGTAATCCATCTGAGCAAGTTCCGGGCTGAGGTCCTCCTTGAAAGCATCCGTTGATACCTCCTGAAGAGCAAGGAAATCCGCATCCCTGATTCGGAGTTCTTCCAGGATACATCCTTTGCGATACTCCCAGTCGAGGGCACGGGTGGGCGTATAACCGTAAGTCTGGGGTGTCGCATACTTGTCGCAAAGAATGTTCCACGAGAAAACCTTGATCCTCTCCAGACTAGGTGACACGTCCTCTTGTATAACGATGGGCCTTCGGGGTGTGGGAGGAATGGGCACTGTAATTGTTAGCATAAATCGTTGCGAGGTGCGCCATCGACTTACTAGGAGTATTTTCCTTCAGGGTATGTATCAGACTCTTTGTACCCTCCTCCATGATTTTATGTTTCACATCCGCGTCCAATGGGTTGCCCTCGATACCGAGCATCTCCAGAAGGTGCAGTGATCCAAGTTCGTTCGGTAATATTTGGATGTTGTTATTGAAAAGTAACAGGTTCTTGAGATAAGTGCACATTCCGATCTCGGGGGGGATTTCGATTATCTGGTTGAAGGAGGCGTCAAGGTGGCGCAATGCTCGTAGTTCTCCAATTGCGTTCGGTAGTCGTGTCAGTTTGTTGGAGGCGATAAAGAGCTCGTTCAAAAATTTGTACTTGAAGAGCTCTGGAGCCAAGTTGCGCAACCCCTGCCCACTCATATCCAGATTGTGCCAGTCCTGCCGCGTTGCCTCCTTCTCAATAGCCAAGGGTCGTCTTCTATCAACACCATCGTCTTCATCGTCCGGGTGGGCGCGTAGGTTAGCTGATGGTGGGGGACCAATTCCTCTGTTTTCCGACGCTCTGAGCCTAGCATAGTAGTGCGGTTGTTGTTGATCGGTCATGGCAGAATGCGCTCGTTCAGCATCTTTGTGCATTCGCAGTTGCTCTTGCCACATCTCGTTCGGAGGTGGCTGTCCTCGGTTTCCTGCAGAATGGCCATTCTGAAGTGCATTCGGGTTGAAGGGACTCGAGTTAGAGAGCACGCCTGGGGCAAAGGTTGAGTGATGGCCTAAGCCATTGGCGTTAGGCATTCCATGGTCGTGCTGAAGTCCTTGGTGGTGTTGCGTTTGAGAAGGGTGTTGATGTTGGGTATGCTGATAGTTGTATAGCAAGTTTGGGATGCCTCGCCCGGCGCCGTTGAGCCGAGCATGTTGACCCTGCCCGGAGTGTTGAGGATACATTCCGGTAGGTATTTGTGATGTGATTATGATGGTTATAGTCTCAGGGGTGGAGGTCTAGGAAGTTGCGCCGGCGAGCAGCACGGCGGTAGATATCGCTGGTCGGTCGTGATGGGAGGAAGTGAATATAGCAAATCGCTGGAGAAGCTCATCGGCCGTCGTATATAGCGTCGACTTTTGACTTTGATAGGACTCGCGTAACAGCGGGCAGTAGTTGGTTGGCGACGGAGCTCGAAACTTCACCCAAGGTTCCAAAAGAGAGAAAGCAAAGATAGCTCGCGTTTACGCATCAGCCTACAGCTGTCACCGGAACAATTGTTGTTGCTTCTTGGCTCGGATGGAGAACGTCGGTTCGTCGGCAGGTCAATACCTTAGCTCATCGAGAGGTGTCGTTGCGACAGTCCCAGGAGATCTGTGGTGGCTTGATAGTGATGAAAGGTTAAATTTTTTGAGTCACGGTCGATTTTATCGAAGCGACAACGTTTTTCTTGTAGAAGCAGAAGTGCAGAGTGTATGTGAATCAAGAAATACTGCACATGTAATGATTAGTTAAAGCTTTGAAAGAAGGGCATCATGGGAGGGGATCCAAGCTTTAGCGACACGTTGCGCTGTGATTGCTAGCTTCTGCGGGGCCAACGGACCTGTAAAGAGCGATCGCAACAATGTAGATATTCACTGAAAAAAGTCAACTGATACTTGAACAGAAGAAAAGTGGCCGATGGCAGAGGGAGCGCATGGATATGACTGTGATGCTGGCCGTGATGCTGCGATGAACGGAATTGCAGCCCAGAAGCGGGCGTTTAATCACGTGCACCTGCTCCGCATTCTGATGGCTCGTGCGAGGAGAGTCAGAATCGACAATCACGTGCAGCCTCTCTATAATTGCGCGACTCGCCTAGAACGACGATTCAGCCTTGCAAGGTCCAGGCCGCATCTGGTCGACGATAGTTGCATGTTCTTGTGCCATGGTGAGACAGAACACGTTCGCGAAATATGCTTGCGTTTCTCATGTCCAACGCAAGTTTGTGTCCTTTTGGGCAGAATCCTCTATGAGCAGTCGTATGTTTGCAGCATCATGTGCACATACGGAGTTCATCAGGGGATTGAGACCTACCACAGATTGAGTTCACCCTCTATGATCACGATACAATTACTAGCGTGTTTTTGAGCCTCAACGTAGGGCTGTCAATTGGCTCGAAGTGCCGTAGTGTATGTTCTCAAGAGGCCAGGAGATACATATGCACATGTACGTTTATGGACAGTTGGTGCTCGAACCACATGAGACAACATGTGTTATCTGTATGTTCCAGGAACAACATCAATCAACTCGCTGTCGACTCCACCAGTAGACGCAGCTGTAGCCAGGAGGATACTGCCAGCCTATGAAGTGACGCCATTGATCAGGTCTCATCTCGCAAAACGCCATCGCTCCGACAGCCCTGTTATTTGGCGTCCCACGGAGTCAATGGTTCCGTCCACTAACACAGACCGCGTGCAGCCTCGGAGTGAGTCAAGATGGGTTGAATGGATAGGAAGCAGCACCATCGGGAGAGGGAACCATCATGCTCAATTCAACCAACTGAATTCTGGCTCATGTATCACGTTACCAAGACTCGAGTCGAAGAGGCAAACACTTCAGCTCAAACCGGTATGGGCATCCAATGTTATGCCATTCGGCCGAGAATAGGACCGTTGGACAATATTCATCTTCGGGTAGCGCTCCTGTCACAGAAATGTCTCGTTTGAACTTTGAACAGCCTATCCGTTCCGGTACGGGAGAAGATCGCAAGCTTGACTCCATGGCTAACTCGGCAATCATTCATGCGAGCAGCCCATGCGATTGGTACGTTTACACTCACTGAAACGTGAACATGGGAGACTATGTTTACGCTGTCAGATTCAGATGCAAGTTGAAATTGGGAGTTGAATCCTCCGGACATGGTACATGGATGGTACTAGCAAGTGCATGAGAGTCGAGAAAGTTTAGGTGAGCTGCGGCCTGCAGAAATCACAAGTTAGAGAGCCACTGTTCCCTGTCGAACCAACCACAAGAAACCTCGGACCACCAAGGCCAGGCTGGATAGGAAGCAGCTAATTCGATAAGCGTCAATAAAACATCAGGCAAAAGCTCTAATGTGCGGGGGATGGCCAACCGAAGCGCGCCGCTCCACACCCCAGACAGTTGGGAACTGGGGAAATGCTGCCTTTTGGCCCGAGCAAGCGTGAAAGCGTGAAAGCGTGAAGCATGAAGGATGGGGATGGCCGTATATAGAAAGTCACCGCTGCCGCCATTGCAGGCAAAGTTTGCTATTTATTACTTGTTTGCTTCATTGCTTGCTTGTCTGACCTGAAACTGCTGTGCTGCACATGCACAGTACAGGACATGCAGTTTGCCCTCTTTCCTCGATCTCGAAACAGATCAATCCACTTGTGCTCGATCTCGACCCAACTATCCGAATTGCTGTTTGCTGAGAGTTTATCAACTACACCGACTCTGGGAATTGTACGCGTCCCTGCGGCGCTACCCGTCGCCTTTTGATAAGGACAAAACAGTTATCACATCCTATCGCAGGGACTGTTTGTTGCCAGCCAGCGAACGCCATCATAAAGAGCTGGTTGCACCAGCGGATCCAAGGTCGCGCCAGCACAGACGCCTTGTCCACCAGGCTTGAGCATAAAAGCCATCAACGGCATAGAGATAATGACGTTGGCTTCTGCTTGTTAGGAAGTCAAGTCAGTCAGGCACAATCACGAAACCAACCAGCTTATTATGAAGGGTCCACGCACGACCAACAACGTTTGATATCACGGTTGCAAACGGTTCCGGCACTCGATATTCGCATCCATCCACATCCGCATTTTGCTTCCCACACATCATCACGTTTGCGCGAATTACGGATACATAGTATCTTCAGCGTAACGCTGGCCGATGAACGAACCCTGGTCTTCGATTTAGGCGACACCTCTGATCAGACAAGCGTCAACAAAAGGGCCAAACAACCAAGGGCCTTCTGCTACTGTTGCTTTTACTGCCCCTGCATGGTCCGGGACGCAATCCGGCAACCACCCGGACTTGATAACCCAGTTCCGCGGGCCAGAGAAGGGTTCTAGAAGGGCCAAAGGTGCTACCGACCGGGGGCCAGGAGATTTGCTGTAGGTACCGTTTGGCCTACCATCGCGGGTCGTTGGACTTTGTGTGTGTGTCTGGTTCAGTGCAGTTCGTCAGTTGAGTAAGGTAGCAACCCAAGTGTGTTTGCTAGCGGCGGTGGAACTGGAACACGCCCGGGCAGTTATTTTACCTAGTGGCACCCCTGTTTAGGTAGCCGGACCACTCAGCACCCCTTACCCTTCCCCGTTCACCAAAGTTATCCACCGGAAAGCTTGCGCCAAAGAGTATAGTATAGCGGCATACCTTACCTTAGGTAGCCAACAATGTCGGAATGGAGCGGATTTTACTACGCTTCTGCCAACCCCTTACCCACCTTTGCTCGCCGTGCAAAGGCTGCTGCTGAAAAGGAGCGCCAGCGCCCTGAAACTCCTCCTCGATCCAATTCGGATTCACACGACATTGCCCCAAACTCCAGCCGCGCAAGACGTCCTTTTCGCCATACAAGGACGTCTAGTGGGAGTCAGGGTAGTCGTTCCTCGCACGACTCGTCGCTTGTGCATTCCATAACCAGCCCCAATACCAAAAACGGCCCCGCCCTGCCAGAGGACGACTCTCATTACTCGCACTCAAAACTGTTATCATCTGACTCGCGCCAACAATCTTCGAAGCCAGTGACGACTACAACCACGACCACGACCAAGACCAAGACCGCCTCGACCTCCAATAAACATCTACCTACCAAGAGTCTCACCAGCGGAGGCGCATCGCCGTTACACTCGCCTGTTGTCTTCAATCGGCCTGTGTACGTCGACAAGACTCGACAGCGCGATCCTCGTCGTCAATCTTCCGCTGCGACCCCAACAACAACCTCAGTTGATCTGAAAAATGTCACCATGTACTCTCAGTTGGATGCAGGCAACAAACTCATGTCAGGGACGACGAAGCAGGTAAACCTCGACTTTCCTCGAACAGACTCGGTCTCCTCCACAAGTGGCAACACAACTGTCTCGACACAAACCATGACCTCGACAGACCACTCCAACTCTGACCCCGCGACAAAGCCCTTCATCGTTAAAAATGGCCGCACCTACTACAATGACCCTACGTCAGCGTACCCTCTCCCCACCGACCTTGCTGAGCTCCATCGCCAGAGCCTGCGGACGCTCTTGATGATCCAGGTATATGGCGCACCTGTCTACACGCCATTCATCCGAAATAATCCCCCGCAGCGGGTGTTGGAGGTCGGATGTGGTACAGGATTTTGGAGTATGATGTGCCACAGATACTACAAGGAGCGAGGCCACAATGGTATTCACTTCACAGGCATTGACATCGCCCCCCTGGCCCCTGGCAGTCCTGGATCCCCTGCCGAGCTGTGCAAGCCAGACAAAGACATGAAATGGAGATTTGTTCAGCACGATCTTCGACATCTACCATGGCCCTTTGCTGATGAAGAGTTTGATCTGATCATGGTCAAGGACACGTGCCTGATGGTTCCGAGTCATGTTTACCAACGTTTCGTGGAGGAGTATCTTCGCATGCTCAAGCCTGGAGGAGTGATGGAGATATGGGATAGTGATCCAACTTTCCGCATGCTGCGACCTCATGTACCAAGCGCAATGCCCGGATCAGAAGAAGCAGAAGAGCATGAGGCAGCCCTTGATCTAGGCGCCTACCTCATGACTTCCAAAACACCCCTTTCCGCGCCATTGAACTCTTTTTTGGTTGAGTACAATACTTGGCTGTCAAGGACTCTGGAAGGACGACAGCTTTCACCTGTGCCATGTTCTCTCATTGGGGCCTTCCTCCACGCTGAAGCAGAGGTGCTCATGGACATCAAGACAAAGCGTCTAGCCATCCCCTTGAGCGAAGTCCGATGGGAGCGCGAAGGCGTCGGCGGTGTTGTCACTAAGGATGGCAAGTCGTACGTGGAGATGAAGGCCAAGTCAACACCGCACCAGAAGGTCGAGAAGAAGACCTTGACACCGGGACAATCTGCGCTTCGCAAGACGGCGCTCTTGACAGTTGCACAACAAGTGTCGGCACTGGAACCTATCATCAGAGAAGCGAGCGGCAAGAGCCAGGATGAGTGGGATGCGTGGGTAGCTAAGATGATGGCGGATCTGATGAGCGAGAGCGGGACAAGCTGGGGAGAATGTTTGGAGCTGGGAGTGTGGTCGTCGAGAAAGAGACCACGCAAGGAATAAGCTCTGGGGGTCACTGTGGTAATTCTACCGCAATCTTCCCACGTGGATTGTGACGAATGGCTCAACATCTATGTCTCATGATAGATGCAAGACTGGAATGCTTCCCTGACACAATAACTACACACACCCTGGACCTCAACGTCCCAAATAACCTCGATCAGCATCTTCTACATGCCCAACATACCCTCCTTTCCCCTTTACGCGTTGGCGTCATATCGTTTTCTCAATGTGCGATACCTTTTCAAGTAGTACCTATACCCATATGATTAGTAAAAAAGCAGGTTGACGGATAATGGTTGGGATATCAGGATAATGTAGCTTTTGGGATAAATGAACTTATTGGCATGGACTGGAGTGTTGGTGACTCGTGAATTGTGATGTGACGGATGCCTTGCGTCGATATGCGATGTTTAACAATAGACGGTGGTACTCATGGCATACAACATTAACAATTAATCATACTCGAATATGATTTGCAAGTTGTCTCACGATGTGGCCGATGCATGGCAATGAACAAGAACTTACAAAGCTTCGATTTCTATTGTATAGGTTAGCCAATGCCATCAATCCACTCGATTCAGAAACATACCCTTCTTAACATATTCAGCTTGGGCAATTCCCTGGCGGATCTTATCCTCATCACGCTCTCCAGCTTTCGAGATGAAGGCCTTATGAAGACGAGGTCGGAAATAGTCAAAGCCGAGGGGATACTCTCTTCCCATATACAGAAGCTCTATTACATCACGGTCAGCATATGCCTCACATGACAGCTTCAAGACCTGGACAGACCTTTATAGATGGCGATGACCTGCCGTCTCAATTGCGGATTTAAGCTCATATCAACTGTGTTTGTGTATGGATCACGGTCTCATACAGCCGCGGAATACCGATGCGGATGATGTATGATGCTGCCGCGGCCATGCCCAGACTGTGGCGTAGATCCCCCACTTCAGCCTCGTTGTTTCAGCCACGAAACCTAACATTCAGCTTCTACATTGCACCATCGTCAACTGTTTTTGAAGATTCCGATCCACGCCCTCGCGATCCCTCGAGTCGAGACTCCTTGCTCACAGCCCAGATCTGGCTCGGAAGCTAACCGTCATGTCAGCAAGAGGCCACAATGCTCTGAGGGGCTCCCGAGCACTCTTCAGACCTCTGAGCTATGCGCGTCACAGGGACATGATCAAAGAAGAGCCGGGGCAGACGCAGAAGCCAAAGGAAAAGCGAACAACAAGGCCCTGGCCAACTGGTGTACTGGTACCAGGAGCCAAAGCAGCACGTCTGATTCCTGCAGACCAAAGTGCCAAGTGTACCACTATAAGAATCCCGAATACCTCCACAGCGTTTTCACAATGGCCGACGCTCAACAACTTCAAACCAGCGCTACAACCACGAGCCAATGGAACTATACCTCCTGGCGCAAGCAGTGGCGTTCAGGCAACAGTCGACACCGACATGGAGATGGCGATTCTTCCTTACTTGTACAACGATCTTGGTGTGCTGATCTTTGAAGGCCCCAAGTGGGAGCAGGTTAGAATTATGTCAAATATCCTTCAGAGCGTCGAGTGTGAAGAGTGTAGACTGCCGAAAAGAGATTGGACTACAGACAACACATTATTCGAGGTGAATTATGACAAGTGGAACGTATATCGTCTAAAGTTAGATCCATACAAACACATCAAGACCACTTTTCAGGGCCGCGTATGTAAATGTTTCGAAGTGGTAAAACACACAACGCTAATGCCACGCAGAGAAAGAAACGTAGCATAACACCCAATGGACTGTATAATCTTACCAATACTGCGCTTAAAAAATGGAAAGCGGATGGGATAGGAGGACCTGTGCCTGTTGGAACTGTGCCTGGTTCTGTCAAGATGTACATTGTGAAGCACGTTGACGGGCCAGGACTGGCGAATGTAAGTCTCTCCTCGTAGCTCACCTGATCTCAGGCTGATACTTTCGTCATAGGATACCATCAATGGATCGTATCTACCACAACTGCATGTCTACGTTGCGACCGGGATTCGGGGCAACACAATCTACATGAGTATCGAGTTTCACACCGTTGGCACAAGGCGCTTGGTCGGCGTCACAAATCTCAAACTCAGACCGACCTTCGAGTCCTCATCCACCAAAGACACGACCGAGAAACCCCCTCAAGGGGTTGATAGAAATACCGATTTCGGCCAAGAATTCGCCTCTGTCGAGGAGAAGACGGGGGCCGGTGGGAAAGCAGATACTTGTTCCCTGAAGCAAGCATCTCAGCCTCCACCAACCTATTCCAGAAGCATGGAAGCTCCGTGGGAGCTTTACGAAAAGCTGGTACCAAGTAATGCACGCCGCAACAGCGAGTTATATAGACGAGCGATGTTCAAGGTATACAAGCTGGAGTTCAAACTCTGGGCGCAGAGGAGGAGGGCTCTCAAGAAGCAAAGAAAGGAAGAGCGAAGGACTAGAAGCTTTACCAAGATGCACAAGAACAGGTTGGCGGCCGTAGCTCAAATAGAAGAAAAGTATTTAGATGCTGATGGAGAAGCTTAACACGGATGGGATATTGGAGGAGATTCGTCGAGGAGGGGAGGGAGTTACGTGGGACGAGCGTTAAGGGTGAGCATTAGGGGGGTTTACGTGTTGACATGAATGAAGATCATGGCGAGGATCCGGTGCATGGAGGATATCACATCATGAACGCATACTCTGGGGAATATTCTTTGCGCCGACGAATCAATATTTCCGCGATATCTACAGGATCTTGACGGAAGGACTCGCAACTGATCAATGATCTCAACTTCCACAAGTACCATGTCGTATTCTTAGTTAGAATAACCTTTTGTTTAGAGACGTAAGATAGATAAAGCCCCATTACATCGCAAGGTCGAAAGCAACGTTAACTGAAAATGACAACGAGTGAAGCCTTGCCGGGACCTAGCCGGGTATCAACTGCAAAGCCTGAGATAGCTTTGCTCACACGGGCAAGCCTCCAGGAGCAAGAAAGCTTCTAAAGTTGTATTAGGCTACCACAATAAACTGGTCTAAAATCCCAATGAGATATTCTGAGTTTACCTAGGTCTTTTGGTCACTTAGACAACTAAGTTTTCTTGCCTCCCCTTGCAAGTCGCGGACAGCAGCAAGTATCGAAGCATCAACTGATGGCCTCATTGTATGCAAATTGTGACTGGAAAGACAATTTCTTTGCCAGAGGCTGCTGCATGGCTCATGCTAAGTGTGTCTCGTCTTGATTGGCATGGTGAATGCCAGACGAGACGAATAAAAAGGGGTTGAGCACACCCGGCAACATCGGAAAGCTTCTGAGACTGACAAGCCCGAAGTCATAATATCAGTCAACCAAACCAGAGCAGGCAAGTTGTCACAAGCCACACCAACAGGTATCAAACTTGTACCTGATAGACACGAGACGTGCAAACAGATCGGGTTGCCTATTTAGGCAGTAATCTCAAGTCATACCATCCCCAAGCAGGACTGTCCCTCGTTATCGCTCTCCGAGGCCATTTGTGGTGGTTTTCGCGACAATCATCACCCCCCGGAAAGAAAACAACGCATCGGAAGCACAACCGGAAAGCGTGATATCGGAAGATATCACAGCACATCATGCCCTGCAACATTACAGCACCAGCGATTCTCTCCGTCCAGACAGGGCTGGCTTCGAGTGGCGCCCGTCATGCAGCAGCACGGGGCATCCCGCATGAAAAAAGAGTCGAAGCTCCAAAGCTTCCCCCGCCTAGAACAGGGTCCAGAGTATCATAGCTCGTGAGTTAGTTTTTAAGTATTCAGCTTCAGATGCAACACAGTATAAGCCAGAGTCCAGACTGCTAGAGAAGTCGTGAACTCGAGATCAGACCACTGTGACGACTCAGAGTGAAATTGGCACTCAGACCACCTACAAAGATTCCTTATCCGTAGAGGCCGGTTCTTTATCCGCTCACCGTCATTTGACACCACCCCATGGTCTAGCACACGAAACAGAGTGTACAGAAAGCTGATATGCAGCAGGGCTGCAGGAGTAATTTGATAGGGCGAGCCGAAAACAAGTGCGAGAAGTGCCGACGGGGGCGGCACCCAAACAGATCCCCCTCATTGATAGGGATCAAAGCCAAGACCTGAAGGTGGTGCTTCGATTTGCTGCTAGCGGGGTAGTGATCATCACTTGCGTCGTGGAGACTCTTCAGGAGTTGTTGTTGTGAAGAGTTTGGATGGTTTGTGTGGTTGAGGTAGCAGTGAGTTGCTTTGATCCCCCATCTGTTCTCCTCACCTTGCAAAATTGTCCCACGAACAAACATGAGGATCCCAGGAAAGAAACGCTTCCAAGGCTTTTATCACGCAATTCACGGCTTATGGCTGGATGGTGTTTAGTAACGGACTCGCATAAGCATGCGTGAGCACGGCCGTTTGAGTCGTGGCAGTCGATCACTGTGCGATGATCTATTCGTGAACGCAAAACCTATGAGAGGGACGATCGGCGCTCTTAGTCGTCAACTGACGAAAGAACAAGGAGGGGTTTTTTTGTTGCTGTTTTTATGCGACAGCTTCATTTTTGTGTGTGCCTGTGCGGAGCTTATCAAAGTCTCTGAGCCTGCAGCGTCTTACAGGGAATAGCTTGCAAAATTGAGCAGCCTTGACGATGTAACCGTGAGCTTGGAAGTTGAAATTTGGTGCACTCCATCGGTGATTGTCCACATCGAGACGAGGAGAGGCTCTTTGTTGTTGATGGATGGTTGCAAGGACAAAAAGCGGGAACATGAAATTAGAGCAAAAACGGGCCAAGAAAAAGTGCCGAGAGTGAAAAAATGGACTGAGTCTAATGACTCAAGTACCGTCCCGGGGAATCGATCAGCCACGGTGAGTCGGGAATTAATTTGTTGTTTTAGGCGCTGGATTCCAGATAAAGTTCCTGGGCCATGTTGCATGATTTGCAGCTGGTGGAATGTGCTGTCTCATCGTTGTGAGGTTAAATGGTGATGTTGACTCTTGGGAGGAGTAAACAAAAAACTTCATCTCAAAAAGACTGGTTGTTTCATCACGACTCAAGACCAAATATTTCAGCTTCCTTGTCCTTGTCCGTGTCCGTGCAGTTGATGGCCCTAGGAGCAATCCATGTCATCCTAACTTCTGTCCCCCTTGAGCCAGCTCAGGGCCTTTCCCACAACAGGCAGGCCATGGCGCTCACGACGTCAGAAGCAGTAAATTCTCTTTTTTTCCCCCAAGGCCACTGTACCCGAAGGCCATTCGGCCGTCGCTCCCTAGACACACCTTGATCCGGCCGAGGTGAGATGGGGGGCGATGATCCCAAAGCTTAACATCTGGGGCATGATTCGCTCATCTCGTTTCTGGCATGTGCCTACGCATCGGAGCCTACCGAGCATTCACCGTCTTGCGCAATTGCTGATGATGGAGACTCTTGATGAGGCTGGAATTGTCAAGTGTTTTCTCGCATTGCGGAGAAGCCCTAGAATCGGCAGAGCCGGGGTGTGCCCTGGCCAATGCCTGGTAGAGCGTGTAAGCGATGGCGTGCCCACGCGAATGTTACATTGTTGATGTTATATCGAGATTGTGAGTGAAGAAATCGGGCACATGGGACGGACCTAACTCAGGCGTGACGAGAAACAGGCTATATAACGCAGTGTTAAGACATAAGACACTGTGATAGAAACAAGATGAGACCCTGCAAAGAAACGTCAACGCAGCAACACAGCCAGGCATTGTGTTGTCAATCAATTCGTTCTGAAGAATGGTCTTGTGACGAATGTGGACAAAGACTTTGGTCCCTGCCAATTATTTCCCGTCCTTCATCTGCTATGCTAAAAACAGGGTTCACACAGTGGGAGGCACGGCGTGTTTCATGGTGGAGCATGTGACTCCCCAATGGATCAGTTGTTTTTACTTGAGAAAAACCACTTTCAGAACGAAGAGGGGCGTTATTTGCAGAATGCGCTGAAGCTAATATCTCGATTCTCTCTATCATGATCTGTTGTTCTCAAAGTTTGAAGGCATCGTGACGAAAAGCGGCAGTAGACATTGACATTCATCCTCGGCTGCTGATCGTCATCGTCTGTGGGCAAGACTCAGCCATTGAGCGCAGTCTAGCGCCTCAAAATTGGCCATCTCAACCTTGTTCCTGAGTACCTGATCCGCTGGCATTCAACAAGCCAAAATCGACCAGAAACGGACCTCGACTATGGGTGATCGATCCACTTGCAAGAACACAGATGATCGTACATAGCGTTGGCGATTCAAGCCTTGAGATTTATCGTAGATTTTATGGTCAACGGCTTCATTTATGTTCAGCAAAAACCCTGCATCCCCAACTCAAAGCTTCAGCTTGACGCGCCTTTAGCGCGCACTCCACTAGGTAGGTACATAGAATAAGCTGCCCCCAACTGCTGCCCCAATTCCGCACTCCAACGGGGGATCCATCTCTCGTGCAGCTCGCAAACCATCCATTGGCAGTCAGAGGTTGGAGACCTGCTGAGATCATGCGAGCCACTAGGACTACAGTGGACTCTTAGCATCCAACAGCGTCAGAAACAGCCGCGTTGGCTTGTTGATGGCACAGTGCGAGCCCCCCTCTCCTCGCTATTCTCGTTCCCATCTATCCATCGTCTTTGCATTCTGCCACTCCATTCCTTATTCTCTATTCTTTTCTGTTTCCTTTTCAATCCAATCCAAGCCTGGGCTTTGACAGCCAAAAAAAACTCCCACCTCCACCACCTGACTTCAACCAACAGTCAACCCTACCTTGCCTTGCCTTGCCTTGTCCTTTTTTCCTTACCTACCTCATCTTACCAACTATCTATCCACTTGACAACATCCCACTGTAAATCATCTCGTAACCGATCAAAACTACCTCCTTGCAACGCTCATTACTTGCTTTCTGCGGCCCTCCGGCCGATCTTGGCAGGTTTTGCTTTGTTGCATTTTGACGATAGTTCCCCTCTTGTCGTCGCCCTTATCAGTTTTATCATAGCCTTTTGTCGCCCGTGTTTTCTTTCCCCGACCGTTTTCAATTCGAATGCACATGTCGACCACGAACCTTCTTGTCGCAACGGCTCGCCTCCCAACTCTACTACATATTATTCCGAGACCCGATACTTTACCCGTCCCCTCGTGTTAAAATCGACCGAGACGCCATAACGCTCGAGTCGTCAACTCTCTGTACCAAGCCCTTGTCCCTGAAAGGCTTGTCCCGGCTGCCGGCCCTGTTCCCAAGTGGTTCTCGGGTTCGTCAGACTGTGGCAGCGAGACACGTCGTTGCGCATGCCTCGCGCTCCAGGTTCGAGTAAGCGACAGCAAGGCGCCACCAGTCATCGCGATAATCGCCATGAGAATGGGCTTGTAGGTTCTGCCAAGCGTTCCTCTGACAAGAAGGGCTCGGGCCTGCTCGACAACCCTCTTCGCCGAGCTGACCAAGGTACTGCTGGTGCTGCTGGACAGTCGACGCCCGTCAATGGTCACGCCAACAGCCCGTACAAGCAGTGTGTCTATGATGCCTCCAATGACTCCCGTACCGACGACCTCCGCCGCTCCTCTCTTGACGCCGTCTCCGAGATGTCGTCCGACTCGTCCAACGCCAACGGCCTCAGTGGTGTCGAAGCTGGCCACCGCCAGATCGATGTCAATGCCATGAAGAACGCTGATGTCCATCGCGACTCAGGCCCGTTCGACCTCGCAACCACGGTTCTCAAGTCTCTCCCTATGCAGGACACACTCGCTATTCTCATCATCCTTATGCACGTCCCTTCGCTCTCGCTTACCGTTATATACACCATCTTTACGTTCCTTACCTTTGTTCCTCCCGTCGCCACCAGTTCGGGAATGAGCATCAACCTCGCCGAGATTTTCGACGGCAATTCGACCATGCCCTCTCTCGTAACTGTCTTGTGTGTTGACTTCTTCTTCCTTCTGATATGGCTCTTTCTGTGGGGTCCAATCCAGGATGCTATCCTAGATTTTGCCAAGCCAGTTATTGCCATTACTTTGGGAGGGGGGACGAGTGCGAGGGATGGAACATCGAGAGGCCTAACCACATGTTTTATGTGGGTGATAGGTCATCACCTACTCAGGGGAACCAAAGCTCATTGGGGACGTGTGGCTCGACACATACCAGAGCACTGGCGGTTGCCCCAAGTTTTCAATAACCCTGTCGATTCTGCTTCTAGCGCATACGATAAGATGTCTGCCTACGGATGGATTCGAAGTGTTCTCGCCATTCATATTTTAACCCAAGGAATTGTGCGATATATCCGAGAATGGTATCTCAGACGCGAAAAAGCAAATGCTTCTGTTGGTGCCAGCGATCCTGAGGTCGGAAAGCCACCAAGTGTGATCAGCGATACGGCTAACGAAGGAGGCTTCGCAACGCCTGATACTGAAGCAGGCTTGAATTCGACATCTACAGTACCTACAAGCAAAAAAAGAAGAAAGCAAAGCACTCAAGTTCGCTTACAGCAACCACTATGGGCGGCATTGGCGAGCACCAAGATTGTTGTGGTGAAGGAGTACGAGTTATCCCATGCGGCTTCTGAGTCTGCTGGAACTAATGCTACCGACATTCACAATCTTGGTAATGCTCCGTTCAACAACCAACCCAACCAAATTTGGATATCCTACATTGGTAGCGATGAAGTTTGTTTTAACACTAGCCATTTCCCCGGAATCGACGACAAGCCCCGTTTAGCTGAATCTTCAGGCGAAGATTCGAGACCAGCTAATATCGACACCCCGAAGCCATTTTACGTCAGAGTTAACAACGCTGTTTGGCAGCCCACCCGCATGTATCCGATCGAGGAGTCCCCAGGAGAAGCTCACGAAGGAGTTCGATGGACTGGTGATATCTACGGCCTCAGACCTGCCTCCAAGTATGTCTGTGAGTTTGTGGATAGTCAAACTGATGAGGTTCTGTTTTCAACCAGCATCAGAACTGTTCAGGCCACTCAGCGAGAGACGGACGGTGTTCCGCCTCCCGTTGCTAATGGGCAGCGCTCCCTCCACCCGGATTCACCTTCTTTGACTCTCAGGACATCGATAGCAGCAGTCGAAGCGAAGCTTAGCGAGGAGAGATCCCGCCTCAAGACTCTACGAAAGGAGTACAAGAACCGCGCCAATGCCCTCAAAAAGGACAACGAATTAACGGATAATCAACTCTCTTCAGCTGGAAACCATGACGAAAAGTACCGACAAAAGATTCGTCAGCAAGAGACCCAGAAAGCCCAGGCAGAGCGTGATACTCAGCAACTGGCTGATCAGCTCAAGAACTTCGACACTGCACCTGAACTCGGCGAACGCAAAAAGAAGGTCGAGAAGCAGTATAGTAGCGAGAAGAAGGTTTTTGAGGCAGCTCAGAAGGCTTTCAAGGAGTACAAGTCCGGACTGGAGAAGGAGATCAAGGCCAAGGAAGTCGAGAAGTCGAACCTCAACACCCGCCGCAACAAGGTGGCGACTCGAATTGCCAAGGTTGAGAATGAGCTTGCCAATATCACTGACGCCAACAATCGCGGTCTTGATGAGGCAGAACGACGAAACCAAGAGCGTTCCATTTGGCAGGGTCACGTCGCTGGTATCGAAGCCAACTACAACGAGCGACTGGCCCATGTTCGTGCGAGCAATGCCAACAAGAGTGAGGAGATTCGGCATCTGCAAATGCAGCTGCAGAGTTTCCACGAGTACATCAACTCGAATGGCATGTCTTACGATATGATGCCTCCTCTTGACGCAGGACACTCCCACCTTGGCCCGCCTTTCCAGCCTACGACTTCGAGCACTTGGAACCCGGATCCTACGGCTCCTCCTCACTACCCAACTGGTCTCTGGTCCGCCTCTGACAACGTCCTCCCTTCGGCATCGGCTCCCACTCTCCCGTCCATGTCTCCTTGGCAACCTCCCCCCACTGCACCTCCCTTCGAACCCCGTATGACTCGCTCTCGTGGACGTAGTTCTAGCATGCTCAGCAACGTCAGCGGTTTCACGCAGTCGAGCGGCGAGGAGTACGCGTCGCCGCCCATGGACTCTCGCCGGGTTAAGCACATCTGGGCAAGTCGCACCAGGGCCAGCGGTGGCGGTAGCAGCGGCAGCGGCAGCAATGGTGATCCGACTAGCCCTAGGTGAGCGAGCGATCGAGTTTGGCTGAGCGATGTATGGCTGTGATGCAAGGACAGCGGTTGTTTGGTTCGATTTCGACAGGCTAGGCTGTTGGATAGCGCTTGCAGCGAATAAAAGTAGTGCCATTGTTAAATGTTTGTCTATTGAATGGTGATGTCTTCATGTCTTGTGCCCTTGGCTATGCCCTTATCTCATCCCCAAGCGGGGATCCTCAGTGCAAGTGCGGCGAGAATGAGTCTGCTTTTCCCCAAGGATCTGCTCGTATCATCTGCTCTATTGTGGTTCCCTTTTTGGCCTCTTCATGTTCATCAGCTCTTTTCACACATCCTCTACCATCGTCACATCAAACACTATGCGGATTCTTTTGTATATGAAGAATGGGGACGCGTCACTTCACACATTCGAACAACTCGTTCTCAAGGAGGCAAAACTTGGGGTCTACATCCCAAGCGATGCAAAGTTCTCGGTCAGTTTAGTACAATTTGGTAGTCCTTCAGACTGTTTGCTCTGGCGCCTTGGTTGAAGGTTGGGAGTTTCCTTGTTCCCCAATGCCCTTCGAGCAGTTTGCTACGAATGCTTGTCCATCTTCTCATCCCACCCGGTACTCCATCGCCTGGCTTCGGTGCAGAAAGGTTGTCGGGTGCAAGTCTTTTCAAGGACAAACTACTTCAATCACGTCACATCATGTTGTTCAAGCATTCAAGTGTTTGTTCGAAGTCGCAGTGCGCTTATGTTCATTCAGTTACTCGCTAACTTTATGTGGTACATTTAGACTTCTAACTCGCCGAGCTTCCGCTCTGCCTCTTTACAGTGAACGGTGGACTGAAGCTTGGCAAATCGACCCATCAGATCGGCCACAGTAGAGGTGAGCTTCTCAACTTGCTCCTTGAGCATGGCATTCTCCGAGGCCAGTGCCGCATTCGTCTCGCGCATTCCTTCCTATTTCATTTGCAAGGCGCGAATCTGCCGGGCTATGGTATCAGTATCTATTCTCTTCTAAGGCAGTTGTAAGAAAGACTTACTTGACCCTTGTTCTGATGAAGGCTGCGGGCCACTTTGACGCGAGCGGTGAAAGACAATTCATTAGAATTATCAGAAATCTTTTCTGGCTTTTGATTGCAGTTGAGGCAGTGGTCATCAAGTTGGTCCTCGAATCTGTCCAAGGTGCTCTCAAAAGTGTACTGGGCGTTCCCGATATAGGCGATCATCGCGTTGTTCTCGTCGATATCTTCGCGTTGCTGGTCGAGGCGCATGTTGATTTTTGAGAGCTCTCGTGCGGTATTGCTTTCGGCAATAGTTGTTCCCTGTTCACCACATCCGTCAGCCAAGGGTTCCTGAGCTGAGTATGTCTGCACCTTGATATGCACTTTGAGAACTCTTGTGCCGCGACCACTGAACCCTGCTTTCCAGTCCCAGAGCAACCCAATTGACCATCTGGACAGTCCCACGAGATATGCCGGAGCGATACCAAAGCCCAAGACGCAACTTAAAGGCAGTGTGGCTGTACTACCGAGGTATACTGGTACAAGGCCGCGATCCCCAAAGTCACAAGTGTGTCCAGGCTGAGCCCGGAGATACCAACCTAATGTTGCGACAGGAACAACGAGCGTACGGCACCCCGATTTCCTTTCCCGAGCCGAACGTGGTATCTTGGTGCTTGACTTTGGAGATCTGGAAGCGACCCCAGCTGCAGTCCAAGCTAGGCTTGGAGATACTCAAATGAGCACCTGAATCCACAGCTCGGGACCCGACATCCAAGGCCGCAGCGTCTGAAGACAGGCACGGGGACCTGGGCGGTATGTCGGGGAACTTTGATGCTTCTGGCTCGCATGCGGGGAAGAAGGGGCAACAAGAGAAGTGCAGTCAAGGTTGGATGAGAAAAGAAAGCAGACATACCTGAGTGGGATCAAACTCTGTGTTGATCATCTCTACATCGGCCTGTGTTGAGTTAGTGAGATCATAATAGGTGAGTAGGCTCTTAATTAAAGACCTACCGAAGCATGTTCTTGGGTCACGCCATCCTGCGCGTCCTTTTGCCGACGATCATCTGGCCCGAAGCCTCGGTTAACCATCTTGGCGAAAGGCAGTAATGAACTGCGCAGCGTGGTGAAGTGTATGAAGATCAAGTTGGGTCAAGATGTAGGACCTGCTCACTGATGAGGGTGAGAGGATGATGATGGAGGAAGAAGAGAAGGGAGGGAGGGAGGGGAGAGAAGAGCGAATTTATAGGCCGCGGAGGAAGGGATTGATTACGAGAAGCTCACAGTGATTCACAGTGACCGCAGTCTATTGTTCTCTATTGCGCGTTCAAACGGCAGTGTTGATTGGGTGATTGATTGGTCGTAAGAAAGGTGAAGGCCGGCTGTCAATGACGGCTGGCAGCCACTGGCAGTGCACTGGCAACTTTTCTCGACACCTCGCTCTAACCAGCATGGTTGAATTTTCTCTTGATCTCAGTTGCCTTCGGTTAACTTTTCCTCTGATCCGTCTATTTATGCCTTGAGGCCATTACTAGACCTGCAAGTGTTCATCCAGACTCATACTTCATCGCCACGCCAACATGGCTCGCAATCGACCCAGCGCAAGAACCCGGCGCTCGCGGAGGAGAAGAAGAGAAAAACTTCAGAAGGCGTCTGCAAATGAAGGAAATGAACAAGCTGAAACCATTTCTCAAGCTGTCACTCCTGAGGCCGCTTCGCCTACCGCCCAAGCTACCGTCGATGCTCCAGCTTCTGGTGAGAAAGGCAAGCCATGTGTGACCAAGGTTCGGCGTTGTAGGCATCGTCATCTTCCTGTTTGTTCCAGCCTTTCTATTCTACCTAGGTATATTCACAGAACTTACACGCTGTTAGGATCGTCACTATTACCATCGTGAGGACAAATATGACCGTCGATTTTATGCCCTTGATCGGCGTGTCAATGAACGAGTTGATGATAATGTCGCAAAGGGGCGCGCTGCCATAAACGAAGATTATCAGCGCCACAGTGACAATCTGCGTCGTGCCGAGGGAAAGTTGGCAAAGAAAGTAGAGCAGATTCAGCACGCGTACGAGAGAGATGTTCGGGAAAAGGACAGAAAGTTCGCTGGTCTCAAGCGGAAAGTCGATCAGATACAGGCAGAAAATGAGGACCTTCGGGAAGAGATCGCAAATGAACGTCGCCGCACTCAACGCATGATGCTTGAGCTATACGAGTCTTCAGATTCCCAAGACACTGATCATTCAGACTAAAGATGCATGGAGTAACGTTCCTGTTCTTACGAAGATGATGGAAGAGGTTTTGGGGGGGGTGCTTGTTCGGAATGAGTGATGGCGCAAGCCGCCTTGCATGAGGAAGCAGAGCTGGGCAGTTCACAATGTACCGTAGTCAACACAAGTCTAGAGATGAATGAGATGTCTCTGATACTTGTCATTGACTTTACCTCCTAACAGTCTTTCCATGTGATGTAATCGTCTTCCTTGGTTATGCTAAATGTCGTGAGCTTCGACCTCCCCATTTTCCCCGTCCGGCTAGCAGTTCAAAGAAGAGCTTGAAGTCAGTAATAATTGAAAGGCTGTTGGTCTCCGCTCTGTCAGGTCTTGTATAAATCAAGCTGATATTACAGTTTTCGAATCAGAGTTGTATTGCGATTTACTTGTCGCTCGATCGAACAATGTTGTGCTTGCCAACACAGCGACATTCACTCAAAGACTTGTTCGACAGAAAAGAGCCAGACTATCGATACATCAGGTAAAATGTGAACAAAATTATCTACTCGTGAACCTATGTTAAGATGAATTATATGTAGAGTAAAGCAGATGAGTCTTTTCAAAATAGGGGGGGGGGGTTCACAACTACCCTGAACCAGCAGCCACACTCACCTTAGCCACGACTAGCGCCACATGTCCACTCGGATGTCCCTGGCCCAGGAGACAACAGCTCTCAACACTTCAACTTACAAGGACCTGTGCGGTGCCGTTATGTGGTCAAGGTGACTTTATTCCCTAGTTATAGTCGCCGGGAGATGACTCCAATATCGTCATGGATTTCGTGAGTATCTCGCCACCATCGGCCACTGCAACCATGACACCCAACTAATTGCTCTCTGTGCAGTGGTCGCGCTTATTGAGCCCTCTCTCGTCTGGGGGCACCCGCAAGGACCTGGGACATGATCCTGCGAAACGACTTCACCGGTTCGAAAAGCAATATAGCCTCTTACTCGTGAGGACCAGCGAAATCAGCCCATGCCTGCGACAAGCACTAACCAGAGTAGTCTGCTTGGAGAGCATCATCCAACCTGTCTCGAGACAGCGACGCCGCCGAGACCCTCGAGATCCGCCTCCAGGAACTCACCAACATCCTAAGCGACGAGAGCCGAAGACCGTTACCGCATCCATGTATTCAATACTGCTCGCTCAAGCAAATCTACGTGCCTATTGGAAAGATCGCTACGACTTCGTACAATGAGTGGATCATTAAGGAGGCCGTCCTCTTCTTTGCGACCCTTATCGAGAGCGAGGAGGAAGCGTTTGTCGAGAACCAGACCTTTTCCGCCAGTCTGACAAATCTCCTTGTACGAATCACCGGCATCAACAGCGTGCGCCTGGGCCTGGATACCGAGTCGCGTGTCGTCGAGCTAGCATTTAACATCACAACCAAGATTCGGCTGGACCCGAGTATTTTACCAGCATGGTTCAAGACACACCGCGGCGTGGCGCTTCAGAACAGGGAGAAGGATGAGAACGCTCGCGATGCGTTCGTTGGACGGACACAAAAGGCCGACTTCCCCCTGTTTTATATTCTCATGGACTATATTCACCATGAGGGTAAGGTGGGCGACTTTGCGCGAACAGGACTGCTGTACATCATCGAAGCTGCGTCGAGTTCAGGACCGCTGGAACAATGGATTGTTGAGAGTGACCTATCAACTTTGATGGCGACAGGTCTTGGCGCTTTGTACAGCCAGCTCAGCCGCAAACTGGTCGTTGACCATCTTCCTCACAACCTACCCCCTATCCTCGCCTTCTCCGATTACGAGCATCCAACATCTAACTACGAAGTCATCAGCTCGTGCTCGCCCGAGTTCCAATCTCACCTTGAAACTTTCTTATCACACCTGTTATTCTGGCAAGACGTCTTGAACCACTGTCGGTCTGTAGAGGTCAAGTCGACTCTGCTGGAGCATTTCCAAGTTATTTTCCTTCAACAGTTATTGTAAGTCCCCAGCGGCTCTCGTCCCTACCTACGCTAACAGGTTAGATACCCCTCACTGCTTGAGTCCTCTGATATCGACGGAGGCTCGTCTGTGGCTGTTTTGACTTATCTTCGCCGTATCCTGGAATCACTCGACCACCCTGACATGATCAACCTCATCCTTCACTACCTCCTCGCACTCCCTGATAACATCGCCTCTGCCCGTCCTGGCTCAAGCTCGTCTGCCAGCAAGGCTCGCAAGAGAAAGTCGATGGACCTGGCCACGATGCTGGCAGAGAGGGCAGAACCCGCTGCTACGCCTTTACTCTTCAACCTGGTTGATCTCGTTCTCGCGTGCTTGAGATCGCGGAATCAACAAACAATTCATGTTACCTTGCAACTGGTGTCAGCTATCCTTAAGAGACACCACCGATACGCTATCGTCACTCTTCTAAGAACTGACAATGTTTCTATTCAGAATGCCACTAGAACAGTAGGCGCTCAAGAGCAAGAGGTCGAATTCATCATGTCATTGGCGGGAACGATAGGAGGTGAAGATGATTTTGATGAGGTCTATCAGCTTGTCCTTCGAGATACCATGTCAAGGCTTGAAGCACATCCCTGCTCTCTCAAGCTCGTCGCTCCTAGGGCATCTACGAGTAACCAGAGGCTGCCCGACAGTCTTCCCGGAGCACCTAAAGAGGTTGCAGATCACACTCTGCGACCTGATGACCCTCTTCTCAACTCGCTACTGGATCTCCTGGAGACATTCTTCGTCAATCAAGTCGAGACGAATTTGTCCGTGACTGAGACACTTGTTGACTTGGCTGTCTGCGGTTTTATGAAGATCGAAGGATGGTTGACACGAAGTCCAAGCTCTTATATATACGATGAGGCTGAGAAGTTGAGACGTAAGTCTACAGAGAACGAAGATGCGGAGAGTGAAGACGATGAAGATTTTGAGGATCTGCCGTCGCCAACCCCAGAACAGAAACAGCTACTAGCCATGGAACAATGCCGCCAACGGCCGCAATGGTCTCAGGCGTCTTTACCACGTGTTTTCAACGTTCTCAGAAAGCTGGAAGAGCAGGTGGCTGCCTACAGAAGGAGTATTCCCCGATTTGACGAGTTGGTGCAACAACGGCGTGACGCCTTTAGGACCGCGGATGCAATGTTACACCACGCGGGTCCTACACCCAGGCCGACCCCCATCAGCGAAGATCCTCCCGATCGACCAAGCTTTGAAGAGATGTCGCGCAACGCATCACCCTCCCGACCGTCGGCACTGGAAGGATTAGCGCATCGTCTCTTGTCCGAGTTGGGAACGCCGAGCCGTGCCAGCAGCCCGCGAGGACGCAAAGAGCTGGGTCGAAGCTCTGGAAGCGGCAACGCGACACCTGGAAAATCTGTGCTTAGTTCCAAGGAAGCGTCTCATAGTAGGGGACGAGGCACTCCTGGACGTAGCCACTCTCCACCAAGAACGCTCGAGACTATAGATTCGGCGCAGAAGGCCAGGGAAGAAGCGCTTGCTCGACAGATGGCGGAATTTGCGGCTATGGACCAGACTATCCTCTCTAAGAAGGTGGGATTACCAGATGTCAAAGTTGAGCCTATTCCTCTCAAATTTGACAAGAAGCCAATGCCTGAACCTGTAGAGAATGAAGCGACAGCGGAGGAGGAACATGCTGAGCAGGCTCCCTCTGAAGCTGATGAGGACCAGTTCGAGGATACTGTGACTAATCTTACTGAGCACTTACCTGTGGAGGCGAAGGATGAGGATGATGCGAAGACGGAAGATACGGAGACTGATCTTTCTGACGCTGAGACTGCGCCTGAAATTGCTGAACCGATGGAACCGGTCGAGTCAGAAGTTGAGGATACCACATCTGCTGATGCCGAAGAAGGCGAACCCGCAAAGGAAGTGGAAGTCAACGAACTCGAGGCCAAGGATTCGAAGGTCGATGAACCTGAACCTAGCGAGTCCGAGTTCCACGACCTCGAGACCAAGGAAGACGAACCGGAGGAACCCAAGATTGCAACACCTCAACGAGAGACCCGAAATATGGATACACCAGAGCCCGAAACTCCTCAACCCAGAGAAGCAAGGGAAAACACAACAACTGTTTCAGTGTCCCACGTCGTCACTAATGTTATTATCCTACAATCCTTCCTTTTTGAGCTGGCTGCCCTTATTCAAGTCAGAGCAGGTCTATTTGATGAGGTGCGGTTCGTATAGCGTGGGAATTTGGACGCGAGGTGCATTTGATCGAAAGAACTTTCTTACGAGTCATGAGAGATGGATGGCATGGGCTTTACTTATAGATGGGAGAGGGATTATTTTTATATTATAGATACCATGATCGCAGTTTTGTGTCTGGTCAAACGTGACATTTTGGGGGGTTGTGGATCGTAACTTCGTGTATTCATGTGAACCCAACGCCGGCTATATGTATATATCTATGCAATGTAATCATTAATTTCATGTCATCGTTTCATCCCATTCTATCCATCGTCTTATGACTCCGTCGACGGCCTTGATTCCTTCTCTCGTGGCCTCCACCTCGAACCACTCACGATGCTCTCTCCCGCAAGCATCGCATTTCTCGGCGTCTTTCTTGAGACCCATGCCTGCTAATTCGATATGAACTAAGCGCTCTACTCGGTGCACATGCTGCGTCATATGGGGAACCACACCAGATGATTCCTGCGATCCAGGGAGATAAGGGTAGTATCGCAGGATCTCAACTTCATGACCGCACTGGCGTTGCCATTGGTTCAAACGGCGCTGGACATTTGCTGCGCGACCGATTTTGAGAAGCATGGTGTTCTTTGATGTTGATGGGTCAGCGGCCGCAAAGCTTGAAACAGCGTTACTAGCGCTTCGAGATCGCGGTGTCCGATTCGGTGACGGTGGAGAGAGAAGTGAGCGCGCTGCGTCAACAGGAGCGGCTGACGATTGAGATGCAGGTGTGAGCCAGAACATGTATATGAAACCAGGCTCCTCCGAAGCGCCAAAGGGACGAGCTAGTTCGGACATAAGCGCCGAGGCGGTCTGGGTGTCTATAGTGTCAGGAATGAAGTCTTTGATCTGCGCTGTCTGCGAGCCAGTGGATTTGCGTGACCGTCGAGAGTTTTTGGCGGAAGAGTTGTTTTGCGATGCGGTGAGATATTGTTTTGAAGTGCGCTTTGGCGGTACCGAAGCTGATGTTTTCTGAACAGGACGAGGTTGAGGGCGCGAAGGCTGGGCCTCGTGGACATCTTGGAGAGGCACTGAGAAACAGCAACACATAAGAGACTGCTTCGGCTGCGGCTTCGGTCTCGGCGCGCTCTGCTTTCGCCCTTCAGTATCCCTTCTATACTTCTTCTTCTCCTGCAAATCCACCAACCCTAGCCTATCCGCCAGCGTATCCAAGCTCGTTCGTCCCTCCAGGATCGGTGTCGAAGTAGCTCTAGGTCCCGGACTCGAATGCGACGACATGTTCGCCTGGTCTCGATGCTGCCAGCAGTAGAGACTCTCATCACGAGGGTCGGGAGTAACAGGTCTTCCGCGCTTGTCAGTCTTGGGCGCCGCCTGTTGAACGGCGCGACGGCACGGGCGGCCATTGGAGGTCAATCCACGACATGTTCCGTTTACGGCTTTTGAGTCGGAGCGGTTGAGGTAGGACTCGGGGGTGTTTGCGACAAAGGGCATTGTATTGCGAAAAAGGCGGTGGGTAGGTAGGGATAGATAAAAGGGAATGACGAGAGGAACAAAGAAGGTCTGTTTGTTGGTTGTCTACTTATTTAAACGAGGGAGGAGGGAATTGGGCCGTGAAACAGGGAATGAAGGACCCTGATCAGGAGTTGGAAAATGAACTGGGGTTTCTTGTTTTTAGACATCTTGGCTTGGCCTCCATGGCTGAAGCGGTTGATATTAGACTATTAGTGGTTGGTGAGCGAGGCTGACATGACGGTGATGGAGAAGGGAGTGGAGTGGGTGAGGTTGATGTGGCTGTGCGTGGCTGTGTCGCAGGCGTTAATCGCTTGAATGAGGCAGCCTTTCGTGGCCAAGTACGACGATATGAAACATATTGTAGTGAGTCTCAGATGGCTATTCCGTTTGTTATCTTGGGAAAAGTGATTTGGTGTTGACGATGGTGGTGTGGTGTGGTGTTGTGTTGTGTTGGTAGTGTAACTGCTAAACTACCCATGCCAATCAATGCCTGTTCAAGTTGAGTGAAGCAACGCCCCTTATATCCGTCATTGAACCCATGGTTCAACAGACAAGCCATAATCTGCCAGTGGACGAATTGTGTCAGTCAATGAACTTCAAGGCTTTGAAAATCTCAGAGGGTTTGAACATACTCATGCGACGCTCGGTAGATATCTTGCTGCTGATATGGAGGGGTGTTGATGGAGACAGAAGCACTCGAACAAAATGACAAGCAGCGAATGTGCAAGAAGCGAAAATGAAGTTTCACCGTTCAAGAAAGGCATCCGGAGCGTGGTGAAAGCAAATACTCTATATAGTCTAACGCAAGAGATCGCAACGCCTTGTCGTGAACGCCTCCTTGATTTCATGCTTAAAACTGAATTGCCCGATGCTGGGCCGGTCCCTCATTCGCAGACATAACAACCTGATTGCCTGGTACCAACTCCAACCGAAAAAAATAACCCCAATAAAGACGACGCCAAAATGATGCTGACTGAAATAATCCGCCGTAATTCTTATTCCCGCCTGGGGCGCAACTCATCCACCTTGATGGCCCTGGACCTGCAGCCACAAGCCAAAGAGGTTCCTCACTACAGCGATGGTGAAGGCGATGATGAACAAGATGTCTCCTCAGGGGCTGCTTGGCTCATGAAATTGAACCCCACGATGCCTTCAGCAACGATCTTGTCTCCAGAAGCGAGACGTGAGTACACTGAAACACGTCTTCCAATGATCCCATCACCGCCAACCTCAAGCGATAATGGCCCTTGAAGGGGCAACTCGACGTACTCGCGAGACGTCGGAGATGTTTGGAGGGAAAACTGGCGGAAGAGTCCACATTCGCTCGCATTTCTTGTCAAATCACCACTAGAACTTCCGGGCGTTAAAGTTGGACTGTGAGGAAGTAGAAGGACGAGACTCACTGAATAACAACGTATAAGTCGGAGAAGCCCTTCATACTGCACTCTTCGCTTGGAGTGAGTCTTGCGTGTGTTGCTCTTGGACTCGAAGGGCTGCCAGGAGTGTGAAAAGCGAGATCGCCGCAAATGTTGGACGAGATGGAGTTGATGGGAGGATTGAGAGCGGCGAGAGCGCCGCCTCGAGGTCTGTTTGTGTATTCTGGGCCACACATGGTGATGTCGATGGCTTGGTGAGTGTAAATGCCCTGGCGGAACTTTGTGATGCAGAGATTAAATGTTCAAGATGAGGATATAGAATGAAGAGAAATAGTTCATAAAGAATAAACATAACTATTACAAGATACAGTCACTACTAGCTGATAGTCTGAAACTTGCCGTATCTCTCTCGAAGTCTCTCACCCAAGTCCAAGCCATAGACAAGAACCAATCACTGTGTCGCAAGACCTAGCGTCGTTCCCAATTGGGCAACCTTTATAGGCGACAAGGTTCTGGGGCGTTAGCGAGTATGAGCAAGTTTGCGCAATAATTAGTGTGACTCTCTTCTCCATCAACAACACAGCAAGACAAGCAAACACCTTGATGAACTCGACTTCCCGAAATACGTACCGACCAACTTAGTACCGTGGAAGCACGCAAGGATACCTAAGATATTATTAATTGCTAGCTCTGACGCAATCGCTGTCCATCATGTTCTTCTCTAGGATCCCGCTTCTACCCCTCTTCTTCTTTGTCTCATCCTCTTCCTCGTCGTCTGAACCTGATCTTGCTTCTGCTCATAATCAAGCTCATATTGATCTTCCCGATAATATTCAGTCGTTTTCTGCCATGTCTGTTGGTACTTACTCTCTTCCGGCGTTGCCGTACGCCTACGATGTGAGTTCCCCGCTGTGATATCTAGTATGAGAGTATGAGAAAGTTGACCATGACAAAAGGCCCTTGAGCCTAGTATCTCTGCTCAAATCATGGAGCTACATCATAGCAAGCATCACCAAGCTTACGTGACAAATCTCAACGCCGCGCTGAAGAACTACGCAACTGCTACTTCTACCAACGACATCGCCGGCCAGATCGCCCTGCAATCGGCCATCAAGTTCAACGGCGGCGGTCACATCAACCACTCTCTCTTCTGGGAGAACCTCAGCCCATCTAGCTCTGCTGACGCAAAGCCCGAGAGTGCTCCTACGCTGAGTGCTGAGATCTCAAAGACGTGGGGTAGCATTCAGGCGTTCCAGGAGGCGTTCAAGAAGACACTGCTGGGACTGCAGGGTAGTGGTTGGGGATGGCTTGTTAAGGATACGCACGGTCTTCGTATTGTCACGACGAAGGATCAGGATCCTGTTGTTGGAGGAGAGGTTCCTATTTTTGGTGTCGATATGTGGGAGCATGCCTACTACCTCCAGGTACGTTTTACTCCAAACAGTCCAAGAAAACGACTAATACTGTGATAGTATCTTAACGGCAAAGCTGCCTACGTTGACAACATCTGGAACGTCATCAACTGGAAGACAGCCGAGGCTCGATTCACCGGCTCCCGCGAGGATGCCTTCAAAGTCCTCCGCGCCTCCATCTAACCAACAACGATGATATCATAAAGGGCACAAAGCTATTGTGATCAACATACTCATCCCGTCAAACCAGCACAAGCAATAGAAAAAAAACACACTCAATCTCAAGCTTTTTCCTCTCAATATGCAGTGAAACCTCCAAACACCATGGCAACGTGCTCTACTCGTGACACTCAGTCTCGGGTGGCTACCCATGCGTCTGACTCGTGCAGCAGGACGCCGTGTATTGTCTATTCTGACCGCCAAAGCCCGTTTTCTTGAGCCCGTTGCGTTCTGTGCAATTTCACCAAAGGAATATGCAGGCTGCCGTATGCACGTATGTCTCTTCTGCGCCACACGTCTAAATGTGCACGCACACCAAACGAAAAGCGGTCTGAGGTAGCCTGTCGTGAAATCACTGTGCTACTATGGATGCGAGTTACAATGCCGCTGTATCTCGGTACAAGCTTTTCTTGTGTATTTCCGGATCTGTTTTGCTCAGCTGTAAATATGAAGCTTGTGTCGTGTCTGTGTTACAGCACTCATGCATGGGTGAGCTTCACGATCCCGCACGATCGGAAGTTGAGATCGATTTGCATCAAGAACTTTTGCAGAAAAATGGCAAAGTCTTGTATTATACGTTGTCGCTGGATGTGACAGTGAGACGTTATACTGACTCACCCGCTTCACTCTGCCAACTCACATAATCCCAAATTTATCCGCCACTTCCATTTGACCTCACGGGAACCAAAGACGGGCTGAAGCATGAGAAACCGTAACGACTCCCGTCGCCACGGTACGGCTCCTTGAGCAAACAAGCAAACAAAACCATCCAACACAACGGCATTGCCGGAACCCGAAGCCAGTTCAACCAACGGAACGGGAAGAATAATCTCCTAGACGGCTAGACGAAACATACAGCGCGGATAGACACATCTCCTTAATAATAGCATCGCGGTCTTTCCGGTGCCACGGCATGGATGCGGCATCAGGGGGTTGGGTAAAACTCGTGCGAGGCCTCAATGAGAGGTATAAAGAGTCGAGATGAAGCAAGACTTTGAGGAGAGAGAAACTCTTCAGAGTGAGACCACTGGAAATTATTTGGCGCCTCTTTGTCCTTCGTTTTTCTCTGTTTAACTCATTTGCCGCATCCTCTCAATACAGTCGCTTCTGGAATCTTCGCTTTTCCGAACATGTCTTTCCTCGCTCGCCTCACCCTCGTGGTGCTCTGGTAAGTTGTCTCTTGTTGTCTCTCGGCTGGGATAGATACTAACTAGTACAGGGCCTTGGCTGTGTGTGCACAGGAGACTGTGACTGTGACAGAGACATCTACAGTCACTGACACCGTCACCAGCTGTCCTTCAGCTGGCTTGAGATTCTATCCTCGTGCTGAGGCTACAGTGACTGAGTGTGCCCTCTCCTGCTACACTACCGTCTCTCAGTGTACTTCTACCCAGTACCTTGGCACTTCTTCTGGTATTGAGCTTCCGACTGGTTCTTCGGTTATCCTGTCTGAGTCTGAGACTCCCACCAACGTCATCTCCCTCCCTACTGTTTCTATCCCTTCTACCAGCATCTTCGCCAACACTTCTGCTTCCTACACCTCTATCCCCGAGATTTCCAGTGTCGTCTCCCAGCCGGATGTGTCCATCGGCTCAAGTGCTCTTGCTGGAGGGACTTCATCTGAGCTAGAGTCTACAGTATATGGATACTCTACCAGCACTGCCACTCTGGAGGTGACTTCCGAGATCGTTAGCAACCTGGAGACTATGCCTACCTTTGTCCCGAGTGTCGACTCTTCTGCTCTTGCACCTGGTACTACCCAGTTCCCACAAGGTGGAGAGTCTACAACACTCTCTGAAGGCACAACTGAACAGATTTCTGAGTCTACTCCCTCCGAAACAGGGTCGGTTTCAACTGAGGGCTTGGGCACCGAGACTTACGTCTCTCAGCAAGGCAGCTCTACCCTCTCTGAAGACACTGGCGCTTCTACGGTCCCTGAAGGAGTCTCCACGACCACACTCAAGTCGGTTATCACAAATCAGGTCACACTCTCGGAGAGCAAATCAACTGTTTACACTGCCTCCGCTGAGGTCTCAAAATCTGAGGAGGCCACTGAGGTCATCGAGACATCCTCTCAAGCAGGTAGTGCTAGCACCGAGACTGGTCAGGGTCCTGCTTCCACCACGGACGTCAGCTCTGAGGCTGCTAGTATTCCTACTGCTGAGTCCACAGCCGCTGGAGCGTCTACCCTCACAACTGAAGTAGATATTTCTACCACTACACCATGCACATCAACCAAGCACACTCACATCTATGACAACACCACTATCATCCACAGCACAGCCGATGCCAGCGTTGACTCTTCGGCCTTGGCTGGATCCTTCACTTCGGCTTCTTCCCTCGCATCTGAGTATACCTCTGTCACCTCCGATGTGACTGAACAGACTACAGCTCCTGGCGCTGAGACATCAGAGGGCCAGGCTGGAGTGTCCACTTCCGAATATCTTGAGAGCACGAGTGAGACTGCCGTTATAGTCCAGACTACTCTTCCTACTGAGTTCATCCCCATCGAATCCACCGCTACTCAAACAGACTCTGAGATCGCCACTCCCTCTCAACCCATCGAAACACCAGTGCCTTCTGCAGAGCCAACTGGTCCTCAAGGCTATGACTTCGGACCCAGCTCCAACGACGGTTGGCCCTCTGCTTCTTTCGCCTCCACCGCTGATGCAGCAACTGGTTTCACCACTCTCCTTACCACAAGCAAGGTCACCGAGGAGTCTTCCACTACCACTGGAGTCAAGGAACCCAAGTATGAACCACCTGCTTACGAGCCTCCCTCGTACCGTGAGCCAGGATCTGTCCGTAAGCGATGGGGTTTCTAATGGTGAGGAGATGTAATGGCATTTTATGCTTTCTTTCTCTTTCTTTCTTTTGAATGACTTGATGTCTTTCTACTTATTTGATTGGGCCTTTATTTTGTATGGAACACTTACTATGGTATTGGCATTTGATGGGGGTAGATAATTGATAGAAAATACAACGGAGTGGTTTTACAAGTGTTCCTTGCCGTGCAGGATGTCTGTCAATACAAGGAGCTCTTGACGTGATGGTTCATGGGGGATTGACTCTTCTATGATCCATTAAGAGTACTCGATATGTCTACAGATGATGAACATCTATCTTACGCCATGTATATTCACTCCACCCATCCAATTCATCTTCCAAAGACTCCTATTATCCCTACGCAACCTCCCAATCCATCGGCTCAACCATCCACTCCCACTCGTCATCCCCCTGAACCTCTGCCATGACCATATGTTCATCCCCATCATCCCACTGCCTCTGTATCGCTTCCTGCATTCTCCCTGCTGCAATGCCATACCCAACCTCCAACCCTCCCAAGATCTGTCCAACAAGCCACGTCAGATCATACATCTTCAATGGCGGCGTTTCCTTCCCCTCAGTAACATCCTTCCAGCGGTTCCGAAGCTCTTTCGCCTTACGCAGTGCTTGGTTCACTTCACCCTTCCCTAGCGCTTCGTGGACCGGACAATCTGGCATTTCTAGCTCCATGAGCACGTTCTCGTGATAGGTGTGATTTCCCGTTTTGTATAATGTCCCGCGCGAGACTGATATACCGAAGACCATCAGGAGAAGTACAAGCGCTTGTTCGATCCATGCATAAAACTCATGGAAGTCAACTTTGAAGTTCCGCTCTGCGTCTGCGATCAAGAAGCCGAATTCCTCTGGATTTAACGCGCGATGGTAAGAAGTCTGTAAATCGATGTACTTCCATCGTAGACGCTGACAAGCCTGCTCGAAGCGGTGAAAAGCCTGTGTTGGGTTTAAGCGCGTAGTCGATGTTGTTATGGAAACTGGGTTTCTTGGAGGGGCTGAAGATGGTGGGGGCCGTGAAGGTTGCGAGGATGCGCGTGCTACAGGCTGTGAAGATGAGCGCGTTGAAGGAGCTGAGTTTGCGAGGCGGGAGCGGCCGTTTATGGCCCAGATTGAGTCTTGAAGACCTGTTGGAGTTTTGGACATGTCGGATATCGTTGAAGAAGAGGTTATGGTGATTTGTGAGGGTGAGCAATAGTCATGAGCGTTGGCGTTGATGAGTTCGAGATGCCACGTGAGTGAACAATGCGTAGATGAGCATAGAAGCGCACAATTAGAGCTTTCAATTGTTCATTCAACCTCAATACAGGGTCTCCTTATCTCATATTCTCCATCCGTGGAGAGCTGTTTGTTCTCTGTTCGTTCCGTGAAGCCGAATGTCACAATGAAGCAAGGCACGAGCCCGTGATTTTCATAACTAACTTAATGCATGCGTTTCAGGTGCGAGTTAGAATGACAAGCTGTTTGTTAGCGCTATAAAGGACATGCTGTGGTGAACAAAGGAATGAGATCATGAATGAATGTGAATGTGAATGTGAATGTGAAAGTGCAAGATCAAAGAGAACAACGCTCAACTCAATCCGTGGTTGACGGCATCGGATTCATAGCTTCTGATTGGCCAATCCATCGGCGGTTAACGGTTGGCTGCGCAAACATACGCCCTGAAACAACACCAAGAAATCATCACCAACAGTAATCATACCCTCGTTAGTAATCATCGTAGATCCATGTCGTAACCATATCTGTATTGATATATACAATCTCCACGTATCGACACAGCCAGCTCAACCAGCTTCACTACCAATCCCATGTCCAGAAATCAATCAATAGCCTTGCTCGCCTAACAAACACATCATAAGCTGGCCATGCAACTAGGCCAGGCGACAGCACTCAATCATATATGCTCCCCAACTCCCTGCTCTGGATGCTCTGTTCCAGACGCTATCCTCATGACCCAACTCAAAAGCAGCAAAATAAACACAACTCCATTATTGACGTCTGACCTCCTTGTCCGTGATCGACAGTTTATACAACGGCCCTGCCTATGTAGAGTCGCGAACCTTCTTGGTAGCCTTGGCTGTACCAATGTGAGTGTTGTGCACCTACTCCTGTTAGCGTTGCTTTAACTAAATCATAAATGATTAGACATACCTTTGTTGCAAATCGAAGACTCGTCAATGTTTCCTTCAGATGCTGCTCAAGAGGCGACACCATGACAAACATCAGAGTCTTGCTGTTGCCGCCCAAACTGTACTGCAGCAAGTGCGTCAACTTGGAGTTGCGGTATGGAATGTGTCCTGAACCTCGGCCAAGGGCCTCAATAACATCACCAAGACAGCTGAGACTCTTGTTGATGTTTTGTGTCTCCTTCATGCGGTCGCCCTCGGCCTGTGAATGTTTGAGACGCTCGGAACCAGCCAAATCGACCAGGTTGAGCGTGCCCTCGCATCGCTCCCCTGTAGCCGAGTTCTCTCCGATCAGCTTCAGGATGAAGATACTGTGAGAACGAGATGACCGCTCGTTGGCCTTGGTGGCAGCCACTGATCGGTTGTTCTGCGCTTCTTCAAGCATAGTCTCTACACTCGATGGGCTGTCGAGGCGGACTGACGTGCAATTTGTGATGGTTGTCTGTTTGCGAGCTTCGTCATGTCGGATCTCGAGCCTCTTGGCCGATCGCTCATTTGGCGTCAACAAGTCGTTGAGTTCCTCATTGTACACCTCAACGAATGAACCCTCCATTGTGTACTCCCAAGACTTCTCCTTGAGCTTGGTGATGGTGTCATAGATCATGTGGGTGGCACGAGGTATCATGCCATCATTTGAGGACATAGTGTGTGTCTTTCCGGATCCGGTTTGGCCGTAACAGAAGATACAAACATTGTATCCATCAAGAGCGCTTTGAACAAGCTGAGAGATCTCACCAAAGATCTCCTGGTTCTGAGTGCCAGGAACGAAAACGCGATCAAACTCGAAGGGATAGTTCTTCCGTGTGATCTGTCCCAGACTACTCTTCTCCTCAGGACCAGCCAGAACAATTTCCGCAGAGGTTTTGTCATCAGGGAACAACATCTTAGCCTCCTCACCCTCGCCATTGCCAAGTGCAGGTCGCACACGACACATGACTCGGATGTTGCCCTTGAGTTCTTGGTACTTATTGAACAGCACTCGGCGCTCTGTCTCCTCCTTGATGAGTTTGTGTTGGGCCTCCTCTGCAATGCGCAGAGCTTCTTGGAGACGCGCTTCCATACTGGAAAAGGAGTCGGATTGTGCCTTACTGTCAGATTCCAGAAACTCGACATGCGACTTTAGTGAGTTAATCTTGGCCTCGAGTGTTGTGTTGGCTGCTGACAGCTCGGCGATGTTGGTCTGCAGGCTATTCTTCAATGTACGTTCCCGCTCGAGGTCTCCTCGAAGGCCTTCCACTTGAGAGTTGACTTCTTGAAGTTCCCGATCCTTCCTCTGGATGGCGATTCCCATGTCTTGATGCTCATTGCCCATTCGAAGTCGTAGTTCCTGGATTTCGCGGTCCTTCTTCTGTCGCTCTTCGGCCAGCTCTTGATGGTACATTCTAGTCAGACTCTCGATCTTTTGCTCGTGATCTTTCGTCTCTTGCTCTTTCAGCCGGTCCAGTTCCCTTCGAAGCTCGTCGACTGCTGTTCTGTGCTGTCTTGACATGTCGTCGATCTTTTCTCGATGCTTTCGTTCCAGGTCATCCACTTGTCGTTGGTATTCCCACTTCTGTTTCTCCATCTCATGTCGAATTTGGCGTCCCTCTTCCCTTGCAGCGTCGAGATCGGACTTGAGTGCGTCGTTCCTCAGGTCAAGCTTCTCTCTGTCGCCCTCTAACTCTTGCACTGTGGTCTTGATTAGTAGCTGGACATCCCAACTCACGATACTACCTACCTCGCTTCTTGGCAAGTTCAAGAGCATCGTCTTGTCCCTTTCGCTCGCTCAAGGTAGTATTTACCATCTCCTTGAGTTCTTTGAATTGAGACTCCATATCAACTACTCGGCCGTCGACGTCCCAGGCTACATATGATGTCAGGTTAGAATCTTTGTTCAAAAAAGACTTGCTAGGAGAGGTGTTCTTGACGGGGGATGTGAATTGTTTGACTGGCGATAAGGATAAAGATTCTTCGAATTCATGGAGCTTCCTCTTGACTCTCTCGTCAGTCAGTGGCTTCGGAGGGACTGCCTAAGGCCGCTCTGAGGAAGTCTGGCGGGAGGTTGAAGCTGGCATGTTGTTCTGATCATCTCTACCACGGCGCTTGCATGGAATATTAGAAATATGTGAGGTGGTTGAAGATTGTGAAGACTGTCGTGTTAAGGGTCGGGAAATCGCTTGACTTCCAGCAGGGATTTCGTCTTCAGGGCTCATCTCAAGGATTTCTGGAGTTAGAGAACTATCTCTGATTGTTGGCAATGTTGCGAAAGACTGTGAGTTTCTGATCTTGTTGTAAGGAAGTGTGGTGATGGGTTGAGAAGTATCTTGCGAAAGTGTCGCCGTACCATTGTTGGTTGGAGCTTCGTATCGGTCTTCTTCGCGGAGAGCATGGGCCGTACGCGGCCGAGGCGCTTGACTCTTCGATCGGGCATGGCCAGGACGTCCGTTGACCCCATTGACCCCACTGACTCCGTTGACTCCATTGATTCGTGATGTGGCTGTCGGAGCACCGTTTCGAGCGGCCTGGTTCCTGCTAAAGACATTTGAAGATGCGCCGTAACGTGACTGGATGGCCGAGGGTTGCTTGAGCTAGGGAGAATTAACACCTGCCATGCGATCCTGATCATCCAGCAGATCAACTTACCCCGGAGGACATTCCGGCCAAACTCTGGGGCCTCATATTTGATCTATTACCGGTTGCGGTGGGAACATGCGATGTTGGCTTGGAAGGATATTCGAGGGCGCGATCAGAAAGAGGTTTGCGCTTCGGGTCAGATTGCGATGCTGCTCCATGTTAGAGAGAACGACGATAGACGATCGTTCCTGCGTACCTGGCTGAGGAACATCTCGCTTCAGATTCTTGAGAGCCGACAACGAACTTGCCGTCGACGCAATGCGAGCATTATGTTGCGATTCACTCCATTCCGTGAGCCCAGCCCCTCCAGCCCCTATTGACATCGACATGGACGGCGCCGGCAGTCGACTAATCTTGGAGCTCCTAAATGTCTACACCCAAGAATCGTCAGCTTCTGAAACATGAGGCCACTAGGTAAACAACGTACCGGATTCTCCTCCATGGTGAAAACAATGCGCCCAAACACGGGGACCAGGATATGGAAAGCAAGGAGCAGTGAAGCACCCGTATGAAGAACGGTCGCAGGAGGCGTTGCGAATATGCGAAGGATAAAAAAAGAGTAGCGTAGAAAGCAAAATGGTATCAGTACACGCTTGGTCTCTAGCGCATGGGGAGCTACGTGATATTATGGTTGGTTTCGTGAAGAGCCTGATGCGGGATAGCTCGGTTGGAGATTGGCGATTCGAAGCGTTTACTTGTTTATGTAAACCCGTTGCTGGGGCAATGAGTCCGAGTCGCAGTGCATTTGGAGATACCCCACCAGCCAATGAGCCGTGTTGGAACATGAGATGTAGGATGATTGTACTTTACAAAATGCTACCCTTCTAATGAATATTTTTTGTCAATAATCAATGCTCTTGTGAAGCTGTCTCTTCTTCTGTTTGTAGTGGCTGTAGCTTTCTGGTACATAAATCATGCTGCAGACAATGCCAAACCGTTTTCAACGCAGCGCGCCAGGGCTTGAGTTTATTTAATTGTGTTCAGGTGCCAATGAGCTTCTCCTCACAATAATTCGATGCTGGCCGCCTTCGAATGTACCTTGAGCTCCGACCTCAATCAAAGAATAGGAGCACCTTTACTCCGTACACTGAGACAAGTTCAGTCCATGGTTCAGTCCTCTGATCTTTTGGTCTTGGATACAACTCAGAAGCATATGTATAAGTAGAGAAATAGACCCAACGCAGCTACTTTCAAAGATGTCCGTACAGATAGGTGAACTATGGTTGTAATTGGCAGGGAGCTTATACAGTTAGCATGGAGCCTTCGGATCATAACTAGAAGATGTGGCAGATCAGCCAGAAATGTCGGGCTCCGAACTTGTCGGAGCTTTGAAGGATGCTGCCAAGTCATCACTCCACCATAAACTCGACCTTCTTCTGTTACCAGTAATTTAGCCTAGGTAGGCCGCCCACCCTTTTGTGTGAGAAATGATATAGCAATTCACTGAGACACCAAGTTATAAGAACTTTCACATATGAACAAATTATTAAATCCTCGTCTCAGAGGCATATCAACCCGTGTAATAATATGACCTAACTAACCCAAAAACATTGCCAACTCGCTGACTCAGCGGTCAGAGCAAGCCAACCTACTAACGTGGGGGCCACATATTAACATTCACATTCACATGTCACCCTCGATCCATGACATGACGTTCAGTAGATGCGCTGTCGCAGAACCTGACCTCACAACGCCGTCTCATTAGTCCTCGCTACGATAATCTGAATCGCCTTCATCATACGTCGCTGGCAACATAACATAAAGACATAGCTCCCAAGCTCTTCCATGTCTCGATAGCTTTACCCCTCCGCTTGTCCTCTTTGTCCTTGTCTTACACACGATCACCAACAATATGGAAAAATACAGCCAATTTCGCGACAGAGGTAAATTTCTGCATGGATCGATAATATTCACATGCTAATCATTCTTAGCAACGGGCATTGCGCCGTTTCTTCCCGTTTCGACGCCCGTCTCAGCGCTCGCGACTTTCACCCACGCCGCTCTTTTCCTCTTCCGCCTCCCATTCTTCATCGCTTACTTCCTCGGCTACTTCCTCTTCTTCCACTTCCTCCCGCTGCCAGTTATCTTTCGAAAGGTTGCACTATGGGGGTTGATGGCCATACCAGGAATATGGTGGGTTGACCTTCAGCTCGACGGTGTCAAACGTGGCACCCTCGCCGACCAACCCCGCGAGCGTTTCCCGCACCCTGGTTCAGTTATCGCTGCCAACTTCTCGAGCCCTATCGATGCTATCTACCTCGCTGCTATCTTCGACCCGATCTTTACCATTTCGTACCCCGATACTCGCAAGGTGCAGCGTGTGAGCTTGCTGGGTGCTGTTCTGGCAGCTCTTTCGCCTGTGCAGACTGGCCCCCCTAAAAATGCGAAGCTCGTCGAGATTAAGGATCTTTTGGACAGCAGCCCGGGACAGGTTATCGTTGTTTTCCCTGAATGCGGCACCACCAATGGCAAGGCTATTCTGCCTTTCAGCCCGAGTATCCTTCAAACACCAGCCGACGTCCATATCTTCCCTGTTAGCATTCGATACACGCCCTCCGACATTACGACACCAGTGCCTGGAAAGTGGTTCCGCTTCTTGTGGGATCTTCTCTCGCGACCAACGACGTGCATTCGTGTGCGCATTGCTGAAGGCCAAATCAACACATCTGCCGCAAAGACCAACGGTGTAACATCTTCTTCGTCCGAGCTACGCAACCGCGGTGATGCTAGCTCCGGCGTTTCACCAGACGAGCAGCGTGTTCTTGATCGAGTAGGCGAGGCACTCGCCAGACTAAGTCGCGTCAAGCGGGTTGGCCTTACAATGAAGGACAAGGCGGCCTTCGTGGACGCTTTGAGCGGAAAGAAATAAGTACTTGTGGGAGAGCTGGAAGATCTACGGTTGATATGACCAGTGGGGTATTGCTTCAATTGAAGTGAAGTTCTGTTTGGAGTTCGCATTGCAAGGAGCTATTGGAGGTCATTCTGTTCAGTCGGCCTAATACCCACAATCGTTCGTGGATCTGCGTTTTGCTCTTGCGGTTTGTCTTTTTCTGGTTGTTTCAAGATACGCATTCTACGTTATGGCTTGTTAGGTAGACTTGTCAGCCCAGAGCATTTTCACGTATCAGCGAGGAGGCACTTTGAAGGCATTAAGAACGAAAAAAACATTGGGATATAAGTTCTGACCCAGAAAAATCTAAATTCGCCTTTTCCCACCCAATTAAACAGGAATTACATCGTTACATTTGACAATTCTTTTGGCTTTCGTGAGCCTTTTTAGTTCTTGAGACCGCTATCGGTGACACAGCCCTCACTGGCGTTTCTCACAAGCTGAGCGTACTTGCTCAGTGTACCCTTGGTGTATCGAGGAGCAGGGGCCTTCCAGGCCTTGCGACGTCGGGCAACCTCCTCCTCAGGGACGACAAGATCGATAGCACGGGTCTCGGCATCGATGACGATGGAATCACCGTCCTCAACGAGAGCGATGGGACCACCCTCCATAGCCTCGGGGACAATGTGGCCAATGATGAAACCGTGAGAACCACCAGAGAAGCGACCGTCAGTGAGAAGAGCAACGTCCTTTCCAAGGCCAGCACCCATGATGGCGGAAGAAGGCTTCAGCATCTCAGGCATACCGGGACCACCCTTGGGACCGTCATATCGGATGATAACGACGGTCTTCTCACCCTTCTTGATCTCACCAGCCTCGAGACTGGCAATGAAATCGGGCTCAGAGTCATAGACACGAGCCTTACCCTCGAATCGGAGACCCTCCTTACCAGTGATCTTACCGACACAGCCGCCAGGTGCGAGAGAACCACGGAGAATCTGAATGTGACCGGTGGGCTTGATGGGGTTGCTCAGGGGTCGAATGATGGTCTGGTCCTTAGGGAAACCAGGCATGTTCTCAACGTTCTGCTTCATAGTCTTACCGGTGACGGTGATACCGGAGCCATCGATGATGCCCTCCTTGAGCAGGAACTTGAGAAGAGCGGGAGTACCGCCAATCTTGTGCATATCGGCCATGACCCACTTTCCAGAGGGCTTCAGGTCGGCAAGGAAAGGAGTGCGGTCGGAAACCTTCTGGAAGTCTTCAATGTCAAGCTTGATACCGACAGAGTCGGCAATGGCGATAAGGTGCAGGACGGCGTTGGTGCTGCCACCGAGGATGGTTGTGACGATCATGGCGTTCTCGAAGGCCTGGCGAGTCATGATGTCGCGAGGTCGAATGTCCTCCTTGAGAATGTTGCGAATAGCAGGTCCAACGCTCTCGCACTCAGCCTTCTTGCTAGGATCCTCAGCAGGGCTGCTGCTGCTACCGGGAAGAGTGAGACCAAGAGTCTCAAGGGCGGTGGCCATGGTGTTGGCAGTGTACATGCCACCACAAGCACCACCACCAGGGCAGGCGTTTCGGATAATGTCGAATCGCTGCTCCTCGGTGATCTCACCAGTGATGTATTGACCGTAGGCCTGGAAAGCGGAAACGATATCGATGGACTCTCCCTGCTTAGTGCAGCCAGGACGAATGGTACCACCGTAGACCATGATACTGGGACGGTTGACACGGCCCATTGCAATGGCGACACCGGGCATGTTCTTGTCGCAACCAGGCAAGCTGATGTTTCCGTCGTACCACTGACCATTCATGACAGTCTCGATACTATCGGCGATAATCTCTCGGCTCTGGAGCGAATATCGCATACCAGTAGTGCCCATGGAAATACCATCAGAGACACCAATGGTGTTGAATCGGTAGGGAATAAGACCAGCCTTGGCGACGGACTCCTTGACGATAGCGGAGAGGTCCATGAGGTGCATGTTACAAGGGTTGCCCTCGTACCAAACGGACGAGATACCAACCTGAGCCTTGTTCATGTCATCCTCTGAAAGACCCGTGGCGTAGAGCATAGCCTGGGATGCGCCCTGGGCCTTGGGCTGGGTGATGTTGGCGGAGACCCTGTTGATCTTGTCATCGGCGCGGAGGGCAGAGGCGGAGAAGAAGCGGCTACAGAGGAGTCAGTACTCCCAAGATAATTGAGCTTTCAATTGATTGTTCGAGATGGAGTAACTTACCCATTGCTCCTCGCAGAGAGGGGGAAAGCTCCCACAGCTCTGGACCTCAACAACGACCTAGAAAGCATAATGACGACGTTTAATCTTTTTCAACGTGCGAAGGAGAAAAGAAAAAAACCGTCAATTGAAGCTTCAACCACAAACTCAAATTGCGTATGAAGAAAGGTCCGACGCCTGAGTAAAAGCGGTGGGATGAGTTTGTGGACTTTTCCTGGCTTGCGATGTCGGCTGTGGTTTTGTTTCCCAAAATTTAGGTTCCCTGTGATCTTCCCTGTGACTGGGAGAGGGGAGAGTCCAGGGTGCGAAGAGCTCCCCGCATGACAATTGGAGTGTTTTAATTGGTTAGGTGACCTTATGGAGATGGTTCTTCGGGGGAGGTGCTTCAATTCCGGAGGGAGGCTTAAGCGTTGGAGTCCACTTTGAATAGACTTATCCACTGAACTCGTCTGATTGAAGCTACGGATGCAATGTAAGATCGTCCATGATGCCGAGGATCCGGCCTCTTCGTGTGAGTCTATGTGATTGTATTGATGTGCTGTTTTGATCTCATAGTGAAGTTATAGAAAGTCGAGTTGAGAATATACGGATTGTCACCCTGGTCATCATTTCAGAGCGAGACCGGCGGATTATGGATGTAGACCCCTGCTGTTTGATCGGAGTGTTTATTGTTCTGAATATATCTTCATAACTTCTATGGCTTTTGTACTCTCTATTTCTATCAAGTCTCATTCGTATGCTAATAATCATCAGTGCCAACTCGCATAAACAGCCGAACCACTGGCCATGTCTTCGTCCAAGTCTTCAAGATCCATGCTGAGAAGCTGAGCCCCTCCTCATTGAACGACATTCAACTGTCCAAGGCAACCCACTCCAAATCATCCAGTGCCTTCTTCATCTTCTTCGAAATATCCTCAATAAACTCAAACTTGAAAACCTCATAGTGATGTCCCTCAATATCCACCACATCAGCAAAAAAGCTCTTGTCGTACATATCCCACCCCAGATTCCGCTCCTCACGGCTCCAGTCCACAAGATGAGTACCCTCCGCCGAGGGCACGGCCTTCTTGGCCCGGAGGAGACTAACCCGGGGCCGGCGTCCTTCGTCCCAGACCGGAGGCGTCCAAGCTTGAATCATACGGCGAGCATCGGCCATAGCTAGATCTGCCAGAATCTGGTTCTTGTTCTTTCCCTCCTTGGAGTCCTCGCCAGGGGCCTTGCGCTTTTCACTGGAGAACTTGTGAGGGTAGATTGTGTCGACCATGAGAATTCCGATGACGTCGATGTTGGACTCTTCAAGCTGCTTTGCGATTTCGAGACTCAAGTGACCGCCCATGCTCCATCCGCCAAGAAGAAGTCGGATCTTCCCAGCTGCGTTGCGACGTCTGGGAAAGTCGGGCTTCTCGACGGTTTCTTTGATCCAGCCGGTGTAGAGACGGGCCATGTCGCTGAGACCGCCGTCGAAAGGCTCGCCGCTGTGAAATTTGGGGTTGTAGATGCCGTAGACTGGGCGACGGAGAGGTTCTAAGCAGTGGTATGAGAATGTGGTGCCGCCGCCATCATGGATGAGAAAGACCGGGACAGCTTCACCGGTCTGCCAGTCCGCAGGCTGGACTATTTCGGGGTTTGTGTCCATGGTCGATGTCCAATGCCGACCTAATCTCTGAGTTTCAAGTTTTGCTGTGCTTGGTTCTGTTCTTACTAGAGTTGTATTTGTGAGTAAGAGAAAGAACTTGGCTGAGCGAGATCCTTAAGGGATGCTGAGATCAAATCCTGCAAACGATCAAATGCTGAGCAATAATTCGCTCAAACGAGAACAAAATAGCATTCTTCAAAAATGAAGGCAAAGAACAAACGGATGTCTAACAGGTCCGATACACGGGTACCGAACAAATAATCATAGCGCTGTGCTACCGAGTCTAACTCGTATCGGATCTTTGACCTTCGGAGTCTATCGGCGGCGGTGACACCTGGCGCCATCGGCAATTGCGGGGCCGTACCGTGATTGGAGGCCGGACAAACATTATATCTCACGCGGCAAACAATACGCTTCATTTTGTTGGTTATTCATGGTATCTCATTCTCTAATTCACCATTCCTAGGATCCTTTTCCCTAAATGCGTTCAACTTTAGGCAATGCCAAGTATCCCTGTAGTCTCCAAAGAAGCAGATGCAAAGCTCTCATGCTTCCACTTCTAAAGTTTCTCAACACCAAGATCTCATGGTCTCGAAATACCCGTGACTTCTCTCTCAACCTCCCAAGCTCTTCTTCTCCCAGTAAGTATCGCAGATCATGAACTGCTATCTTACTGCCATAAGAAGTATCTTCTATATCAAGAGTCGCATAACTGTTCATGTTCTCCATATCCTCCTCTGGAATATAAAGAATTGATCCACCTCCTGGAATGCTCTTCGCCTCTTCCCAGCTGGCAACTGGCCTTATGAATTTGTGTGGCGCCCATAAACCTTCCCTGCAAGAGCGTGTAATGAGTGTGTCAACAGCCAATCGTCGCATCATCCCAAGAAGCACATCGCCCATGTCTGTTCGAAAAATCTTTCGTTCGACATCAAGTTCTAGGTGTGCCATGCCTTGGTGGGAAAACATCTTTTTTTGAAAACCTCTGCTGCCCTTCCTTCCACTGACTCCTCCGATCAAATCGATCAGACTTTTGCGCGCGAGAGTGTAGGCGACGATGCGCGCTCTTCGTTCTATCAGTCCCTCGTTTGTTTCCATATCCTCGACGCCTACTTCTGTGCTTGTATCAGCTTCGTTACCTTGGTCTCCTGGTATTGCTTGGGTCGACGTTGTTTTGTCTTCCGTAGTCATTTTTTCGACTTCGTTTTGTACAAGTCCGATTTGCCTCCGCAATCGCTCAATCCCCTTGCTTATTGATTTCAAGTCATTGGAGTCCATCTCAATTTCTCGCTCTTCTCTTGTCGGCTTGACTCTCAAGAAAGATAATGGGCCTGGTGCCCACCACTCGCTCTTCTCCTCAGGATCTGGGTGCTCGACCAATTCGAAGTCCTGCAAGAAGTATTTAGGGAGGTAAGCGCTCGTATTCTTGCAGCATCTTATCGGACCCGTCAATGCTTCCGCGTATGGATTATTTGATAGCTTCTTCCGAAATTGTCCTGATATGACCGTGGGCATCGCTTTTCTCGTACGTCGCCTCGCCTGCATGAACTTGTAGTCCATCACTGGGGATATCGGTAATCTCCCAGCATCTGTGTCTACAGTCTTGTCTTCAGGATGGATTCTCGCTCGTTTGCCGCTCGCCATTCGATCGAGTTCCGATTCGATCTGATTCAAGAGGGCGTTTTTGCTCAATTCGGATTTGTCGTAAGATGCCCATCGTTTTTGGCAATTAATCGGTAACCTAGGAGTTCTAATATGGCCAGCGCAGGCATTTGTGTATCTCTTCATGGTGCTCGTGGTGTTATAACCAACTCATCGTAGACTTGTGATGCTTTGTTTGTCGAAAAGTGTTTGAGGAAGAACTGGTAAACTTCTCCCGTGGTCGGATCGTTATCGATAAGAGCACCAGCTTCGTAAAGCTTCCCCCCACCAATTCCGCCCGGCCCCGGTCCGTAAACTTACATCACCGTTCACATACATTCGCGATCATGTTTCTACGGCCAAGAACGCTGCGCGTATTGCGCAGCGTGTCGCAACAACATGTGAGAGCTTTTGGGTTCTCCAGTTCTTCCGGAAACTCGCCAATGTCACCAAGGGGTAACATTCCCATGCCCTACATCGAGGAGTCGTCCGTAAGCTACCTGAGTTCGATCTGGTCGGAGCACAGCTAACAAGTGCAGGCTGCCGGAAGAAAGACATGTTTGTTCGGATTGGAGTCACAAATGTTTCAAGAAGCTGATGGATTGTAGGGGATATCTTTTCCAAGCTACTGCAGGTGAGGAGAAGTTCTAGCCGTCGAGCTGTGGTTGCTAACAGTTCTAGGAACGCATCGTCGTCCTGAATGGTGAAGTTAACGACTACATGTCCGCTTCGATCGTGTCACAGCTGCTTTGGCTCGAGTCCGATACCCCCGATAAGCCGATCACGATGTACATCAACTCTCCTGGTGGTTCCGTCACCTCAGGTAGGTTCGCCCGACAACCAATTTACAATCGAGGCTCACAAGGAGCACAGGAATGGCGATCTACGATACCATGACATACATCAAGTCACCAGTGTCAACAGTGTGTGTTGGCGGTGCTGCGTCGATGGCCGCCATCCTCCTCGCCGGAGGTGAAGCAGGCAAGCGATTCTCTCTTCCTCACAGCTCGATCATGATCCATCAACCGCTCGGTGGCACTCGAGGCCAAGCATCTGATATCATGATTTACGCAAATCAGATCCAAAAGACACGGGAGCAGTCAAATAGAATCATGCAGTATCATCTCAACAAGGCTAAAGGTCATGAAAAGTACTCTCTTGAGGAGATTAATGATCTGATGGAACGGGATAAATATCTGTCGCCGGAAGAGGCTTTGGAGCTTGGAGTCATCGATGAGATTTTGACGAAGAGGCCTGAGTCGGAGCAAGAAAAGAAGGAGAAAGAAGAGAAGCAGGGAGGGGCTGATACACCCCAGACGAGTTGAGACTTGGTCCTTTGGGTTAAAGATGTATATTATTGCTAACAAGCGTCTATGAAATACATTATCGAATTTGCTTTGAACGGGACATTTTTGGAATCGACCCATAGTCAAGTTCTGCTTCCATGCTCTCAAGAGCAACACATCATTATTGAATCATTACAATAACCCTAGAAAGAAAAGTTCACGGTACAGGGTAGCTTCACTGCGTACGCTCTTATTAAAAGAAACTCACATGTAGATACTACTAGATGTTTTCTCAAGTATAAAGGGAACGAATCTTATGGTATCTAATTGAAGATGACATTATAGCTATTATACTTTTCGGCGTATTGCGTAGCGGCTACTATGGAAGTTCACCTGACACAGCGATATGTATATTAGAGAGGATGGTTTTCTGTGAAATTTAACCAGCTGGAAAAAACGTTAACTACCTAGATCTGCCAACACATGTTTAGTCACTATTAGACATCGCTGCTAGGTTGGTCAAGGCTTGTGTCGTTCAACTTTTTGTCAACAAAGAAAGCCAAAGTTTATGAGAATATTTGAGAACCAAGTTTCATGATATGTACTAACTGTCCAACCACTTATGGATATTGTGTAACAGCGTCCTCCAACAATCTTTGTACGTAGAATCGTAGATACACTTTCAAAATATATACACTCTTCAAAAGAGAAAGTCTCCAACCCATGAGTTTAGTTGTGGTCGATGCGGAAGACCGCAACATCGTGTGTCTGCAAGTTGGCCGAGACAGTCTTGCCCTTTCCTTTAGCACCAGTCAGAAGCTCAGTCCACGAGTACTCTTGATCCTTCAGTCCTGGAACATCCTTGAGGTTCAGCTGAGTGTTCAAGTTGCCCTTGCTGGCGACGATGGCGACAACAGTTCCGGTTGAGATGGGACCGGACCAGTAAGGGTAGATCTCGCTGCTTCCCTTGGTGGGAGTGTTGGGGGGAGTGAATGGCACAGCAGGCTTGGAGAGCGAGTCTTGGTTGACGGCGAGAAGGCCCTGGAGGATAGTTAGTAGATGTTAGGAAGGGCTGGGAAATGGTTGTAGGCACCTTGTTCGTGATCAACTTGACCTCGTCGCTGTTAAGCTTGGTCATGTCTGTTCCGAGAATGATAGGGGACTTGGTGATACACCAGATGGCAAAGTGAGTGCGCTCCTCAGCAGGAGTAAGAGCACCGTTGGCAAGGATCTATGTTTTGGTCAGCTCCCTCCATACTGACTCACAGCCGAGGACGGGCCAAGACTCACCATCATATCGAGATCATTGTAGTGGCCGGGTACAGAGTACTTCAGGATAGGTGCCGCCTGGTTAGCAATACGGACAACATCGGCCCATTTACCCCAGTTGTCCTGGCTCATTCGCCACATGTGTCCAACCTGAGCACCCCAAGTCCAAACCTCATCATAACCCCAGTTGCAAAGCGAATAGAGAATGTCCCTTCCTGTAGCACGAAGAAGATCTCTCATCTTCTCATACCGAGGCTTAGAGCTAGGTGCTTGGTTGTTGGGGCATGTCTGAATATCGGCAGCGTTGCCTGTGTTGCAGGGTGTGTAACAGTTGTCGTACTTCCAGTAGTCGACACCCCAGCTGGCAAGAAGATTTGCGTCTTGCTGCTCGTGGCCTTGGCTTCCTGGATAACCTGCGCAAGTCTTGACTCCGCCGTCGCCATAAAGACCGAACTTGAGACCCATTGCGTGGATCTCATCGGCCACTGGCTTGATACCTCTTGGCCACTTTGCGGGGTCAGGGACGAGGTTGCCATTGGAGTCTCGCTGCTTTGTAGACCAGCAGTCATCAATGTTGACGTATTGGTATCCGGCGTCCTTGAGACCCAGACTGATGAAGGTCTTGGCTGTAGCAAGGGCAACTTTCTCACTAGCTGCGTTACATTGTCCTTGATTCTGGTGTTACTGTTAGTGATGAACATATGGGATGATTTACTCGAGATGAACTCACCCAGCCGTTCCAGCCAAGAGCAGGAAGCTTGCCAGTTTCGCGAGTTTGAAGATGGTTTCGTGAAGGCACAGCTGTGGCTAATCCGGCGAGAGCCACGACACCAAGAGATTGAGTATTGAAGAACATTGTTAAAGACACTAGAGCTGCTGTTGAGTATGTACAAGATATCGACTGAAAAGGCAATGGAAACGTGATTCTTATATACACTTGACCCTTGAACATGATCGTCTAATTATGGTACGGCACTTGATGATGCTTGAGCTGCCGGCTAATAAGACAACCGGTGGTTAAAGTCGTATAAGTCGATACCTCCACAAAAACAAGTCCGGGGAAGGTCTCAGATCGGAATTGATCAACAAATCACACGACGCCCAACTCGTACTAATTGGCGCGGCTCATGGCCAACTCCCGTTTTCCCCAGGTGGAAGAATGCACTTGTTTTACCGCTTCAGCGCTGGTGATCCACCGAGGATGAAGCCGAGTACTACCTTCCTCTGCGCCGTGTATTTGAAGTCGTTCGATGAGTTGACCAAAGTGAGGTTGATGATTGGACTTGCGGGCCAATCGGAGGCGTAGCTAGTATTTCCTGACTGGGTTGAGGATTAGCGAAACGTTTTGGTGACCCTTTCATAAGCGGACCAAACATGATGTAAACCTAAACAACCTTGTTGAAACAGTCGATTCAATGCGGTTTCCTTAGGTCGGATGAACTGTCACTGCCTGCTATGTTTCTGCTTAATTGAGACGTGGGCAGGGTAGTCGGGATGAACGTGCCGGTTGAGTGGTGCGGATCTTGGGTAAACAGAAACATGCAGCTGATGATATTCGGACCGACATTACAACTGAAGTGCGGAATAGCTGTATACAGGAAGAACACCTTATTAGGACCTTGATGGCGATCGCTGTGATCAATAGAGACATAAGCCAGAGAAGAGGTGAAGACGAAGCAATCAGGCAAAGAAGAGAGATCTCGAGATACTTCACCAAGAGTATCAGCCGGTCAGATGATCGAATGTTTCATCCCGCCCGGCCTGAATTGCTGTAGAGGCTAGCTGGGAACGAGCCAGAGAGTCAAATTGCAGGAAAGGGGGATATGCTGTTTCAAACCATAGTCATGGATGAGTGGTGTAGAGTCTCAGGTCACTTGCACTACAAACTCTAGATGAACTGGCGAAATCGGCAAAGAGTTCTTATCATGCCAGAATGAAACATCATTTGTAACAGACTTAGACAATGATAACTATCAGTCATCTCACAATGTCCTCAGCTCATTATTCATGATTTTATTTCCTAATCAGGCAATTAGACAGCTCCTCCAAGCCTCAGTAGTCAGGTCTAGCCTCTCACGGTGTTTTCCGACCAGCTCGGCATTCGAAATTGTTCCTGACGTCAGATTCGAGACTGTTCCTGTTGAACCCCACCAAAAAAGTGCCCCGCGTACCCCTCCGCTTCCATGATGGCGGACCCGAGACCTTGAAATAATTGCTCCTTGAAGATCTTCAAGACCAATCAGCAGAAAACTTATTCCCCCTCCTCTTCGTTGTAGATTGTTTGTGCGAGCGAGATAATGGAGCACGACACCAAGACCCGTATGTGCTTCTCGACTCTACCCTCGAACGCGACTGACTCCGCCGACAGCCCAATATAAAACGAGCGATCCTACCTCGTTCGCGAGTGAATCTGTCAAGAGGCGATGGCCTGTCATTCTGGTAAGAGCCCTGAATGTATCGCTCATGAGGCACTCTCTGACTCTTAATTAGACCCAAGGAATTGACGATGTCTACCGCGCCGTTACCAAGACCAGCGATGCCGAGAAACTAGCGGAGGGCAAGAAGATTATCGAGCAACTCGCCAATCTCAAGTACGAGGTTGAGCACGACCGAAAGCTCAGGTACATTATCCCGCCTCAAGTACGAAAGAATTCCACAGCTGACAGCGCAGTCCTCTCCCCGACGATGGATTCACGGAAGAGATCGAGACATATAACAAGGAGCTTGAGGCTCTGGGCCCCGATGCTCACTGGTACGATGTACCATGGCTGTTCTCCGAATGCTACCTATACAGGTAAGTCCATGCGACAAGATCCCCCTAATGCGCCGCTCATAATGTGTAGACGCATCGCGGCCATATTCCGCATGACCGAACACTGGAGATCCTACGATCTTTTCGCCCGACAGAAGATGGACACTTTCCGATCATCAAGACCCGCCGTCCTCGAACTCGCTAGCAACTATAGACAATTAGTCGAGCAGCTCCGCGCTGATAAGGACTCGACACATGATCCCAACGCCGAGAAGACTCTGTTCCAGGAGATGTTTGAGATTTGCCTTTGGGGAAATGCTACAGACTTGTCACTACTCACAAACTTGACCTATGAGGATATCCAGAAACTCCAGGGCTCTGAGGCTCGTAAGGCGGCTGAGAAGAACATCCTCGTCAATGACCTTCCCAAGGCGTTTGATGTTCTTAAGAAAGCGCAAGCTGAGGGCAAGAAGGAGCGACGCGTTGATATCGTTCTCGACAATGCTGGCTTTGAGTTGTATGTTGATATGATTCTTGCCGGTTATCTTCTCTCAGCTGGTCTCGCCACACAAGTCGTCCTACGACCCAAGTCCATCCCTTGGTTCGTCTCCGACGTTGTGCCCAGCGACTTCAGCGGCTTGTTGAACGCCGTTGCCAACCCTCGTGCCCTGTACGACACGCCATCGGAAGATGAGGAACTCCAGGGCAAGAAGCCTGAGCCTCTCTCTGAGGACGGCGAGAGGGACCTCAAGTTCCTTTTCGAGGAGTGGGCTACGTTTCATGCTGAGGGACAGCTTATGCTCCGACCTAACCGATACTGGACTTATGGCGGTAGCTTCTGGCGACTACCAGCTGAGAACCCCGAGCTGCACGAGGAGCTCAAGGAAGCCGAGCTTGTAATCTTCAAGGGTGACTTGAACTACCGCAAGCTCGTCGCTGATGTAAGAAACCTCCATCTTGTTTGAAACCAATACTGACTCGTGACAGGCTGCTTGGCCCGCTACCACACCCTTCATCGAGGCTCTCGGCCCCATGGGTCCCTCGTCGGGCGTCAACGTCTTGTCCTTGCGAACCTGCAAGGCTGATGTTGTGGTTGGTCTTCCGGAGGGTAAGGATGAGGAGTTGAAGCAACTTGAGGGTGGCGGTGGTGATTCCGGTGCTCGAAAGTGGGCATGGAACGGAAAATGGGCTGTTGTGAACCTGTCTCAGGGTCGTTAGAAGGGGCAAGCAAGAATGTTGCTTTGATGATAAATGTTTAGACGTACAAAAGACATAATAGAAAACTTATAGCAATTACTGGGGATAATCTCCGTTCAATGATTTCAAGTTGCGGTACTGGCAGACATGTACGACTCCGTTTCTGCCTTTGAATCGAGTTCTACCGTGGTCACGCAGGCAGGCACGCACTGAAATACTGAATGCCATCGGATGATCAAATTGAAAACGATGAAAGAAGTCTATTCCGAGCAACGTTTTACGAACGGGACGTCGGACTCCGTTCGTAACTCATGATCAACCATCAAGAGAATCCCAGATTCCACGCTGCCCAGCCCTTTCTTGATAGCAAATATGACGTCGAGAAGCAAGCACCCCAGTGATGCTCTTATGTTGATTTCTCCTCAATCTCAGCTTTCTTCTTGTCCTTCTCTGCTTCCTCCGAAGCCTTTAGCTCTCGCTTCGCTTCTATCTGTGCGACGATGTCGGCGTGGATAGAGCCGGGCGTACGAGCACCACTATTGCGAACGCGATCCTGTTGGAACCTCTTAGTCTCTCGTCTCCAAATCTTGGGACTATAATACCTGATCGAGCGCAAGACGTCCATCGTTATAGGTCGGGCATACTTCTGCGTTGGGTCGCGCAGCAAAGCACTCGTGTTTAGAAACCAAGGATTGGGGAGCTTGAGAAGGGTCAAGTTAGTTGGAGGGAAATAGAATGCGAGAGGGAGACGAACGGTTTGATGTGCCTTGAAGGGGGCCTTCGCTTTTGGTAGTTGGGGAGGAAGCTTCCCACTGGTTAAGCACTTCCTGAGTAGGCATGATGAACGATTTGAAGCGTTTCAATATTTGTTAGAATAGGTTGGTAGAAATGCAGGGTTGAGTTGGCATATGAGGATAAATAGGTGGTTGAGTTAAGAAGATGAAGTTACAACTAGCGAAACAAAAAAGTCAAGTGATTTTAACCTCTCATGAAGCCTGACGTCACATGGATGCACATTAAGTTATAGAATCATGTGTGAGACTTTTATTCATCGCTGTTGTATTTGTGCGAAAGAAAGAACGAGTCGCAAAGGCTGTTATTGGGTTTCGTTGAACTCGGTGTAAGTCAAGCTGTCCATGATATTCAGTAGTGGTCACAAACCAATACTTAGTTGGTCTGATTACTATAAACTTGTGATAGTATTACTGATAAAATCAAGTATTTCATGAGAGACAGTGCATATAACTAGAATCCTTCTACATAACCGAACCGTTGCTGAAACCGAAGATGTCAAGTCGAAGTTATAATAGTCTGTCCCGACAGCTTGGGCCTCACCCGTCAAGGGCGCCAGAATTGACTTAGCAGACCCACTGACATCAAACTTGTCACTCGATGCGAAAGAGGGGGCAATGGGTTCAAAATATGCAGAGAAACCATTGATAAGTTATGATTTGTTAATAATCTAATTTCATCTCACCCTGATAGTGCCAATAACATTATTCCCTTTTCATTCTTGTGAAAGATGTTCCTACTTGAAGAGCCCCTAGAGGTACCCCAGACGCGGGTTCCTGATCTTCTGGAAGGCGCCCCGCAAATGCAAATGCAAACGGAGCTCCTCCGCATCAGGTGACGGTTTAGGTTCCTCATCTTGCATTGTACATCAACTTTAATTGACCTGATCAGCCATTGTAGCATCATCGACCGTTTATGACTTCAGCGGCGAGTCGTTGCAATGGATATGAACAGTGGACGCCCTCTCATTCCTCGCCTTCCAAACGGTGTCTCTCCTCAAAATCACAGCCCATCGAACACAAGACCTGCGGCATCGGCACGACGACAGATCCGCTCACGCGAGGGATGTTTAACATGCAAGTATGTATAAACAAAAAGTCAACAAATCTAGAGCCTAATCAGTTCGAAGGAGAAGAAAAGTCAAATGTGATGAGCAAAGGCCACGATGCTCTCATTGCGAGAGACTAAATATGGAGTGCAAATGGCGACCCCAGCAACGATCAGGAGTTCAGAGGAGACAAGCGCCTTCTACCGAAGTCCCTGATCAATCCATCGAGCAGCACCTATCACCAAATTTCGACACATCACCGGGAAGCTCAGTATTCCAACCAGGAAATGCAGTTGATGAAGTCTTCGATTATGCAAGTTTCATGTGGGACTACGGTGATTTTTGGCAACACGCTTCACCAGAGACACAGCAGAGTCAGGGGCTGGAAACAAACATGTTGGTAAGACGAAGCTATTGACTGCATCTACGCGGGTGTTGCTGACATGAAAAGGCGGCTCAATCGCAGATTACATTCCCGGACAGGACAGCCTTCGCAACACCGCTTCCAGCCCCCTCACTGACACAAAGCACCGGGAGCCGGGACCAAGATACTACGGATGGAAGTACTAAGCTGATGGAATTCTTTGCTAGCTCCGTCAACCCTCCTATCATCGCTGAGGTTGAGACTCAGAAGAAGTGGGTGTCCATGCGACAAGCTGTAATCGAAATGGCAAGCAGTTCCCCCATGGTTCGACACGCGATCATGGCCTTTTCGAATTTACTTCTTTCTCGACGCGATGGGAATTGGACCATGAGCGACGAGGATCACTATCAACGAGGCGTTGCCGAAGTCGCGAGTCATGACGGCACATCAATGTCGGAACACAGCCCTGCACGCGAATACCTTCTCGCAGCACTATTCTTTCTTAGCTATATCGATATCTTGGAGAGCCGCCTCGATGCTGCACACTCAAATCTCAAGCGCGCATATGTGCTCTTCCAAAGTAGTAATAAGCACGGCCTGACAGTGGTAGAGAAGCAGTTGCTTCTTTGGATTCGACTTCTCGATGGTCGGGCGGTAACGGCTGGTGGCTCAGGCCTTTTCCTCACTAAAGACGACGAAGTTCTTTTGGTAGAAGCATCGCCCGCGAGTTTCGATGGTGAGCCTGAAGAGGTTGCGAAAGATCCCGCTGATGACATTGAGGATGTATTGTTTCAAGTGTTGTATCAGCCTGGTGTTGTGTTCTACCAAAAAGTCCAAAGCTTCATGGGGAGAATATCCAAGATAGACCCTTGGCATCGTTCTCGAGGGACGGTCGAAGACGAAATCGAAGTCATGAACATCGGTACGGTCATAGCGGCGGATTTGCGAACACTATACGAACACCGCCCACCATTGATGGACTTTGCTGTGGCAGGCAAGCTAAAGGAGCCTCACGTCTCGAAGCATCTAGCTTTTGTCATCACACGAGCATTTCGAACGTACCTCTCGAACTATTACGCTAGCAAAGTCCACCTTCACCGCGTTGCCTACAAGAACCTCCCCCTGACGAAGGAGGCGTCTGAGGCATTGGACCAGATCCGAAATCTCGCTAGACAAATTGTGGCGGACTTGGACCCTGAGGATACGCTGCCCGTCAACATGCTATGGCCGCTGCTGATGCTGGGGGTTGAAGAGCAGGATGCCAACGAAAAGGCCTGGATAAAGACTCAGATTCTCAGGATGGAAAAGGTTGCTGGCAACGCGCGCATCACGGCGCAAGTGTTGGAAGAGGTTCAAGCTCGACAAGATGCTGCCAAGGCACGAATGGATATCCGGGCCGTGATGCATGCCGTTTTCAACTCATGCTTTGCTATTGTCTGAGTTTTGAGACAAGACGAGAACGGAACATCGCCAATGAATTACCACCAATGGTCGTTCACCAACCTTTCTGCAACTCCAACTACCATTTAGTTAGCTTCGCATATGCATCCGACACATCGGGACGAACTAGTTCCCATGGCTCATGCCACTAATATCATGCGACTTGGCATGGATGGCTTCTCTTCTCTTGTTCTTCAACAGTTCGAGTTGACGCTCGGCTCAAAGCCCCACTCACACTCGTCGAGCCGATCGGATATGTGTGGCTGTCTCCAACTTCCCCGCATGATGCTAAAGTAAAGCAGAGTGGATGAGGCTGGGGATGGGTCTTGGCACTTGGACGAACCGACAAACCATCATGGTCATGAATTGCATCGATCCCCGCATGGGACGTGGCATGATAGGTACCCATGGATCCGATGGGGGCAAAACGAATATCCCCACAATGTCTGAGTGTGGAACAAAACCCTCTCCATTGATCTTGAGACGATTGATCATCTTCTGTTCTGTTCTTGTTCTTCATTCTACATTCCAACATCTTGACATCTCAACACGCAGCAGTATCCCAAAATCCCATCTCAATTATTCACAATGGGCTCAATCGCGACAACGAGCAAGTCATTCCCTGGCGGGATTCATGTTCCCTCTCTGACTTGGTTTGCCAATGATGCCAACCAAGAGATCGACTGGGACGTACAGAAGAAGCACATCGAGTTCTTGGTAAACTCTGGTCTTGACGGAAGTATGTTCAGACAAATTCTCCACATGAACCAAACTAACAGACTGCAGTCGTTATTGCTGGAACAAACGGAGAGGCCGTCACACTCTCAGCCGCCGAAAAGTCACAGCTCGTTCGAACTACTCGAGAGATTGCGGTCTCCCTCGGCCGCCCCGATATCACAATCACATTGGGCACCTCATCACAAACCACACGAGATGCCATCAACGAGACAAAGCTCGCCAAGGAAGCTGGCGCCGACTTTGTCCTCGTTCTCACTCCCAGCTACTTCCACTTCGCCATGACACAAGACGCCATCGTGGCTTTCTTTGAAGAGCTTGCCGATGCGAGCCCTGTCCCTGTCGTCATCTACAACTTCCCTGGCGTTGTCGCTGGCCTTGACGTCAACTCAGAGATGCTCGAGCGCCTAGGCCAGCACCCCAACATCGTTGGTGTGAAATTGACGTGTGGTGGCATCGCAAAGGTTGCTCGCATAGCAGCTCAGTTCAAGCCCGAAGAGTTCTTTGCTCTCGCGGGACAGAGCGACTGGCTCGTGCCCGCTCTCGCTGTCGGAGGCACAGGCACCATCACTGGTGTCGCGAACTTGTATCCCAAGACCTGCCTGCAGATCTACGACTTGTACAAGGCTGGCAAGACAAAAGAGGCTGAAGCTGCACAGCTTGAGCTGGCGAAGATGGAATGGGGATTTGCCAAGGGTGGTATCAACGGTACCAAGTGGGTTGTTGCTAAGCTCCGAGGCTATCCCCTTGAGAGCTGCCACTGCAGACGACCTTATCCTAAGTATAGCGATGAGAGTAAGCAGCAGTGGATTTACAAGGTCGTTGAACCTCTGTCTGCTGTTGAGAAGGGTCTTGGCAAGAGGGCAGAGAATATCTAAAGGGTATTTAGAGATGATACGATTTAACGTAAAAGACATATAAAAGATAGAATTCAAGAATATCCGAGTACATTGTTATACCAAGTTTCAATAGTAAACTATACTATCTCGTTGGTCGTATGGACCTCACAATAATAGGCACGGTATACAAGACGGCAAACATCAACATGAAAGTGCGAGTCTGAGGTATTATTGAGACTTCATATTCAGTCACTTCAACTATCTCCTGCACACATACGAAACTCTTTGGGTCTCATTTCTTCTGCCTATTCTCACTACCGGATCTTGTTCCGGATCAAAGGGTCGGGATTGGTAGTTGGGTATTCATTATGAACATTCCGCTATGAACCGAGTTGCGAGTCGGATATCAACCACCAGGCCATTGTCGATTCAGCTAAGGACAATTCTCTGACTGTTAATGAATCTATTCCGGCATTAGTTTTCGCTCAAGCATGGAACAAGTCATATGATGCCTTGGAAATTCGGTATATCCTTCGCCTAAATTACCCATCTGGTTAGCCAAGCATCCCCGCATAATCAAAGGACCAATCGCCTCTCGTCGTCGCATCGGCTCGCGTGTCGGATGCTTCTCCAAACAAAATCTCCACTGACTTATGATGAACTACTACAACCCCTGTCTCATGCGAAGGAAAAGAGAAAACATGGTTGGAATGACCTCACCCTCGTCTTCTCCACACCCATCCCCGGATTATTCTTCTGCTTTCCCCACGCCCCCCGGATTGACGATGGGATAAGCTATATATCCGAGGGGGCCTTCCTGCGGGGGATGAAGGATTTACATGCAACACAGCAGTTCTTGGACTTCCATCTTCATTCATAAGGCTCATTTATCAGAAGATAAACATTTGACAACATGGGTGGCTTTCGCGCTGTGGAAGATAGGCCTACGCCAAAGGAGGTGTACAATTGGCGACTGTACACTGAGGCCGCTGTCATTGCTACAGGATCACTGCTGTAAGTCATCTCACTGAGACGACAAGTTTGAGTATTGACAGTTACAGGTTCGGTTATGACTCTGCTTTTATCGGTACCACCATTGCTCGCAATAGCTTCAAGCGTGACTTTGGCATCAAGCCCGAGGACTCGGCTGATATCTCGAGTAACATCACTGCCACTTTCCAAGCTGGTGCTTTCTTCGGTGCCATCATTTGCTTTTTGAGTATGTTTTTAGAGTCCTGGGCTGGAGACCAATGCTGACAGATTTGAAGTTACTGAGAAGATTGGTCGCAAGTGGGCTCTTCAGGCCAACGTCGTTGTGTTCCTCATCGGTGCTATTCTCATGACTGCTGCTACTCACCAACTGTCTTATATCTGTAAGTCACTATCAACCCATCTCAATTTCTGTCTAACATCTTCAGACGCCGGCCGCGCTCTCACCGGTATCGCATGCGGTGCCATCACCGCCACAGTCCCCAGCTACATCGCCGAGCTTTCCATCGTCTCCATCCGTGGTATCCTAACCGGTCTCTTCGAAGTCACATACCAAACCGGTTCTCTGATCGGCTTCTGGATCAACTATGGCATCAACCAGAACATGAACCCCTCTTCCGCCGCTGCATGGCGAGTCCCCATGGCCGTTCAGATTGCCCCTGCTGCTATCCTCTTCATCGGCGGGTTCTTCCTGCATGAGAGTCCGTTGTGGTTGATGCGCAAGAATCGTGAGGAGGATGCTACCAAGGCGCTTGAGAGTCTGCGACAGATTCCCCGTGATCACAGGTGTAAGTTTTGTTGGCCCAGGATGAGAATTTGGTGCTAATATTGAGATAGATCTTCAAGAGGATCTTGATATGATTCGAAAGCGTCTTGCGGATGAAGCCTTCGTTGCTAGCAGGTTTGGTACTGGCCCTTGGGCTCTTTTTCGAGGTGCTGTATCTGAACTTACCCGCAAGGGAATGCGAAACCGTGTTCTGCTTGTTTTCTGCTCTTTTGCTCTGCAGAACATGTCTGGTGCTGCTGGTAAGTTAACCACCGCATTTCTACACAACAGTGCTGACGATTGCTAGCTATCAACTATTACTCACCCACTCTTTTCGGTTCTCTCGGTATTAGCGATGTTGCCCTATACACTGGTATCTATGGTCTTGTCAAGGGTATGTTTCACAATCCACCGATGCTGAACTTTCACTGACTCTTGGTAGCTGTTGCATCTATCATCTTCTACGGCGCTCTCATCGACATGTGGGGACGACGTAACCCTACCATCATCTCGTCTGCCATGTGCTCTGTTTGTCTCTGGATCGTTGGAGCTTATGTCAAGATTGGACACCCCGCTACTATCATTGCTGAGGGCAAGGACCTGTCTCCTTCGACTGCCGCTGGTGGTAAGGCTGCTACTGCCATGATCATGATCTACTCTGTCTTGTAAGTTCTCCCATTTAATGTGATGAATCCAGCATTCTGACTTTTATAGCTGGTCCTTTGGTCTCAACGGTATCCCCTGGATTGTCTCGGCCGAGATCTTCCCTGGTGCCCTTCGAACCCTGACAGGCACATACGCAGCCTGTGTTCAATGGTAGGACACCTTCACATCTCTCTTACACAACAATGACTAACAACTACAGGCTCACTCAATTCGCCATCACCAAGGCTCTTCCCTACATTTTCAAGTCCTTCGGCTACGGAACATGGTTCTTTTTCGCATGCTGGATGATCACCGCCACCGTCTGGGCCTTCTTCTTCCTCCCCGAGACAAAGGGCAAGACTCTCGAAGAGATGGACGTGATGTTTGGCTACGTTCACGACCGCGCTCCAAGCGAGCAGGACGATATGGTCAAGGCCGGTGCCAGGTCTTCTGTGACTGAGCATAAGGAGGAAAATGTTTAAACAGTGGTTTACCTAAGCATATACACTCTGCTCGAAATCTAAACCAGAGGGACATCTCCCCCATTGGCAATAAATCCACAAGGGCCGTTACTAATTGTCGTTCCCCTCCTGGCATCCGGTGAAGTAATGAATGATGAATTGAAGTTGTCCCTAGGATTGCAGGATGTTGCAATGACCAATTCACAGTTGCTAGGGAAGTTGGACCAGATGCAGTTTCGGGTTTGATGGCATGCTACACAGCATTCGTAAGCATTCCGTGCTGGAATTCCCACTTGGATCTGATTTTGTGAACCGCCGTAGTTGACGTTCCAGATGAAATGTCCGCCGTTCGCTGAGTTGATGAGGTTATTCGCTTGACATGCAGCATATGTTGTTGCAGTAGCGAGAGTTGTGGTCGCAAAGAATGTCGTATTCCAATCGATAGGCCTCGTGGTCCAAGTCCAAGTCGAGGTAGTCGTCGAAGTAATGACATTTTCCACGGTTGCCATCACAGTCGTACTCTCAGTCCGCGTACTAGTAACGGTAGCAGTAACAGTTGTAGTGGCAGTGTTCACAGTTACGTTCTGGGTCACAGTTACAGTAGGTAGTGGCAGAGGACATCTGGCCCGTGTAACGGTTTGGGCGGTCAAAGTGAAGATGGTAGTGTTGCAGACAACAGCTAGTATATCTGGCCAGCATCTCTTTTCCAGGGCCGGTTTAGCCGTCGGTACCAACTCGTCATCGCCACGTCTGTGACGGCGTCGAGCGACGTAGCCTGATTCAGAAGCGATGGGGACGAAGCCTGACGTAGCAGGGATAGTAGATGTGCGTCGAATGGTAGCTGTTAGTGTCATGGTACTTGTTGACGTGACAGTAGTAGTAGCTTCTTCCGTGTCGGTGGTGGTGACTACACAGGTCAGAATCATAGTCCTCTTTCGGGGGGGTTTTGGCTCACCATTGGTCGTGACAGTAGACGTCGTGGTGACACGCAGAGCAGAGACCACAGTTGAGTTGACAGTCTGAGTTCCGGTTGTGGTCGAGGTGCTATTGAAGACAACGACTGTCGCTGTAGGACAGACGGTTGCGATGTGGGTCAGTGTTCGTTGAATGGTGTTCGATATCGTAGTAGGAGGTGTAAGTGAACCTGTTGGAAAGGGGCCGCATCCTCGTTGAGTCACACACGTTCCTGTAGTGAATACATTTTGGGCAATGGCTGCACCTATCAGGGTGTAAATTGGTAGCAAGAGGTGCATCGCGATATCTTATTCTGTCCAGGCTAGGATAATTGTGTTTTCAAGAGACAGGAAGAAAGTGGGTGGCCTAAGAATGTTATAAGGACAGTTCCTTCAATATTATTCTGTCCTCGATTCATCGTGTCATCTCATGTCTTGGAGTCATATAGAGAAGTGATGATGCATAAATGTTCATGATGGCGCCTTGATTTGCAAAATGAAGCTTGAGGCTTCGGTGACAAAGCCAATCACTATACAAACTATCGTCCACCTCACAGCATAAGGTAGTCTTTCTTTTGATCGAAGCTATACATACAAATATAATCAGCTTGTGAGACCTCCGGCTTAGGTAAGTTTTACAAACCTTTGAGAAGGTTAAGCATAATATGTGATAGAATTGTCAGTTCGAAAGAACTATATCTGTCTTACAGTTGTAGTCGCGGCCGCAATGTGGAACGCCACTTCTGCATATGCAAGCCATATATGTCTCTAAAAGCGTTATAATTGGAATTTCAACTGTTTTTGGGTAATTTACACTTTGCGGCATGAAAGGTTACTGGCGCAGAAAAAGAGCAGCCAACAGCTTACAGTTCGGAACGACAGAGCCTTGCGGGATGATACATCTCGAGCATCGCCAGCAGCAACAGCACAATGAACCTATGACTTCATTCAATGGACGAAACGGCACCTTCTTTGTTGCGACGGCGTTGCCGTACCTATTTTCGGTATCTTCAACCTCACTGAGGCATCGGTAAACGGTTGGAACCCCTGCCAAGAGAACAAAGAACAAAGAAGCGGCTCATTGCTGAAACAGGGATCTGAATTCTTACAATTCAAGCTATTAGTTAGCTGTTTGTTTCATGTTTCGGTAACACTCTAAAGAAAGAAACTGTAGCTTTGTTGAAGGTAAGGGCATTGAGGAACATATGAACAGGAGCATTCATATATAGATAACAGCCACCTCTACAATCTTGTTCAAGAAGCAAATACTAAAAGAACTGCTTGTTTCTAATCTCAATACAATTTCTCAAGCACAATGTCTCGCGATATGGAGCGATCTACGTACAACTATACCTCAGTTCCGCAGTACCACACAATGCAGACTGTAAACCCAACTTCGTTAACTCAACAACCGTCCTACGTTCCCTCATACACTGACAGACCATCAAACCCTATTACCGCATCCACTTATAGTGGACAAGCTCAAAACAACACAATTTCGCCATCGCCATACTCAACTATGGGACGACAAGAAACCTGGATGGGAAGCGTGGGCTTCACGGATCGCTTCACTAGAGACAGTATGGGTTACGGACGAGCAACAACAGACGCGAATTTGACTTATGAGTCTGAACCTTTGGAACCTCTTTTTGGCATGGCGCAGCCTTTGCCGCGATTGCCGAGTCCCGATACTCAGCAACCCACTGCACGCTCAAGACATAGACGTGGAGACAAGAAGTGGTCTCGCAAGCAGTCACATTCGGGATACATTGAAGTGCCCAGGAGGGTTGTTCACAATGGGAAGGAAGATGCAGTCATGAAAACCATATATTACAACCGAAGCTATGGGGGTTATTGGCACAGTCGACCATAGGAAGCCGAGTATCGTTTCGAGAAGTTGTATTCATGACCAGCATATAGACAAAAGTGGCATAGATCTCATAGACACATAATTCATAAATCATCTCAGCGATTCGCAGTCTTCTCGTGTCCCTGTACCTCGACAAGGTTGACTTGGTGATCTCTCTGGGCTTCAACGAACGGCTGCTTCTTCCAATGCCGTGCAGGGATACCATCTCGGAAGAAGCCGTTTATCTCCTCCATACTTCGGCCCGTGACTTCACCAACGCAGAAGTATACGTAAGTCAGCGTGACGAAGCATAGACCTGTGTAGACGAAGCCTGTCTTGGGACCGAGGTTGGCGGAGTAGTAGAGGTATGGTAGGGTGAAGACGGTAGCCCAGACCGTGACCCAGAAAGAAGCGACTGCTACTGCGTAGATTTTGTTTCGGTTTCTCCCGACAGCCATTTCAGAAGCCTAAGTAGAGTGTGTTAGAGGAGTAACTACTTAGTGAAAGGGTGAAACACTTACGATAGTCCAGCCAAGAGGACCCCAAGCAAAATTGAAGGCCACAATCTCAATAATCACGAAACTGATAATAACCTTCCCAACAGTTTCGCTCGGAGTTCCGCCAGGGATACCCAAGCATCCAACCACAAAGATAGACATAGTCATGATCCCCGTGGTGATGAGCAACAGAGGTCGTCGCGGAATCTTGTTAGCCAGCAACACCGCCGCCAGAACGACAAAGACTTGAATTATGAATACAATAAGGGTCATTAGGAACGGGTCTTTGAGTCCAATTGCTTTGGAGAAGATGGTGCCGAAGTAGTAGAACCATTGGATTCCATTGATCTGCTGGGCGATCAGGGCGCCGGCGCTGTAGATCACTTTGCGACGTTCAATTGGGTCTGTAATTAGTTGAATCCACGCACTTTCAATTTCACTAGATCTTTCTTTTTCGAGATCTTCTTCGATATTCTGCATCTCGGGCTTAGCGTCGTAGTGCTTGTCTTGGTGGTGAAGTAAGCGGAGAGATCGCATCGCCTTGTCATGCCGTCCACGGCGGAGCAACCAGCGCGGCGACTCTGGAAGCCATGTAATTCCGAGAAACAGAATCAATGGGAAGATCAGTTGAAATCCAATGGTAAATCGGTACGCAAAGCTCGTGTCGTTGTGGATAACACTCCTGTTGATACCAGCAGCGATGATCTGTGAGACAGACAAAACGAGTTGCCAGCACATGAGAAGGGGGCTCCTCAAAGACTCCGGCGCTATTTCCTACAAGTGCATGATCAGTAAAGCCAATTTTACACATGATCAATCGGAGAATTTAAAAACTTACTCCCATGTACAAAGGCGAAGTTACCGAAAAGGTTCCCACCCCAAAGCCGGATACGGCTCTACCGGCGGTGATAAGGGCACGGCTCGAAGTCGTAGATAGCTGCATTACAACACCAACGACCACGGCAACGGAGCCGGTGAAGAGCGAGCCCTTTCGGCCGAATAGATCGTTCAACGGTGCTGCTAACAACGATCCCACTAACTCGCCCACATTGATCATGCTCGTCATGACAGCTAGATTCTGGGGTGAGATGTGGAATTCGCCATCATCGCCCCGCGTTCCAAAGTCGCGAACAAAGACATCTTCCTGGTCAGCTAGCTATACGAGGATCCTTTCTACACTCTGGGAAGAGACATACCAAGAGTCGAAACTCCGGTAAAGTAGACGCCTTCGTAACCGTACAGACAAGCTCCGAGGGCAGCGAAGCCGCAGCACAGCCAGACGTAGGGATACTTGACGACGAAGCTCTTCGGCATGTTTCTTTTTTCTCCGCGGGGCGGACGGACGGCCGCGCGTTAACTTAGGTCAAGTTTACAGGGCTGAAAGGGAGGGAGTGAGGTTTGACACTTTGACCCTTTCGCTTCTCTTCAGCGGTTAACGGCTTCTGGGTCTAGCTCTGTTTTGGAATAAGATAGAGGTTATCGGTGATACCGTGCAAGTGGATACTATGATATTAAAAACAGTCGATGGATGGATCATGGGAAGTTGATTCAGCTGCGAGTTCAAGTTAACGTTACAGCAGTGACAAGGCTCAAGATACAGGGCCAAGGCTCAGCGTGCGGAGGAGTAATATCACGAGTTGCTCAGCCAGTCACTCACTCACTCACTCACTCACTCAGTAACTTCCCATCTTTCAAGCCCCCTTTTTTCTGTCTAACACTCCCATTGCTTCTGGAACCTTGCTCCGAGCTCGCTTAGAAGAAGCTCTCCCTCCAAGGCTCTCTTGGCTCTCTCCCACGATTGATTGATTGGGCTGAGATAGAAACCCAAGCTAAGCCGCCAAAAGTTAGGATCATCGAAATAAACTTTGAACCGAGTCATGAAGCTTTACCTGTTGAGGAAGCGCCGCGCCATCTTGAATTCTTGATGCCGGGGCTTTTCTCTAAAGGGACCATTTGGGAAACGTGGGTGCGAAAAAAACAGGAGCACGGTTGCATTCTGTGATTATCATTCTTTTTTTAAACCAAGACAAGAGCGAGGTTCATTCCACTTGACTCTCTTTTTTCCCACTTCCCACTCCAAGACAGACGCCTTGACCATCAGGTTCCGTCGATGGAGTCTGTCTTGAAGCTTCGACCATTCGGCTACTGTAGTGCATGTAGGTAGAGCTATCACTCCCCAAGACAAGGCAAGGCAAGGTATCATTGATTGGATTGAGAACGCCAAGAAAGGTTGTCTCCGAAATGGATATAATTAGACGTTGCTTCACTTTATTTCGTTCACAATCAACTAACAGACAGCTCCAACCTGGATAACCACCTCTATCAACACGACCACCAAATACTGTACCACACAGTAACAACACCACGACTATGCGATCAATACTCCCTGTCCCAACTCCTCCACCCGAATCATGTATCTACTCTCGCGAATCACACTACCAAGCTTCCGCCGATGTCATTCCCCTCCTCATTGACGATACATACCACGTCTTTCACCTCAACACCCCGCCAGCCACAAAGCACCACCCAGAGCGTCTAAGAGCAACATGGTCGCGACTCCGTTCAACAAATCTTATCGAGTGGGAGCGTGACCCAGAGCCTGTCTTGTCGCCTGGGGAATCTAGCTCTGATCCAGATGCTGATGGTGCTTGGACGGGATGTGCAGTGCTTGATCTAGATCAGTACATGAACCTCTTTTACACGGGGTATAGCCTGTCGCAAAATGGTCGACAGACAATACTTCGTGCCAAAGCAAAAGATCTTCATGGTACGAGGTTTGAGAAAGATGCAACACCAGTCACAATTCATCCTGAAGGACTCGATAAGTATGAGGACATTGACTTTCGAGACCCCTTTGTCTTTTATAACCGTGCCGAAGGTCGATATTGGATGCTTGTAGCTACTCGACTAGCCAATGGCCCATATTGGAGTCGCGGATGCATCGCACTGTTAACATCCCCGGATCTCGAAGCCTGGACCGTTGCGCCAGAACCTCTATACGCTCCCAACGACGTCTTCTGCCCCGAATGTCCAGAGATCTTCACATTGCCCAACGGAAAGTGGTACCTTGTGTACTCGCGCTTCCACGCCCCGAATGCAGGAACAGTATATCGCATCGCTGACACACCATACGGGCCATTCCGCGTGCCAAGAGATGGATCTCATGGCCGACTCGACGGACGCCGTTGGTACGCAGCCAAGTCATGCCCTAAGGCGGGAGATCCCGATAAGAGAATCAGCTTTGGCTGGATTGGAGACTACGCGGACGATGAGAAGAAGTGGCTCTGGGGAGGTGATCTTGGTGTCACTAGAGTTATGTGGGCAGACACGAACGCCTGTCTGCGCATTGATGCTTCTCAAGAGTTTAGGAGCTACATATGGCGATGCTCGAAGCCTGTGTCGCCTAGCAATGCTGCTCCGAGCTTGTATCTCTGCTCCCTCGGCACAACAGCGACTCATTTCCCTGAGTTGGGCTCTGCGGAGTGGAAGAAGGATCTCATGGTAGACTTCAAAGTCGCAGCTTGTGATGCGCACACTTTTGGCGTCATGCTTCAGACCGACAGTTCAGGTAAAGGCCATCGGCTCCAGTTTAACCCGCAAGGAAACGGCTTCTTCTCCGTCGCCCTCATCACCGACTTTCCACCCCTCGACGACTTCTGGGCAGACCAGTACCGCATTTACATCCCCCGACCTGTCGACGGTCCCGAGTTAGTACGACACGATAACGTCAGTCTCGTCGATGGAGTCTTCCTCTTCTTGAGGGGTCAGCTCGTCGAGGTCTTCTGCGGTGGACGAGCGCTGAGCTTCCGACTACCTATACCGCCCAACTGGGCAAGCGGCGAGCGAGACGGGGTTCGCAGATTGGGATGGTTTGTGGAAGATGGTATGGTTGATTTAGTTGATATTAATATGAGGCATTCCATGGGTCGCAAGGACAGCTCGGCTGAGTCTGACAATGGCCTCGAAGATGCCGACTAATTTCTTCTATTAACCTCTCCGCCGCATTCCTTCTCATTCACGGCCCCTTCATCCAAGATCTCTCTGCGGCATCATAGGATTTGGTTGAATGACCAAGCCGCTGAGGAGATCATACGGCCCTGACGCGCCCGCGGCGAGATCCCAGTCGCCAAAATCAGTATATTCATAAACATCAGCACCATAATTGCCCATCATTGGGCTAACTTTATCATTAAGCGGCTCGTTCAGATTAACCGCGAGAGAATGCTCCAGGCCACGCAATATAGCCCCCTCCAGTCGATTCACGGCATATTGCATCGGCTGATGACTTTTGCTCATCATGCGAAGGTTCCAAAGATACGAGTTTAGGGTCTCCTGCCAGAAATGTCGCTCATGCGATGATAGCGAAGTGACTAGAAGTAATGTGGTGAAGGAGCCGAGGAGCGAGAAGAGGTAGGGTGACGTGAAGTACCAGAACGCCTCGAGATGATCAGGTCGCAAGCTGATGACAAAGGATATGGCGCTCTGAGCTGTCTGAAGCGCAATCTGTCGAATGCTGGAGAGGACTCGATCGTCCGAGCATCGCGGTGGGAGTGCTGTAGAGCGTATTAAGCGGCGCAGCAGGGTCATTACGACGCCGTAGTAGGAGAAGTGCAGGTATCCGTGGAAACACAGCTTGCGCTGGTAAACAACGTTCATCTGCAGTGTCGGCGGAATGCTATGGTACCAATTCGTCAACATCTCGAAGAGCGGCCGGGCCTTTTCCCACAGAATAACGGTATCTTGCTCACGACATGTCCGCGCTGTGTAAAAGCTGGAGTAGACAGCGGATAGAATCTGCGTCAACCGCACCATCTGTATAAACTGCGTCATGCCAGTGGCAGCAATAGATCTCCGGTCATCGTCAGAGCCAGACACAGAAACAGAACTAGAAACCGATCCAGAAGTGGACGCCGAAGCTGCGTGGCCTTCGCTGTCGAAATCAGAAAAATCACCCGGTGTAAGATCGCCCACTGTCCAGTCATCGTCGTGAATATGCACAGGACGTCCGTAAGCCAATGCCGTCCAGCGATCCTGCATGAATAGCGCCCAGCTGAGCCGCTTGCGAACATTTCTCTCCCATTGCGGAATAGTCCAGTTGCTCGCATCGAGGTGAAGCCCAAGACATTGGCCGATCGCAAGCGCCTGGCAGGTGAGTCCCCATTGGAACGTGTGGTCCGGGTTGAGGGGGTCCTCGGGCTGGCACTGCAGCAGAAGGAGGGCGGCCTGGATGGAACTGAGCTTTGGGCGGTGATAAGATGCTGGTATGGCAGACCGTAGTATCCTGCGGAGGAGGGCGGCGTCAGGGGGGTTTCTGATGGAGAGCTCAGGGTCGTAGGTCCACCAGCGAATGGCGGACAGATAGATGGCTCCAAGGAGGGCGGCGGGAATGCGTCGGTATGACTGGCTGTAGGCAAGGGTAAAGGGGTCCTTGGAGAGGATGGGATAGCATGGCTGTACGTGTCTCCAGAAGAGCTCAACGAGACTTGGGCCGTGAGGACGAACACAGCTCTCGATGGCGTCGACCTGAGAAAATGTCGGATCGCCTTCAACTGCTTTTTCGTCACGAGCCATGTGAAATGTCAAGGGATACTCCTGACCGTCGTCTCTCTCCAGCACGCGTCGAATAGCATGTGTGTCGAGACTAAACTCGTGAGTCTGAGGATCGTAGGGTCGATGTCGCATTAGTATAGGTTCCATATCGCTCCCCAGACCATAAAGCTCTGCAAACCGCGTAGACGAGCATCCCATAGTGCGGTCCAGGGGACCAAGCTCCGGGACCATGACAGAGGGCGGAGCGAGAGGAATGCCGCTATCAGCAGAAGCCCTGGTCTCAGCAGGAGATAAAAATGCCTGGGCCGCGGGGACAGAGTGAACAGACTGGACATCGTCTCGCGACGCTTTCCGGCTCTGGCTCATGCTCCGCGCTGACGTTTGGCTCTGGTCCTCATGGCCGACATCGTCCTGCTGCGGCTGTTGCAGGGAGATTGTGTTTGAGTTTAGACCGGAAATACCACTACTGCCACTACCGCTGGCGACCTGTCGCTCCGGAGGATCATGCCGAAAAGTACACGGCGTGGCTCTCAGCTGGCAGTGGACGCAGTTGTCGTCGCCATCCTTTGTAACGCAGCGAGTCTTGCGCTTCCGACAGGCATCACAGGGACGAAGACTGCGACGCTGTCGCTTGCGAGCGTTGTTCTGATAGTCCTGAGGTGTGATGATTTCCATTTGTCGTGGAGGAAGGGTGAAGTTCTGCCATGTCCTGATTGGAGAAAGAAGAAGCTGAGAAGTAAAGATGAAGTGAGGTGAAGTGAGGTGAAGTGAAGTGAAGTGGTGTAAGTTGTAGGGAAGCTTCTCTCTCTCTCGGTGTTAAGAACCTAGAATCCACTCCCCGCTTGTACTTATTTCCCTGTCGTGTCCGTGTCTCAAGCTATTGCAGAGGTCTTGGGTCTTGGTATGGTCTTACGCAAGGCAGGGAAAAAAAGAAGATTACATATACAATAAACAAAGAACGATAGGCAAGAGAGAGAAATAATACACAACTACCGATCATCCGTCCTTGCTTACTCGGCTCTTGGCCCTCGAACAAGCTCTCTTGGCATGAGGCTGTGTCGATAGACGAGTGACATTGAATACCTACTCAACACTGCATATATGTACAGTGAACTCGGCTCTAACGGTTTTGTTGTAGAATGGAGGTGATGATGATCGTTTAATACAAGACAAGACAAGTTCGTCAGCCTCAAAGTCAAGTCTCAGCTCAGGATCAGGGTTTCTGACACAGAAGACGTTGAATCAGCCTGTTTCTCTCCATTATTCTTCTTTTTTTCTTCTCTTGTTTATTACTCTTACGGTAGTTATCTTGAGTGGCTTTTTTTGTTTCATGGAATGGCTTTTTGGCTGCCACGCGCCATTTTAAGCAGATGACGGCGGTGGAAGAGAGTAGAGGTCACGGCCACTTTGCTCGTGTTGTATCCCTGTCTGCAAGGTTTCAAACGGGACAAGCTGGTTGACCTGTCGCCTGTCGCCTGGGGGGCCTGGCTGCTGGGCTGCGTGTCTCGTCTCTCCCCGTGCAGAAGGCAAGTCTGCAGCAAATAAAATAGAGTTGGGCCCGTCTTTCTGGCCCATGCAACGCCCTCCCTGTGGCTTGCGCACTAAGAAGGGGATCAGAGACAAAGGACCCGGCAATGGCATGGAACCTGGCGCTGCTCCCTCGTACCTAGGGAACAAGACCGGCGCCGTCTCCATTCTCTACTCTGTAGGTTAGTTAGCACTCACTCGCTGGAACTCAGAAACTGACTTTTTGCTTTTTGTTGACCAGTTCCGTGGGCTCGGGAGTTGGGGTATGCCAATGGTCGTTAGTGGTGGTGAAATGGTAGTGGTAGTGGCATTGGTAGTGGTAGGTAGTCTAAGAGGGGGCGCAGGTGCCGTTGCCGCCGAGTCTTGGCAAGAGGGCGACCCTGAAAGTCCGTTGATTAGTAACTGTACTTTACTTGGCTTTTGATGACGTAGAATAAAGGCATTCTCCCCTTTGGTCCCTTTCGGATTCAACCGTCATGACCTCATCCTCCTAGAGCCTCTCTCAAGCCTCAACATCTCAAGTCAGTTACGCACTGTAGACAATGCTCAAAATCTCAGACAAAAACTTAGATACTGTTGCATTGCCAAGATTCATACCACTCCGCCTCTCGACCAACAATCGTGGTCTATGCGTGGCTTATGTAGTATCATGCCAAGAAGTTAAGAACCTGCATCACTACGAATGGGCCAAGCTACAACGAGAAATTCAAAGAGAGAGACTCAAAATCTTGCAGATCATTTTTCCCTCATTAGCAATCATCCGAAATGCTAACTAGTCACTGAACCCTTGACTGCACATCAGTGGGCTACTGGGCTGGGCTTATCTCGACCCTGGGGCCTGGAACTGGCATGCAACCAAACCTAAACCGCAAATATTATCGCCAACAACGCTATTTCCACAAGCCCTTTTTTCTCTCTGCTTCTGTCCCTGATTAACTGAAACTAGGACCAACAACTTGACTTCACGCCATTCTGGCATCTAACGCTTATCCTTTTCCATGCCAGTTCCTTTCGAAACAAGTTCTACCACCCAGTCTAGACCACCCTCAGACCATTCGGCCAAGCTTGACTAGGTCAGATCTTGGAGTGCAGCACACACAATCGGCATGTGTTTGATTAGTTCCTTTGGGGCATCCTCTACAATCCGCTGAAAGGGTCACGTACTCCTTCCTCGGGCTTGCAATTGCCATGGTGGCGTTTTGAGTGCTCCCAACTCCCGGCTAAGGGCTGAATTCCTTATCGGTTCTTTTGAAGACCTCTGAGGCTGTGGTCGATAAGTGTCACAATGCAGACTCTCAGTGATCACAGCAAACGGCAGAAGCAACTCCAGCCACCGTCATCACACAGTTGCATCGACCAGTGATGCTATGGAACTCCCGATTCGATAGCTCACTGGCCAAGCCCTCATGAAGATCGATGCAGCAACATATCAACGAGCAAATAGCGCTTCTCCTGCCCTATTCCTACCCACATCCCCGTTGAAAATCACCTCAGCGAATCGGTATCAACCCAGTTGCATACATCACCACCAGCACAGACCCTTAAACTACCGGTATGTTGATCCAACTTCAAAAGAACCCTCTTGGCTAGCCTCTTCAAGTTAGGGAGAAGCCGTTTGGTCTGTCACATCTCAGGCCAGCAAATACATGTGCAACGGCTTTGGGGGGGCCTGTAGGCTGTGATCGAAGGAAGAGTGCAGCCGCCCGGGTGCCTTTTTCCCGTTTTTCTTAACAGCTTGCGCGCCGTTCCGTGGTAATCTGCAGCTAAGGGGCTCGTGATCACCCTCGCTCGGACGTTTGGTTATCTCAACTAATACTGCAGCATGGTTGAGGCGCCGTCTTGGCTGGAGGACAGGGACAGAGGTGGTTTTTCGAGAGGTTAGACTTCCAACGGTCCTTGGTATATGCCTATCTCTCTCTTGGCAGGCGAAATGAATTCATTCCATGTGATCACTTGGTTGTGAAGTTACTGTCAAAAAGCTATCTTGAAGTTCGTATTATTGGGTTTTGCTCTAAGTTACTAACTACTTTAGATCTCCCACTTAGCTAGTTTACTAGATATGTGTCTCGAACCATAAGTAGCTGGTCCTTGAGGGCAGCAGATACAATATTGGGCCTTTTGACTTTGCTGACATGCCTTAGGACCTTGTTTACAGAGAAAGTACTCTAGGCAACAGGGAATATGCCCGCTTGAAATTTCGGTGATATTCCGCTACTGTGAAAGCTCGGCACTACTTTCGAGTTCCAGTTTCTGGTCTTCCGGATTCCTTCATATGTTTCTCAACAGTTACTGGTCACGAAGTGCAGCTCATCATAAGGATAATCTCCACGAAGTTGCCGATAAGCGGGTGATGAACAGGGGTAATTCTACGAAATCGTCGATCACAAGAGGCCTCCTGCTTATTTAATAGAGTTCGGGAATAAGTGATCGACTGAGTGACGTGGAGATCTTTACAATAGTGTCAAGTTCTTGCTGATCTTTTCAAAGGAATATGGTGCAGACTCACGAGCCCATGAAGTCGATGGAGCTGGTACAGGGTAAGCATCTTCGAGAAGCGATGGCGTTTAGCCACAACTTCACTAAGACTCAACGCCATCCGCTAACTCACCGAAGCGCACTGGCGGGCTTCTAGCCTAACCGCCCCAATACTACAAAAGCCGATAGATATCGGGAATTTAGGCCCTGATCGGTGAGAGGATTAGCAAAATCCGGATTATTGAAAAGCTACTTCTAAGAGGTCTGATATATCTGCATAAAAGGAAGATCCTAACCGCCTTCTTAATTAGTTACTGCTTGCCTAATTAGGTAACTAAAAGGGTAGTATTAAGCACTAATAAGGTTAGATTTCCTATTTTTTTTTTTCTTTTTTTCTTTCCATTAGCCTTATAAGGCCATTAAGCTTTTAGCTTTTATACAGCGGCTTAAACAGTAAGGCCCCTATAGCAGGCCAGTATCTCAAAACTTAATATCAGTAAAGGTTTATCTGCCTTGGTGGCGCAATTGCTGCCTTGATCAAGCAGTATAAATACCGCCCCTCGGCAGATGTGTCAGGTCCCTTCCTTCATCCCACCTAAATAGATTTCCTATAGACCTCCTTTTTAAAGGACTTATTAAAATCCTAAAAATCTTTACTTAACTTTCCTAAATAGAAAGTAATTAGTCCTAAAGAAGCTAGATAGAAAAAGGTATAAAGTATTATTTACATAACTTAATTACTATCTTAAGAAAGTTAATCCTATTTTTTCTAACTAATTAGGGGATCTTCCGGTCAGGGTAAAAATAATATCTTCCCTACAAAATAGTTCAGGATTTTACTAATCCTCTCACCAATCAGGGCCTTATACGAGTTGCGTGGGTTTTGATGCGCCTCTTTTTCTTTTTATATAGACCGTCGTGACGTGCTGAGTCGCGCAGTTGAGGCGAAAAGCTCTGTTAGTGCACCCAGTGTAGCCAGTTATTCCCAGACCTCCGCTACCCGAGACACCAGCGAAGGAAGTACGTACTACAAACCTAGGCTGGCAAATGGATACAGCATCGAACATCAGACGAATAACTAGAATAGCGTCGATAACTGACGGGCATATTGCTCCGGAGACCGCCTAAACAGCAAAGGATAGTAACTAATCAACATAGTCTAGGTACATATCGATCCTCTGGCAAGTCAATTCAGCGCATTGACTGGCTTGATCAGCATTTTTACTAGCGATGTTGTGCAGCATAGAGACTAGACCAGAATAGGCATCTCGATATTGAATCCCAGAGCTTGACATGGATGGAGGAAAGTGTGTCGAGGAGCCAATTGGCAAGATATGTTGGGTCGCTGAAGCCTGAAGTGGGCAATTCCTCAAAGGCCCGAAAAGCCTCTAAGAGAGAGAGAGAGCCTGTGGCGATTTGATTAGCACATCCAGTGGGTGAGTGAGTGAGTGAGTGTCACGTCGCGAATGTCGGAGGCGAAGACGGCGTTAGCCATGGGGGGTTTTAAGCTTAAAGACTAAAAACTGAACCGCCCCCAGAATATCAACAAGATGAATGATGCACGACGACGAGTCGCATGAGTCAGGCTGCCACCTGTCATTTATGACATTACAGGGACGTTGATCAGCTGAATGATAACAGTGTTGATTGACAGATATTAGACTTCCTGCTCACGGGCGAGTTACCACTTCCAAAACCGTTTGACCGGCGCTACAAGGCCAAAACCTTGCCCATCAGCATCTGTCGGACAAAGCCGCCCAAGAACCTATTCTTATCATGGCGAACTCCGTCTTGGCTGATACAGACAATCTATAGCCTCTACGGATACACGTTTCTACATAGTGATAGATAATACGATAGCTACACTATAGCTGACAAGGAAGGAGAAGGAGATTGAGTGAAGATATTCCCTCGGCTGGCCACTCACGTTGCCCACGTGTGTCTTGGCGATCCCATCTCATGGAACCTTTGCGCGACCCCAAGTCTTTGATCGGCCGGGGCCGTTGTCGGAATAAAGAGAGCGACGGGCCTGGTTTTCTGATGATGCTGGATTTGTTCATGTTCACCTCTTCTCTGCGCGTAGGTCAACATCATGAAGTCGTCAATTACTCTGGGTGCTCTCGCTCTGGCGGGCTTGGTCTCTGCTGAGGATGTTCTGTACAGCAAGCGATTGAATAAGCGATTCGTCGACGATGATGGACATTACAACATGTGTATGTGATCAATTGCCTTCTTAGCGGTCCAATTGACTTATTTACGTAGCATTCTTCCACGTCAACGACGTTCACGCGCATCTCGACGAATTCGCAAAGTCGGGCACTGACTGCGTGGATCCTAAGAAGGGCTGCTTTGGTGGTTACGCGCGCATAAAGCACACAGTCGATGGGCTTCGAAAGGACCACCCTGATAACCTGTGGCTCAATGCAGGCGATGAGTTCCAAGGCACGCTGTTCTACTCGTTCTACGGACCCTCCAAGATTGCTGAGAACCTCAACACCTTGAAGTTCGATGCTATGACGCTCGGTAACCATGAGTGGGATGGCGGTGACGAGGAGCTTGGCGAGTTTCTCCAGAACCTCACATTCCCCGTCGTGTCTTGCAACGTCAAGAGTGAATACGAGGGACTGAACAAGACGATCAAGAATTACCAGATCTTCAAGGAGCATGATTTGGCTGTTATCGGCGTCACCACTGACACCACGCCTGGAATCTCGAGTGTCGGAAACAAGACTACCTTCCTTGACCCCATCACTGAAGTGCAAAAGTCTATCTGGGAGATTCGAAACAAGACTGACATCAACCGCATCGTCGCCCTCACTCATATTGGCTACGATGTCGACAAGGAGCTTGCCGCAAAGACAGAAGGTCTGTCCCTCATCATCGGCGGTCACAGCCACACTCTTCTCGGCGACATGGAAAAGGCAGAGGGCGATTATCCCACTATAGTCAAGGACATCAACGGAGACGAAGTCTTTATTGTCACTGCCTACCGATGGGGTGAATACCTCGGCTCCATCGATCTGACCTTTGACAAGGACGGCAAGGCTCTCGAATACCACGGTGCTCCTATCCATCTCACTAACCAGACCGAGATGGATAAGGCTCTTAACAAGACTATCAAAGGGTGGCGCGCTCCTTTTGAGAAGTTTGCCGCCGAGGTTGTCGGAAACACAAAAGCTGAGCTTGACCAGTCAACTTGCCAACAGGGAGATTGTCTTCTCGGCCAAGTTATGGCCGACGCAATGCTCGAGTATCGTCTTAACCAGAGCCGCAACGACGACGACAAGCCCGCTTTTGCCTTTATCAACGCCGGCGGAGTCCGCGCCACCATCGACGAGGGGAACATCACTCGTGGCGAAGTTCTCACTTCGTTCCCCTTCGGCAACGCTATCGTGGAGCTCACTTTCACCGGCTCCGAGCTCAAGGAAGTTTTCGAAGGAGCAGTAACAGGCGTTAATCAAAAGAACAAGAAGGAAATCACATCGTGGTTCCAGGTTTCAAAGGGCCTTAAGATCGAGTACAACCCCGACAACAAGAACGGCTCCAAGCTCGTCAACGCTACTCTCGACGGTGAAGCTTTCGAGGATAAGACAAACTATCGCGTCGTTACTCTCGATTTCCTTGCTGGAGGCGGCGACAACTTCTTCAGCGTCGATGCCAAGAACCTGGCTACTCTTGATTCGCAGGATGAGGTTCTCATTGGGTATCTCGATGCGCATAACCCTCTCGATCCTAAGCTGGAGGAGCGTGTTGTTGAGACGAATGCCACGAGCAGTGAGGACGCTGAGCAGGGTGAGGCGAAGGGCAAGGGCGGAAGTGCAGGAGGAGATGGGAATGCGGCTAGTGGTGTTCACGCCTCGATCTTGAGTGCTGTGTTTGGTGTCGCGATGGTTCTGTTCATGATGTAAATGGTGGAAATGCAATTTGTATGTATAGATGACTTACAGTAGACTAATCAATAGTCTTTCAGTAATTTGTTCCAACTGATCAACAGTTGTTTGTTTGACCTAAGCGTCAGTAGTATTACCAGGTATAATCACATTATCCTGCAATGTTTAAGCCCGCACGCGCAGAAACGTCTCGTAGTTCATCTGCATCTCATCCCCATCCCCGAGGACCAAGTAACCCTCCTCCAACCAATCGATCTCCCTCCTCTCAAGACGAGTTTTAACCACCAACAGAATAATAAACACAACAGGAATCAAGAGCCACAGTACAAGCAGCACGGCAAGAATAGCCAGGTACACCGGGACGGCGTATTCAGGATGACCCATGTTCGCGACGAGGAACAATATTTTTTAGTATGGGAGTAACGTCATGGCGGGCAGAGCTGGGTTTTTGTGCAAATTGTTGAATGAAGACAATTCCTTTGTTTGACAGCGGTGGGAGGCCAAGTGTTCGGGTGGGAGTGCACATTGTGCGATGGTCACTGCCATGAACAAGAGACACGGCGTTGTCAAAGAGTAACACTCTCCAGAATATGACTTGGAGGGACGAACAGCTTCAGATGTGACAAGGAGGGCTTTGTCTCTTGCGAACATGTCACCAAGATAACTGTGAGATTGATCAGGTCAAGCTGTCTGAAAGACAAGAGATGTGAACAACGGACGTTATTAGGCTAGACTGAAACAAATACATAGAAACAGAACAACCTCATCCTGGCATTTGACATTCATTCATCATGTATCCACCCATCTTAGTAAGTATAGCGGAAATCGGCAGAAGCGCCCTCCTAGGATAATTGTCAGTGATGTTGTCATGTCAGCACGAGGGGGCTTACTCACATCATGGGCCTCCAACACCTTCTCACCCCGATCGGCCTTGGCATTCTGCCTCTTGAAGTCCAAGTCACAGAGGCAGACGAGGGTGACAGTGACGAGACAGCAGGCGATGCAAGCCCACATACCAGGCTTGTACCCCGTGAGCTTGTCCTTCTCGCGGAACACCAGACTGCCCGCAATACCGCCAAAGCCGCCAAAGCCGACAAGAGTAGCGCTGCAGAAAGCTCGCTTCCACTGGCCGCGGACGTTGTTGGCCTGGAAGGACATGACAGTTGGGATGTTGCTGTTGGCACCGGCGGTGACGAGGAAGACACCGAAGTAGCGGACGTTGGCACTCTCAGCCCAGCCCATGATGGGGAGTCCGATGAGGCAGAGAAGCATGTTGAAGAGGATCATGGGGCCTCGGACGTGATACTTGTCGCCGACCCAGGCAGTCGCGAACATGACGATACCAGCAAAGGCATAGGGAGGCGCAACGAGACACTGAGCTGCTCCGACGCTGAAACCCATGTTTCCGACGAGGATGATGGGCAGGGTGTAAGCAAGGGCGTAGCTGATGGTGGTGGTATCGAAGAAGATCATAGCATAGGCCCAAACCTTCCAGTCGGCACCGCCTCGAATGAACTTGCTGAACTGGAAGGGAGGGACCTCAGTGTCGCCACGATCACGGCGGATACGATCGACGACCCATTGGCGCTCACGGCTGCCGAGGAACGACCATGTCTTGCGCTTGGAGTCGGGGAAGTCGACGAGGAGCCAGTATCCAGCAATACCGAGGACGATGGTGAGAGTACCTTCGATGATGAAAATCCAGCGCCAGCCAGTGAGATTCTCGCGGCCGTTTAGTTGCATGAGCTATTGTATGTGAGCAAGAGTGAGACGTGGATTCGGGGTGAGACGTACACCATAGGCGAGAATACCGGAGAAAGCAGAAGCGACACAACCGAGAAGATAGAAGACAGAGTATCGCTTTCCAACCTCATCTATGGCCTTTGATTAGTGCTGATTTACTTGGAGCAGTGAGGATACTCACATCGAGTGTACCATGTGCTGAGAAGATAGACACAGCTGGGGAAGAAACCAGCCTCGAAGAAACCAAGAACCGCTCGGAGAGCTGCAAGCTGAGGGAACTTCTTGACGAAGCCCATACCAACCATGACAGCACCCCACATCATAGTGATGAGAGCCAGATGAATACGAGGACCGACTTTGCGGATGAGGATAGTCGACGGGGGCTGAAAGATGACGTAGGGGATGAAGAAGACCAAGTTGGCAATGTTCTACCACGATTGTCAGTCAAATCACCCCCAGAACGGAGAGAACAAGACTTACGTATCGGAAGCCAGTGAGCTGCAGCTCAACACTCATGCCCGCAATGTTGGCCGCACTCATATTGGTTCGGTCCATAAGCGAAACACAATACATGGCACCAACAGTCACGACGAGTCGACGATCGATTCGTCGAATGATGCTGCGCTGCTCCTCCTGCGTGAAGCCATGGTCGTGATCGATCTCAGAGCTGACCTTGCTAGGAGCCTGGTCGAGATGATTGAACTCGGCCTGCTTCTCGACGCCGTCGTCACCATTAGTTGTTCGATCCATGATGGGTTGCGTAGATCGGAAAAGTGGTGATCAAGTTCAAGTTTGAGTGGGAGTAGGTAAAAAAGGAGGAGGGAAAAAGAAGAAGAAGAAGAAGAAGAAGAAGAAGTTCTTGTTACACAGTTTCTAAGAAGAGAAAAGGTGCTGGGCAGTGGCCCCCTTTTGAGAATGGAGGAGAGGAAAAAAGGTGGATTTGACTTGACAGTGCAGGATGGAGAGAAATCAGGTTCAGGTTCAGGTTCCACGGTAGATGGCAAGCAAGCTATTCTCTGCTTGTCTTACCCCCGAGTCTTTTTTTCTGTTTCTCGCTGCTCTTGTTGTCTCCAGTTTATTTCTGATAATTTCGTCCACGATCATCGCCCTCTTATATATACGCATTTGCCCTCCCCATCTATGGGGTCATACATCTCGATATCGAACCAATCCTACTGAACCTCGGGTGGCGGTCAATGCCAAGCAGAAATAAAGAGCCCAAAACGTGTCTACACACCCCTTGGTCTTGGCCATGGAAACAGAGCTTGTTCGACTCGTTTGCGCCCAGCTTCCCCCGCAAGATCTACCGTCGTTTGCTTGCTCCACCAAGAAATCTGGGGTGTGGACATGGGAAAGACGACTTTGCGGGGTAGATAGTGTACATAGGCTGGGTATTGCGGTATAGCTGCTACGCCCGGAGGATTGCCTGTTTTGGGGCGAGATGCGATGGGGGGCTTGTCATTGAGGGTCCCCCCAGTGCATCATCATCAGCAGGACAAGAAAGATTGAGAGGGCGGGCTTGTCATAGTACGGTCTTGGCTGTTTGTGCGGTAGTTAGCCTGCTTTCTCTCAGGTCAAGTGTGATTAGGTTTTACAGGCTCCCTTGTCTTTGGGGAAAACGGAGAAATTTGGGAATTAAAGTGTGTGTGGTTGATCTTTGGCTGTGGAATTTGATCGTTACACCACCGCCTTGTGTGTTGCATGGGTTTGAGCCTCGAAGCGAGCATTGGCAATGGGATCCATTGTTTGCATTGCATTCTCATGTAGCATTGGCGAGTGACCAACGTAACTCAACTCATCAAGTACGCTGTCCTACTATTGACAGTATTGCTAGGAAACACAAAGACGTCGGACTATCGCTCTCTCACTTACACCAGCAAGGCTCCCCCTCCCTACCGCAAGCCACACCTCCTTTTTCTTTTCTAGATCAGATACAGTAAATCGTGTCCTTGTCCCGATACCTAAAACAACACCTTAACTTAGGTAATTATTCTCCTCTCCATCTTTCTTTTCCCTGCGAGACACACTCGATTCAACGCTACTCAGTCCTCCCCCGCGTTCTCCCCCACCCCCGCATCGACTCTCACCTCCCGAACCAATAACAGCTCAAAGAGCGACCTTGGATGCCGAGGCTCCTCTCCAAATTCGACTCTAGAGGTCAAGCTTAAGTTCCAATCCTGAATTCCTAGTCTCTCGTTGGGCGCTTCTGCGGCGGCGCTAATTTATGGTTGTTTTGACCTGGACTCATCGCTGAGCTGTCACCGGAGAGGGCTTGCAGTAGCTACTAGCAGACACAGACACGGACACACAGACAGACAATATCCAGGGCTAGCTTGGTTGAAGCAGTGATTTCTTTTTGTGGCAATTCTTGCGGGTCGTTGGCTTGGCTTGGCTGTCGGCACGCACCGAAAGATATCCAGTGATATCCCTTTCACAGTTCTAGATTCCAGTAGTCAAAATGTGTCATTCAACGCTTTGCCATATACCATACTCTAGCTGAACCATCATCAAGAATGTCGCTATCTCGGACACTGCCCGAATCCTCTTCCTGACACGCGTCATCTCATCATGTCATGTCCTTCGCTTTCGTGGACCGTCCCAGACCATTCTGCGCCTCGGTATCTCATCCACATCGTAAACATTACCAGAAAAGATCAAATCCAAGCCAGAACGTACGTCCCGTCCACACCTTCAGTATCCCGTCTTGTACCCTGTCTAATTCATCTCGAAGGATTTGTGCAACCTTCAACGTTCATGCAATCATCCAATTCATTTTACCTGCGGCGGCCAAGCACCGAGTCCTATTATCTTATTTGCTTGTTCCTGACCGAACCTCGGCTCGGGTTCAACGAAACGCGGATGACACAGTCGAGAAGGACTTCTTGATGTTGTGCCAAATCAGCGCAGCGGTACCAACAACTGCAAAGATCTGAAGAATCTCCCAAGGCTTTCGAGTCTTGACCTCGGTCTCGATGTAGTCGATCTTGCTACCAGCCATACGAGGGAAGCGACCGGTTGTCAGGTACTCTTCCATGAGTGCATCCTTCTTATACCACTCCTCACGCAACCAAAGCTCAAAGGCCTTCTGGTCGTGAAGGGGCATATCGCTGATTTTGAAGCGGCGCCAGTGGAAGTTGACCGACTTAGGGGCCCGACCTTGGAAGTAGGTGCTCACCAAACCAAAATATTCCTCACCGAATCCACCTCGGCTAGACGCGTCCGTCAGTCGACAGTTACAATGCTGTGTAACGGGGCTTCAGGTTACAACTTACGGAATTCCCTCATATGCGACCGTGCAGTCGTAGACGTAGTCAATGCTTCCCTTGAGCTCATTCAGACAAAAGAACATGCCAGTACTTCGTGGAAGCATAACATGGTCTGGATCCTTGAGGTCGTTCTTGGCAGCCCAGCCAGCCGACTTTCTACGCCCATTATTGGAAAGATTCGTGCCTTCGGGGAACAAGAGCAGCCACATGGGGTCCATATACGACTTTCCATTAGGATCAACCTTGCGCTGCTTGAGTTTGTTGAGGCGGTAGGCCAGGCGGGGCTGATCCGAGGCCATCTTTCGTGACATGAAGATGAATCCGTAGAAGCGCATTCCCCAACCAATGAAAGGGATGTGCTTGAGAGATTCCTTGAGGATGATGTAGATATGTCCATGCATGCCAGGAGAGTTGGCGTAAGCAATCCACCACAGATATAGCCAGTCAGTATAGATCTGCGCAAGGGTTAGTTTCTATCAACCTCGTGAAAAGTAAACGACCGTACTTGATGGTTGGCAATCATCACCAAACGCTCAGGGAACTCGAACTGAACTCCCCCATCGGGTCGCAGCTTGATCTGACCAGCGACCGACTCGTCACCGCTGATTCGGATAGTGGTCGGGCCCCAGATCTGGGTCATGGAAGTTGTCGTAAGACAAAAGGATTGTTTTGTCATAGCCATGTAGGCATAGTACCAGTCACGATTGACGAAGTACAAGGGAGAGCCGATAAGCTGGGTAAAAAAGATGCTACCGTCATGTTAGTTACCTGCCTGTACCTGACGAGGGACTCTGCGTTCATACATCAAGCAACATGTGTTGAAGTATAGGGCGAACAAGGAGCCGCGCACAATCTGCATGAGAGTTCCATAGCTTTCTTTTCCCGAAGGATGCTCATCCTTCGGCTTCGGCTTCTGCTTCTCTGCTAAAGACTTCTCTGCGAGACCAGCAAGTAGCTCTGGCGAAGGGATCACCGTCTCCGGTGGGCCATCGGTTTTGGTGTCAGCCATGGCGGCGTCTCTGGTCGTCTGTGTTGTCTATCAGATGCTGTTGTAATTTTCTTTACAAGGTATCACGTCGATAAAACTGAATAAACGAAGAGGCGGCTTTCGACTGTTATATCTCGTGTCTGCCTTGTCCACGCTGTTCGAGCTAAGGGAAGAGAATGCGAGGGGTCGCGTGGCACAGTCTACACAGTCAAAGACAGAAACCTAAACCTCCGACCTCGTGGCGTAGAGATAACGAGAATAAAAGTCACGGTCTATCGAAGCTCAAGATGAAGAAATCTGACGAGGCTGCGAGACATTGTGCATGTGATTCAAGGTCAAAAGTCCAAGGTTACCCTGAGCTCAGCTCGAGCTTACCTTGCCTGTTGCTCTGACGTGCCTGCTTGTGGTTAGCTGTTAGCGCAGGTGACATCAGGCGGATGCGTCGGAGGGCGGAGGTCCTATGATAGACGCCTAAAGACGTGGCACGGTGATTTACAGATGCCGATCAGATTTGGCCAATGAGAAGCTACGAATATGAGATCACTTGGCATAATGGAAGCTGTTGGATCTGCGTTTGCAGAAGCTATCGCGGGAGAGATAAGACACTTTGACAGGTCATGCACAGATTTCAGCTGATCAGGGCTTCTATGTACATACACGAGTCTTTAGAGTTTGAGTCGATATTCAGGGTCTTGACACTGTGAAACCGTCCCTTGCAGCGAAAATCCTTTCTTTTCGTTCTCAAGTCGAATGTTGGAACAGGAAGGCGGTGAAGATCAGCCCACCTCATTCTGCCAAAGCCGTCGCAAACCCGCATGGGGCATGAGAGGTAGCTCCCGTCTTCGGCGTCATTGGATCTGTACGCAAATTTAAGCAGCCTCGACGGTTCCTTTTCTTTTCACATGCCATGCCGAAGTCCTCGTACTATGTCTAGAAGGTCCCTCTTACGAGGACTGACCCTCTTGAGGCCCAATAGTAATCAACTACCAACATGTCGCTTCCTGACTCGGCTATCCACATTCACTCTGGCACCACAAACATGCCGCCGTCTTCTATCAACAACCTCGACCCATCAAACGTCCGAGATTTGCAGCATCGCAGAACTCCCGAATAGAATAAGCCCACGCTATCTCCAGAGCACAAAACCTGGGTCGTCACTATTGTCACTGAACTGGCCCAAACCCCCTCGAAATCTCCTTATCATCCACAAGCTATACTCAGATGCCGTCGTCGAGGCTGTCGTCAAATTCTCGACGTACCTTCATAATGAGTACCCAGAAGTCAATCTCGTGTTTGAGCCACGCATCGCCCAATCGCTAAAAGATCGTGTCGATTTCCCCATTTATGCTTCCGACTCTCGATCCAACATGGCAGACAAGATTGACATCATTGCAACTTTCGGAGGCGATGGTACTGTCCTTCGAGCTGCAAGTCTCTACAAGCTCCATGGTTCTGTTCCTCCGATTCTGTCATTCAACATGGGAACACTAGGCTTCCTTGGCGAATGGGATTTCAGAGAGTACAAAAAAGCTTGGAGGGAAACGTTTATGAGTGGCAGTGACGTTGCTACCCGTGAGGCCAACTATCCCAGAGGTGATTGGGACAAGACAAGCCCAGTGTCATACACAGCATGGGAAAGGCATAAGGGTAAAAGCATGGGAGCCCAACGAGCATCCAAGGTGTTACTCCGTCACCGCATCAAGGCTGATGTGTTCGATCCGTCTGGTAACAATATCAACCATTGGTTGTCAGATACTTTATCAAGCGAGGCCAAGACAGGGGCCAAGGCTCTAGCGGTACCTCATGAGCCGTCACCATCACTGAGAGCTATCAACGAGATCTCGGTGCATCGGGGTTCTCATCCCCATTTGGCTATTATTGATATCTACCAGAACGGTCACTTTCTTACCGAGACCACTGCTGATGGTATCTTGATCAGCACCCCCACAGGCTCAACGGCATACAGTCTAAGTGCAGGAGGACCAATTGTTCATCCACTTGTCAAATCCCTCCTCATCACGCCTATCAGTCCTTGCAGTCTAAGTTTCCGATCCCTGGTGCTCCCCCTAGACACCAAAGTCACGCTACGAATGAGTCGTAAGAATCGTGGTCGTGAGCTTGACCTGAGCATTGACGGCAAGAGGTGTGCGGGAGTGTCGCCAGGGACAGAGATCCGGGTAGAAGGTGAGTTCGTTGGGCGAGCTGGTCCCGGCGAGGAATGGCATGGCGGTGTCCCATGTATGATCAGGACTGAGGATGATGACCCTTGGGTGGGTGGCTTGACTGGCCTACTCAAATTCAATCATCCTTTTGGACGAGAACCTGGTGGGGATGAGTATGCCGATTAGGTAGTTGTTGAGATGTATATGTATATGGATGGATACATATGGAGGCGGTTCTATTTGATACCCATACGTTTGGATAATAATGAAGTCATGAGGAGAGTTAGCACTCTTGGGGTGCGATAAGAATTCGAAATGCTTCTTCAAAGCAAGATTCAAGTTACCAATAAGCATATAGACAACTTTAAACGAATACCCGGGTAGGTCACCGGCTTGTTGTTACTTCATGCTCAATGTTCCGTCACATGGTTGCACTTCGGGCTCTCTATTCTTGAGCTGCTTTTGCTGAGCTTTCAACACGAGATATAGAATAAGATGATGACAGGCTTAGGGCTGAAAATCGCAGCCAATCGCAGTAAGATGGTGCGCGCAGCAGTAAGCGGCATATCCTTCAAAAATCCGGATCGGCCGAGTGGTGAAGCCATGGGCGGTCCGCGGACATGGACATGGATTACAGCCACTCAGCATGAGCAACTAGACTACCCTTTTCAGAGGCAGCGGTGATCCAAGATGGATTCACTGCGCGCTGACAGATGGCAGTGCATAAACCAAAGCAGAAGATCTTTGTCGATGGTCCACAGCAGCTGACAAGTGGCTCAGATACGTGGCAGAACAAGCGAAGACTCGTTCAAAACGATACGAGTATCTAAGCGCTCTTGTGATCATATTCCATGTGAAGAAGCATTGGAAAAGAGCCGCCAAGCCGTCTTGGCTCTGAGATTAGCAACGGCGGTTTGAGCTGGGCGGGTTCCCTTTAATTTCGCCGCCAGGGGGTTTTCCTCAAACATTCCGAGTCCTTGTGGATCGGGATATTTTGATGACCCATGATCAGCCGACTCTAGTTGTTTGATGCTCCATTGTAATGTCACTGGGGGTCTTTTGTTCCGCGGATCTCAATACAGTACTCAGCCTTTGGTGATCTTCTTCTTACTCTGCTGAGGACTTGCTATGACAAGAAGAGTCTGAGGTGAGGTCATTGTTTGACTCGGCGCGCGGTTGGACTTGTTGAAGTCATGCAGCGGGTGTTCCTGGAACGGTTTTAAGGCTTGTTAGTGGCTGGGTGATACAGGGGATGTTAGCGGGTGGTGGGCAGTAACTCAAACAGATGGAACTCGATACAAGGGCAACGGGAATTATCATACGCGAGTTGACCTTGAAACATGAATATGTATGTATTCAAACAATCAACTTATCACTACTGACTGATAATCAACCCTCACAATGGATTGATTGCCACAGTCCTTCCTCCGTTCCGCGGAGCATCCATCTCTAAATAGAAACAGAACACAGTACAGAATCACACACACAACCTGTGTCATTGCATTGCGTTGCATCAGACCGATACTGTACGGCTCAGAGAGGCGGCGCAGGGCTGGGCGGATTCTTGGCAGTGAGGCAGAGGCAGAGGCAGAAGAAGAAGAAGGGCAACGCCTGTAAGAAAATGGTGGCCCTTGGCTGATCGATGACTGAAGGAATGAGAGCGAGAGAGACATACAAGCTTAACTATTACCCTTAAATATCTAATACGAACCTTGACCTCTTTTCTCTTACTCTATTTCAATCAATACCTTGCCTTGCCCTGGCTGAACGCAAAAGCACGGGTCAAAAACCGTTGACGATACGGTACCGATACTGCCAATTAAACTGACCACCCCACACTGAATCCTTTCCTTTCCTTTCCTTTCCTCTACATACCCTTCTTATTATACCCGTCACAACCTCGACCTCGCGTGTTTCTTAGTTTTTCTTTATTCCCTTGTTTTCTCTTCATTTCTTCTTTTTCGGGAGCCAGTTATTTCTTATTTGCATATTGACTCTTTGGCATTTATTCATCTTGGACCACCCTTTCTTCGATCCGACCACCAATCCATCGATACAACACAACACAGCAGCAACTCGAATTGTTCGCTTCCATTCCTTCCGAGGCTGTGAATAGCTTCCGTCTTTCTTACCGCTCCTTTATCCGCCCGAGGCCGTTGCCATGGCCATTTCTTCGGGCCTCGCCCTTTTGCTGGCTGCCAGCGCCGCATTGAATCCCGTCACTGCTGCACCTTCGAGTAAGTCGACACTCTTGGCGACCGCGCGTGTCGCTTCACAATTGTCGTCGAGCGCATAGAAGCTGGTGGAGCGCGGTCGCATACATTGCATTTCTTACCCAGATGTTGGGGTCGCACGCGGATCAGAGCTAACGTGATCCAATCGCAGTCGACGACGCTTTCGTTGCCATCTCCAAATCAGATTTCTCCCCCCGATCAGTATCAAAACGAGGCACGCCTCAAGCTCCCGATGGCTACGTCCCCTCCAAAGTCGTCTGTCCGAGTACGCGACCGACGATCCGAAATGGCTCTTCCATCTCGAGCATGGAGCGCGATTGGATTCCCAAACGTCGCAACGAAACCATATCCCCAATCCGAACCCTCTTGAAGCGTCTAGCGATTCCCGGTTTCGACAGCGAGGAGTATCTCAAGGATGCTGAGACAGATCCTACTGCGCTTCCAAATATTGGTATTGCTATCTCTGGAGGTGGCTATCGTGCCATGCTTTGCGGTGCTGGTGCGCTGGCAGCTTGGGATATTCGTTCCGCTGGAAGCGACAAGGATGGAAATCTTGGTGGTCTTCTACAAAGTGCGACATATCTTTCTGGTCTTTCCGGTGGTGGATGGCTTGTGGGCAGTTTAATGATGAACAACTTTACTTCTGTCCAGGAAAGCGTGAACTATCCCGGAATCTGGCAGTTGGAGAATTCGATCCTCGAGGGCCCTGAGAATTACTCTCTTCTCCAGTACTACAATACGATTTTCGACGCCGTTTCCGATAAGAAGGATGCTGGTTATGAACGATCTCTTACGGATTACTGGGGCCGCATGCTGTCGTACCAACTGATTAATGCAACGGATGGTGGTCCTGCATACACATGGTCTTCCCTTGCCGACGATCCTGACTTTTCTGAGGGCAAGGCCCCTATGCCTATCATCATTGCGGATGGACGTGCACCAAATGAGACTATCATCAGTCTCAATGCGACCAATTTCGAATTCACCCCCTGGGAGCTTGGTTCTTACGACCCCGTTCTCCAGGGCTTTGTTCCTCTCAAGTACGTCGGTTCGGAGTTCGATAACGGCAAGCTACCAAAGGACAAGTCCTGCATTGCTGGTTTTGACAACGCTGGCTTTGTAATGGGAACTTCTAGCAGTCTCTTCAATCAGATCGTTCTGTATCTCAACGAAGACGACAACAACTACGTTCCTGACGGTGTTCCGGATATCGCGGTCGAGGCCGTGACCTCTGTTCTCAAAGCTCTTGGCTCTGATAATAACGATATTGCTGACTGGACCCCTAACCCCTTCAAGGGCTGGAACGATGAGCATAACCTGAGCGCTGACTCCGAGCGACTCACCCTCGTCGATGGCGGTGAAGACCTCCAGAACATCCCTTATTACCCTCACATCCGAAAAGATCGTGAGGTCGATGTTGTCTTCTCATTCGATTCTTCCGCCGACACCGACTACGGCTGGCCTAATGGCGCATCTCCCATCGCCACCTATGAGCGCTCTCTCACCAATATCTCGGAGGGCTCATCATTCCCCTCTGTCCCGGGCCAGAACACATTCCTCAACCTGGGCCTCAACACGCGCCCAACCTTCTTCGGCTGCAACGCCACCAACATGACCGACCCCTCACCCCTCATCGTCTACATCCCCAACTACCCCTACGTCTACTCCTCCAACATCTCCACCTTCCAAATGAGCATCAACACCTCCGAGCTCTCGGCCATTATTGAGAACGGTTACGCCGTAGCTACCATGCTTAACGGCACGCGCGACAAGGACTGGCCCATCTGCGTCGGCTGCGCAATGCTCTCTCGCAGCTTCGACCGCACAAACACCACTATTCCTGACAAGTGTCAGGAATGCTTCACTAATTACTGCTGGAACGGAACTCTCGATGAGAAAGAGCCCAGCGAGTATAACCCTACTTTCATCGGCGAGCAGATCGAGGTGGAAAGCTCAGCGTCAAAGGCCAGCAGCACTTTTATCGCCATTGCAGCTATTGTAGGATTTATGCTCGCCATTTAAAAATGAATGAAAAGTAGAGGAAAAGATGATATATATATTTGCTTATAGGAGTAACACATTGGAGTTTTGTTCTATCTGAAGCGCCATGATCTTGAGGACATGGATTCATGAGGAAGTTTACATAGGGGTTGGATAGATGATGAGTTGGAGACTCGTCTTATTATTGACTCGAAATTCTCCATATTGACATGATCATGTGAAATTTATTGTGGTGTTTGGCATTCAGTATGCGGCCTACCAGGATTGCAATTTGTAGATGTGAGGACCTTCTCGAATGGACTTCAATCTAGAGGATCATCACCAAAGTCGCTCTATATCGACTACGCACAAAGTACATACGTGTTTGCTCCCTCATGTAGTGTTAGCTAGCTTATCACTATTTAGCCTCTAATCAGGATCTCGAGCCCTTACACACAGGTGGATTCACAAGATAACTTCTCGCGAGACTGGTTCATGTTCAAAGACACTGCTCCTCCTATTCATAACTTTTCCTTCATTAAATCATTACATATCCCTAACTAATCTAAGCAAAAGTGACATCCTTGCCTGTCTTGGCACTCTCAAAAACACCCTCAATGATCTGCAAAACATCCCTCGCCTCAGATGCCTTCACCGGAACATCCTCCTCCTTCCCACTCTCAACAGCCTTGCCAAGCTGAGCGTAGAAAGCCTTGTAGGTAGGTGTCTCAATGGACGAAATGGTCTGCTCCTTAACCTTCTCGTTGTCATCAACGACAACCAACTTATACCGAGCTGGGTCCTCCTTTCCAAAGTCCGCGTCGGTAGCCTTCGCACCAGCCTTGAGCGCATCTTCTTGCGTGTCGAGACCGAGCTTGCGGAAACTTCCCTTTGTGCCGCGGACCCAGAAGCGAGGCTGCTCGAGTTCGGCGCTGAGAACGCTGATGCGGATGTTGACGAGGAGACCGTCGGGGTAGGTAAGTTCTGCTGACACACCGTCGGGGTTCTCAAAGTCGAACTTTCCTTCGCGTTGAGAGAGGAGACGGCCATGAACAGATTGGGGCTTGCCGAAGAGAACGTAGGCTTGGTCGATGAGATGAGTTCCCAGGTCGTAGAGAGCGCTTCCGCCTTGGGAAAGGGGGAGGTCTAGCTTCCAGTTCTTAGAGGGCACAAGACGATAACGGTCAAAGTGGTTATCGAACTGAACAATACGACCAAGAGTACCCTCAGAGATGATCTTCTTAAGGGTAACAAAGTCAGCATCCCATCGTCTATTCTGGTAAACAATAAGGAGCTTTCCGTTCTTCTTGGCAATCTCAATAAGCTTATCAGCCTCAGCAGAAGTAGGAACAAAAGGCTTCTCGGTCAAGACATGCTTTCCAGCCTCGAGGGCAGCCTTTGTGAGCTCAAAGTGGTTGTTGGGGGGAGTGCTGATGACTACAAGATCGATTGCAGCGTCGGCGAAGAGATCCTTGTAGTCTGTGTAGTGCTTGATATTAGGGTAGTCAGAGGGTGCTGAGTTACCCTCCTTTGGAGATCGTTGAACGATGGCGTGGAGTTTGAATTGAGGAGTTTGAGTGAGGAAGGGGATGTGGAAGATTTTGGCAGACATGCTATTGTTGTCAGCTGATGATATCACGAAGAGGTTGAGGGAACTCACCCATAGCCCACGACACCAACGTTGAATGTCTTTCCGCTCATATTGACTGACTGACTGTAGTTAACTTGAAGTTTTATGTCTGCTCGGAACGATGATTTAATAAGGGATACTCCCAGCTTTATAAGTTATGAGGCAGGTTCTCACCATTTCTCCAAGAGCCTCCACAAGATGAATTCCGTCATGGGTGCGGAGTCATTCCCCACGGCTGCTTCGCCATTCCTGGAGACTCCGGACGAGCTGAGCGCCACGATTGGTAGAGTACAGTGGATTAGGCCGAGAAAGTCGGAGATGTAGTGAAGGTCCAAGCGAGAAAGTGCGGTTTTCTTAGTCATTTTCTCAATCTCTTATATCTAATAGCAGCTATTCACAAGATGAGAATATTTGTAATCTGAAATGGCGTTAGATGAGTTTACTTTTGTTTGAGGAGATTTCGTGATGTTGCGGAGTGTCCGTTTTGGGTAGTCTTGGAGCATGATGAGATGAGCTGATGTGCACTGGTCGGTCCGAACACGGTCTACCGGCATCTTATCAGGATAAGAGCGGATAGTGATAAAGCGGTTGAAATAGACGCCGAAGATTACGGGCCCGTCTCTCATGATATGGCTCCGTGCCGGACTCGACATTTCTGCGTCTCGCGTCCCGATGTGGATCTCCGGACAACGGCTCAAAGTCCGGCCAAGAACCGAACCGCGAAGTCCAAAACACCAAAGTATAAAGAGTCACGATAAATCAAGTAGAATAGAACAGTAGCTCCGGAAACAATCCAATAATAGCAATGGCATTCAACAAAGCCTCACAATTCACCATTTTCCGTGGCCCTGGAAAGCCAACCGCTTTCACATGGTCCCCCTTCGTCATCAAACTCGAGGCTCGCCTTCGCTTTGCCGGCGTGTCCTACAGGGTAGCCGAAGGATCACCGAAAACTGCACCACGAGGAAAGATCCCATACATTGAAGCTCAAGGTGAGAGTTTGAGCGATTCGACATTCATTATCAAACGCTTTATCGAGGATGGTCTCATTCCTGATCTTAATGCAAGTTTGACGCCTGTTCAGAGAGCACAGGATCTTGCGTTTAGAGCTCTCCTGGAAGAAAAGGTTTACTTTTACGGCACCCGCGAGAAATGGTGCGATAATTATTATACCATGCGTTCCAACATCTTTGCTTCTATGCCGTGGCTTCTACAGGTTGTCATAGGGTCTTTGGCAGCTCGTGCAAATGCAAGAACTGCGTATGGACAAGGAACGGGCCGTTTGACAGACGAAGAAGTCACAGAGTTGAGAGAGGAGGTTTGGGAGAGCGTCGGAGTTTTACTAGCAGAGGCGAGGATGCGGAAGAAAGGCGATGATGGACCGTTTTGGGCTCTTGGTGGTGATGAGCCTACAGAGGTTGATGCGGCGATCTTTGGGTTTATTGTTTCGTCGTTGATATGTGAAGCGTGAGTTTGCACTGGCTGTTGATGAGGTTGGGGGTTATGCTAATTGTGTTTTTTTAGAGCTCCGACTTCAGCGGCTATCATGAGGAAGCATTCGAGTTTGATGGAGTATGCGGGGAGGATTCATGAGAGGTATTTTCCCGATTATGAGAGATGGGAGTAACGTGGTGTTGTGGGCACGGGGTAAGAGTTGAAGAGCTGGAGGCATAGAACATGAACCGTAGTTAGCAAGCAAGTTTGTCAGTTCATCGCAGATAGATCTCAACTAAGAAAGACAGGAATCAGGATGCATGCCAACAATTTTCATCTTGAGTTCCTGCATGAAATCTCCAACACCGTCAGCCAAGTTGCTCCAATCCTACCTTGCGTCACACCATGTTTCATCTCCGTATTCTCGACTATCAAGGCTCGACGTCAGAGCATCTATTCCATGAAACTGATTGTCAATGAAGCTTGGAAAGGTCCAAATGACGTTTGTCCAAGTTTTTGAGCTCTTTTTTTCCTTGCAGGGGTTCGAGGGTGATTGGTGGTAAGTACCCTCTAGCGAATCAAGCAAGACGGGAACTCCCCGTGCATGTTGGTGATGACAACTCTCAAGTTGAGCGTGAGAGGGACAACTTCATATGCTTCAATTGATCTTCAGCCTCGGTATATGTACAATAATCCTCTGAAACTCTAACTTATAGCTCAGCCTTCTCCTTACATTTATTAACGGAGATTCGCCGTGTCTCAAGAAATTCACCAACCAAACCAAGGCAGGCAGATCTACCAACCAACACAACTGCTGGCATGCAAACCCGAGCTGAGATGGTTGCATACAGCTGCTATGTACCTATTTTAATCGCTGCAAAATGAAAACCAAACCTCGTCTGCCCCTGGAAACTAGACTACGCCGCACAATGGCTTCACTGAGGGTGTGGTGTCGGTCGTCACCGTCGTCTCATGGTGCAGGAGGTGGACATATAGCTGACGATGCATAAGTGCATTATGAAGATTTAGATCTCTTGTGCAACCTGCATTTATTTATTCAATTCAGCTCAGCTCATGTTTTAATCAGATCTTGAAATCTCATGATCTTTTAATGGGAAGATGCTACCGCGACGGTTCGTCTTTCATGCATGTTCGCCAAGTCGGCAGCGGCGGATATTGTCCACAATTATAGCGATCAGACCATTTCGATTCCCTAGGTTCCCGCCTAAGAAAGATCCCGCTAATAAACAGCAATCTTGTCTTCTCCAGATTCTCTGCTCAGCTCCTCCTGTACCCAACAGCACTGCTCTAATATCCACGTAAATTATTAGTGCTGTAGAGCCTGCTAGAAAACTCGGACACTTCCGTTGCCTCGCATGTGAGCCTCGGCGTGGCGGTCCAAAAGAGCGGTTAATTCGAGCGCATTTGTCCAGTGTAGGAAGGCAGTTGGTCAAGATCCCTGCAAGCCTGACAGGGTCCCCTTTTATTCCCGGGTATAGGGGGTGCTAGTGAGTGTGTGGGTGTATAATGTACTGTAAGATGCGGGGGAGTTTGGGACACCGTGCACTCTCAAGTTTTGATGAGTAACTGAAAGAGAGGAAGGGAAATCAGGCCTTGACTTTGCCAGAGAGAGTTGGTCAAGGAACTAACTAGCGGTCACTTTGTTTCTATAGCATGCCACAATTGGAGGTAGAGAGAGTTAAGATTGTAGAACTAGATAGCAGTCAATTGACCTACCATCAACTCAACTCAACTCTACCTAGCCACAACTGTCAAACCCATTAGCATCTTTTGTTCCTGCATCATTGGCGTCCCTGCCTTGCCTTGCGTTGCCTCATCATCAAACCTGTTTTCTATGCCTCTCTTTTCCCTCTTTTTGTTTAGTTCCTCCTCCTCCTCCTCCTCCTCCTCCTCCTCCTCCTCTTCATCTTCGGCTTTGCCGCTCAAGTCGGGCCTAGTCCCCAAGCTCCCCCATCAACTGGCCTCGGATTAGTAGTACCCTTGTTCTCCAGCATGTGACTTGGCCAAGTCAATTCCCCGTTGAAGGATTCTCCTAATGGCGTCAACTGTTACTACAGCACATACATAGCTATTTTCTCTTTTTCAATACCAGGCACGCATTGAAGCTTTGTTTTACCCCGGAGATCGTAATAATAAATCTCAATGAGAAAAGAAAAGAAAAGAAAAGGGGAGCATTGTCCAATATCCGGGGGTGGATCGAAATCTCCAGCTTTTCTCTGCTGGCTTGATGAACTAGACAGTTCGTGCCATGTTGATGTTCTTTTTCGAGGTCAATCTCCGAAAAGTTGATTCTCAGAGTCAGAGAAGAAACGAGAACTTCACATGCCCCAGCGCTAGACCCATCTCCGCATCTCGCCCCCGGACTTTGGCATCACCCCTCGTCGATCTACTCGGCCGTGTGTGTCGAATCCGGAAGCCCGCCCCGCTCTCACAACGGCATAACAAAAGCTCTTACACGCCCTGGGTTGGTTACTTACCACAGCAAGAATAGAACCCTCTCCCCCTGGTAAGAGTTCCCTGTCCTTCTTTCAACCTCCCATTTGTCAACTTCCAGCTTCCGGCTCGTCGCAGCGCATCCCGACCCCCCTCCCCCGAGTCCACTCACACTAGACTCCAGAAAAGGACGAGGATCAGAATCAAGAACAAGAAGTTGACCTGCAAGTCTGCAGGAAAAGAGGCTGGTCTTCCCTGTAATGGTTAACGGGCAACGGCACCGTCACGCCCTAACCAAGTCGAGCTGACTTGTTGATTCCCTTTCCAACCTTCACATACATAAAGCCTCTTCTCATCCATCTCTCAAGCTTTCCTTCTTTCTTCTCCTCCTCATCCACTCGCTTCCATTGGACCAATTCAGCATCAGCTTCAGCCTTGCCTCTCTACACTCGTTGTGTCTTCCTCGCATATCAACAAGTTTATCAACTTTAAAGACAACCCAAGAACAACCTTCAAGATGAAGTACTCTTTCGCTATTGCTGCCCTCGCCACCGCCGTCTCGGCTCAGACTCTCGCCGACGTCCCCAAGTGCGCTATTCCTTGCCTTGACGACGCCATCACCAGCAAGACCGACTGCAAGACCACCGATCTCACCTGTGTCTGCAAGAGCTTCGACGATGTCCGAAGCGCCGCTACCTCTTGTGTGATCACCAAGTGTGGTTCCGACGTTGCCATCAGTAAGTCCCAACTCACAATTACATATGACAAGGCATCCATATACTGACTCGCCCCAGACGAGGTTCTCCCTGCCACTGAGAAGCTCTGCTCCGGCGGCAGCGGCTCCGGCTCTGCTGAGGAGTCCTCCAAGGCCGACACTACCAAGGTCGAGACCTCCACCAAGGTTGTCGTCACCACCAGCGCCGTCGCGACCACTGCTGTTGAGACCACCGCCGTCGAGACCACCACTGTCCCTCCTGTCGTTGAGAGCAAGACCACCGCTGTTCCCCCCGTCATCGAGACTCCCACCACCAAGTCCGAGGCTGCCGGCGGTGCCACAAGCACTCCCGCTCCCTCAGGTGTCGGCGAGAACAGCGCTGCTGGCCTCAAGGGTCTCGGTGCCATGGCCATGGCTGCCCTCATGGCCCTTGCTCTGTAAATGGAGTCAATTATGAGCGCCAATTCCTCATTGTGAAAAAAACTACTCAGTTCTTTCACGTGAAGTGACAGGCATTGTTACGAGCTGAAAGGAAAGTGATGAGGAGGAATGGAATATGTGTACATGGGAATTGGATTCGGATTTGTGATTGGAATCACGGGTTAATAATTAATGGTCTTGAACCACCAGAATATAGCAAATATACCAGTGACACTTGTCTCATTTCTCTGCCCTCAATTGATCGTGAATCGAAGGCCATGAATCAATTAACAAACTGAGACAGTCAGAATCATGCCACCAAAATCGTGATCAAATTCCCCATCATCCGAGTAAACACTCACCTTCTAGAAGTAGAAACATGACTAGTCATGTCCCAGTAAAAAGTGGTCGACGTCTGTCGCCGTTTCTGGCACAACCGGCGCCCGAAACCCTTACGCGGCCTCATGCGGGGAGTGCAGCAAGCGATGTCACGCCGTAAATAGACAAGACCAACCAATTCATTCATTATGTGGCTGATGATATAGTTTCGATCGAGATCCAATGGAAATCATTTCTATTATGCATAAGATCGTGGCAAACTTGTCTAGTCTTTTGAGAGTCAGCTTCGTCATGTTCGTTCAGTTATGGGCCAGTGCTCACGGTACACGTCTATTGTTGTTTGTCAAAGGGCCCTTGAACAAAGAAAGGGCTGGGCCTCGTATTCTTGACCCAAGTTTGTTTCACCTCGTTTCAATTCTTGGCTGCTTCGATCTCTTCGACCCAACCGCAGACTCTCCTTGCAACTTCTAAGCTCGCATCTGAACTTGTTAGCAACCCCCACCAACTTTTCGATGGTCAACTTACCCTCTCTCGTGCAAAAAGCGTGAGGAATATCCCCCTCATCTTGCACAATTCTCGCTTTATCTCCTCTCTTCTCCACGATGCCGTCCCTCTCGTCGTCATGAATCCAATGATCCTTCTTAGCATAGAACAAAAAGAACTTTGGCGCTCCGTTCTCCTCTCCTGTCGTGTCCCATAGATCATCGTTCCACTTCTCTTCAGTTATCATCTCCAGCTCTGTCAATCCCAGATGAACTGCCTGCAACACGCCATCTCTACTCTTCAACCATCGTGCAGTGATGTCTGCGCTCGCAGGCGTAAAGCCCAGAAGGCGCTGAACGATCCATGTCACGCTTGCGACACTCAGAAAGCCGAGAAGGAGACGTGCGAGTAAACAAGCTGCAGTGTCGAGGAAGGGAATAAAGCGACGCAACAACTCGAACTGTACACCATTGGATGACCGAGCAAGGTGCGTAAGCGTCGGACATATCAGAAACCCATGTCGAAGCTTCAAATGCGGTGCTCGCTCCGGATTCTTCATATGGCGATGGAAGATCTCAACAGTGATGAATGACCCAACGGAATGGCCCATGAGAATCACAAAGTCGTACCCTTTTCCTTTAGCCGCAACGATATCGTACGTACCCTCGATCTGTCCCTCCAAATCCCATGGTTTGTTTTTTGAACTGAAAGGCTCGTGATCATCGTCGCTGAAGCCGAGCAAGTTCGTGCCGTAGATATCATAAGCAGTGTCTGTCTCGATCTTGTCTAAAAGGCCACGCACATGACTGAGGAAGTCGGTGTAGTACTCGATGAGGCCTGGGTTACCACAGATGTAGTGAATGAGGGCTTTCTGTTGAGCCCCTCCAGAGCGCTCTGAAGGCAGCCATATTTGAGGTGCCATTGTATGTTGTTGAGTTTGGTGAGTGCTGAAATGAAGTTGTGATATTGAAGATAAGGGATGACGAAACCATTGGCGGAGTTTTCGAACAACCCGAGCTACCCGGTAGCGAGATAACGAAACTGAACATAAACACGCCCACACATTGGATCCAATTCCATGTATCCGTACATTTATATCTGGAAATGACTTCTAGTTTATACACCAAGGGCTAAGCCAGGCGTTAAATACTGTTTATCGTGGCATTGCTATGCCAAATCTCACGAGAGCACCCTTCAGACCATTAAGATATTCGACAGTCATATTCGTTACGGCACTCAGGTTACTCAAGCATTAAACAGTAGGCCAAGCCAAGCCAAACCAAACCAACGCATCAAATCAGTCCCAAACTCCAACCTATGGCTAGCACCATGCCTTGAAACCGTACTCAGGAGCCACTCTAGAAATGCTACAGCCAAATCTTGCAGGTTCCGGTCATGCTCGTGTACTATCTATCCTCCTCAGACTTTATGAGTCTTTCGAACTTCTACGAGTCCGACATTCTTCTTGGTAACTGCCGCCCAAGTTGGCATGTACTTCAGAAGCTCGTCAAGAGCCGGGATCGTTCCAGGCGTGTTGGCATCACTGTAAGCACAACTGACAGTGACTTCGAGACGATCAGCTGTTTGCTCTGCTGACCGCACTCTCAACTCGTGGTCTTCCTGTGACTTGATTTCCTCCTGATCCGAGTCCACCGGCGCAGATAGAGCATTTCGCTCATTCAAATACAAGTTCAATGTCCAGGGTCGATCTCGATCGCGGCGCCAGAGCTGGACGCTGCTGAAACCCTCAGAGGGGAACTTTCCGAAACGAGGATCTCGTGGGCTGGCACCATCCACGGCGAATCCATAGACGGGTCGTGATGTGCGAACATAGCAAAGCCTCGAGTCAATAGCATCAATTCGAAGTCGTGCTTTGCTTCCATCGCTGCCATATATCGTCTCAACTGAGACCAAATCGTCAGGAGTCTTATTCCTGTACAGTCTGGGTGCCAATGATGAGGCATCGTACTGGCAATCTGACAGATCACGTCCAACAGCTGGCTGACACTTGATCTCTCGACCCGAAGTGCTCGGCAGGGTGCTGATGACAGATCGCGCATACTCCTCAAGTCCTACGATAGAGACCGTGTTGGTACCATTATCCAGGTCGATGACTTGTTGGAAATAGAACTTGAAACGGTTACTGTCGGAAAACGGGAATGCGACCAGGTTGTAGATGAAGGTGCCGGCGAAAACACAGAAGAGGAACAGCGGAATATGGTGGGTAACACGGTGGATGAAAGGCGTGAGCGGGAGCAACAAGAAAATGCTCAAAATGCCCAATGACAGCACGGGAACAAGGAGGCTACCCCCGTCAGTACCTGTCATCTGGGTAGCAGACATAACAACCAGGCCAATGTTTCCAAACAGGATCACGGGTACGGGAGCCAGAAAGAGGAACTGGAGAATCCAAGTCCACGTAGGAAGGCGTCCAGACCAACTCTGCTCATGCTCGAAAGGCTGGTATCGTCGCATACTAGGCGGAGAGGGTGAATTTTCAGCGACCGAACGGCGATATGTGTTGGCAAACGAAGTCGGAACGTTGGACCCGTATCCTGATTCACCGGCCCTAAGCGGCGTGGTCTCGGTCGCATCCTCAGATCCGTCCTCGTAATCATCTGCCTCAGCATGAGCAGGCTCACTCTCTGTCTGGGGTCTAGATTCATTCTCATTATCGCGGCTAGAAACATCTCGCGCCTGATGAGCGTCGTGAAGCTGCATTGCAAAGTCATGCTTCCCAAGCAACGCGAACTGTTCCAAAAGAGAAATGAACAGGGCAAGGAAAATGGCCGACTGGAAGAACACGGTTGCGTAAAGGGCACCAATGTGCATACGGTCCTCTGCCACAGCACACACAACTTGCACACCCCAGCCAAGGGCAAAGAGCCACATCAGAACAAAGCCTCGATGAAGTGCACTGGGGCGAACAAAACTGGCACCACGCATGATGAGCCAAAACGAGAAGTAAAAGATGGAAAGAGTCATAGACCACCTGGAAGACATTAGTTTTTGATATGCCAACAAATAAAGCCACCTACACAGCATATCCGCTGCTGTAAATAATCAGCGGATTGAACTTAGCAATCAGAAGAGTAGATGCAATAGTTAGTGCCCCAGCGAAAGCGAGGGCAAATGGAAAGCGGAAGAATCCCTTCCAGCCACCCAACACGACTGGGTCATCGTTAATGTCGTGATGCATCTTGATATCCCTTGAAAAGAAGTAGTATTTATCCTTGCGAGCCAGGATGTACGTAAAGGCAATCAGGATCAGCGGCGTGGCGACGAGAAGCGTTAGAGACCATGCAAAGAGTCCTCTAAGCGCGAACACGGCCCACGCAGCACCAAAGATATCGAACCAGACACCCTCAGCCTGCTTGCCGTTCTGAGCAAGATCAGAGTTGCCATCGGAACGGTCACCATTAAAAATGGTGCCGGTCGTCTTTGACAGGTGCTCAGTCGACGCGAGAGCAGCGGAAAGCATGTGCCAAATGCTGTTAACAGATGTGTGTCGTGTATCGTCTTGGTTGGTATGGTACCGAGCGCGAGGCTCATAGAAAGCAATATCAAGTCCTCTTTGTCCATAGGCATCTGCGAAGATCTCGTAATCGGTTGCGCTCTTGATCACACCTCTCTCGAAAGCATTAGCAGCAACAACGGACCCTAGTGGATGGGGGCTCTTGGAGTAAGCCTTTGCAGCCTGCAAGTCAGTGGTACGGAAAAGCAGCGCGCGGCCTCCTGCGCCAGCGCCTTCAAGGTTGACGAATGTATGAATGAATAGTAACAAGGGACTGTAGCCGAAGGCTCTGGCACCGAGAAGCCCATCCTCCTCTGCGTTGTTGAAGAGCAGAACGATGCCGTTCTTGGGTTGACGCCCTTTGAGTGTAAAGTAGCTCAGGAGCTGGAGCATCGACACGCAGGACATACCATCGTCGGTGGCACCATAACCGGTGGAAACGCTGAAACATCGTCAGTTGAAGGACCTCGATATTTTGGTTTCACCTACGAATCAAAGTGGCAGTTGACAAGAACACCGCCTTCGCCACGGAACTTCTTGTACTTGGTTTCGTCACGCCACCATTCACCCTCAGGGTCGTTTTTGCCGTGGATGTAGACGTAGTAGTTGTTGCCCTCAAAGTACTGCCCCAGCCATGTTCCCTTGGAAATATTAGAGCCCATACGACGAGCAGTATTGTAAGTCCAGGAAACGTTAGAAGTTCTGTCATCGAAGAGCGTTGCTCCACGAGGCTTGTCTTGAGCTGATACAGGCGAATCTTGGTTCTCCATAGAAGATGTTCTACTCATGTTAACGATATGCGCATGAGAGTGGGACAGAGACTGACCTTGAGTGCCAAACTACACCACCAATCGTTTCGGTGGTATACGACATATCATTGCGATCGAGAATCTCCTTGGTCCGGTTAATGATGAAATCGCGTACTCGGTCATTTTCGTGACTGTTGTAGGGATGATAGGCGCGAGTAATGGTTTGCAGATCGAGCCATGCTTCAGTCAGATTGAGACCCTGATACAGCGACCGATCAGCCGGAGCTGAAGGGACAGTTTCGTGAACCCAAATAAGAGGAATAAAAAGAGCGAGATATATAACAGTCGTCCAGAAGGACACGGGCCCTGGCCGGAAGGCAAGAGGATTCTTAGCCCTCATGGTGAGATGATGATTTGGTTTGGATTGGAGCTGAGGTAATCCTAGGTGACGCGCCCACGTCAGTGCGTCGCGGAGTGGAAAAAGGTCTTAGTTAGGTGAAAAGTATATGGCGATTAAAGTTATAGGATCATGGTCAGGTCTCGAATCAGCGCGTAGTAGTGCAGAGGCTGAGAATACGAAGAAAAGAGCCAAGAAGATGGAAGATAAGACAAGGCAGTTGAGGGAGAGAGAGTATGAGACAGACGAGAGGGATCTAGTTAGATCAGATGACCCTCGTCGTGAAAATGAAACAAGAAGGCACCGCACAAGACACTTCAAGAACGCGACTTCCTCAGCGCGTTGTAGTCACCTCACTTGAGTGCACCAAAAACCGAAAATATCATCGAGTACCAAAACGAGATGAAGTTTGTAGAACTTGATGAGCCAAGAGGCGAGGCAACTGCTACTGATTGCGTTGCTTCCATTCCCTTGTCACATGGCCCAAGCTCCCTGTTCCGGAAGGTAAAAAGATACGTACAATGACGCCAGAGACACTGTAATGCGGGGTCTACGCATGTATGAGCTGCATTAAATAAGTTTACGTGCATAAACAGGCCTCAGAGCAACAAAGCTTAGAGTAAGTTATCTAAGTCTTTTCGTCATTTAGGATCGAGGCCTGAGTTTTCTTTCCTCCCCTGGTCAGGGCATTTCACAATTGGAGACATTCTCAAGGTCACAAGCAACAACAGGAGAGACTGATCATAACTAAAACGACTCAATTATCAAGTACAAGTTGCCTACGCGATTAGTTCCTTGCTTTTAGTGAATTATCTCGCAAAACACAAGCTGAACATCAAAGCTCGTTGATACAAAGCAATGAAACGCAGTCTCATATTGCAGTCAGTGGTTAGTTCGCTGCCACGTTAGAAACGATCGCTTATCCTCCGTTGTCGGTGTCTGGTTATATAACGATTCTTAAAACTATAGTTGAGGTTTAAAGCTGTGTCAGAATGCCCCTCGGAACCAAACAGCCTCGTTAGTCTGCTCAGTTAAGCACCGGGAGGTGGGGGAGGCGGAGGCTGATCACTGGGAGGTGGTGGCGGGGCATCTCCAGAAGGCGGAGGAGGAGGAGGTGCAGCGCCGGCATACTGCTGAATAAAGGCATTAATGTCTCCAAGGCCTGGGGGAGCACCGGGAGGAGCCGGAGGTGCACTGCCAGGAGCACCAAGACCAGGAGGAGCTCCCATTCCGGGAGCAGCGCCGTAGGCACCATAGCCAGGATAACCAGCATACCCACCCTGAGTTCCAGGAGCCTGTTGCGCCCAGGGAGCAGCAGCGCCTGAAGCACCTGCGTAAGCCTGTCCATAGTAGCTGTCGCCAGCATTACCGCCTTGATGATCGTCGTTGCGACCACCGCGATCTCTAGCCCAGGGAGCTGCCGATCCACCTTCGTTAGAATCCTGGTTGCGGCTGCGCCATGGTGCAGGTCCACCAGTAGGGCCTCGCTGCCAAGGCTTCGCGTCTCCGTTGCTCGGAGCGCCAGGGCCGGCCTCGATACGCGCAGGAGCTCCAGAAGATCCTCCACCAAGCTCTTGCATGAGTTGCTAATGTGTGTTAGTATTGTATAGGTAGGAGAAACAGCGGAGTTCTTACCTCGTATTCACGGTCAACATCATCTCCGCCACCGATACGACCAGCAGGGCGGGCACCAGCATCGTTCTGGCGCCAGCTAGCACCACGCTGTCGGTCGGGACAATCGCGAGCCATATGACCAGCGTTGCCACAGACGCGACAGATGATGCTCGCAGTGAAGTTTTGCTTCTCAGGGCAGTCGTACTTGCGATGACCGATCTTGCCACAGTTCTGGCAAGCCTGGTTCTCGTCGTCTCGGAGGGTACCGTTGAGCGCGGCGAGTTCTCGGAGCTGGTTTCGCTTGAGTTCGTTCTGGCCTTCAGGAATAGACGCAGCCTGGACAGTGTTAGTATAGATCTTGGGGGGCTTGAGGATAGACTTACAGTCTCAATGACGTTGTGGATGAGCTTCTTGGCCTTGTTGACCTTCTCTTCGGTATCGGCCATGATGAGACAGTGCAGATCTTCTTCCTGGTTGCTTGCGTGCGCGGCATCAGACCGACCCTTACCCTCCTTTACGGAGCCCTTGCCACGAATGGCGATCTTGGCTCCTGAGTCTCCCTCCATTTTCTTCAGAGTGTTACCTCGAGGTCCGATAAGTAAACCAACTTTAGTACGAGAGAGCTAGTGTTAGTGTCTGATTCGCAAAGATTAGATGAACGTGTGAAGGTTAGTCCATTCGATGAAGGACCAGGCCTCAAACACCACCGGGTGTGATGGTGAGTCTGATCAAACTCCAAAAGGAAAACAAAAACAGGGGATAATTTTGGTAAGTAGGGTTAAAGGGTTAGCAATCATACTGAAGTTAATTTCCGGATAATCGTTAACAGGAACATAGACCTTCTCCTGAGTCTTAGTAGGTCTACGATAATCCTGTGGCGGGTGGTAGTTAGGAATGGTCTTCATGGCCTTCTCGATGAGCTTGTGGCGCTCATCTTCAAGCTTCTTTCGGTATCGGTACTCTCGTGTATTGATACGTCGACCGTGGTTATCGTATTGAGGAGCGGGAGAAGGAGATCTGTCATGAGTTAGTATTGCATGGATATTATCAACAAATAAAAACTTACCGATCGCCATCAGCTGGGACGACATCATCGATGCGAAGCTTCTGGGAGATTTCCTCGATACGCAAATGCAGTGTGTAGGCCTCAAGCTGTTCACTTGTCATGTTGGACAAGATAGCAGTGGGCAAGCCCATGAGGCCAGCCGCCTTGTTCTCGGATGCATCACCCCATCGGTTTCGCTTCTTTCGTCGTCGAGGTCCATCAGCTTCGCCACGAGGCTCGGGATCGCGTCCACGCTTCAAGTCGCGATCGACTCCAGCGTTGCCATTAAACTCCTCCTCCTCGTCTCCGAAGCGTCGCTTCCCGAGAGGGATGTTGTTGGAACCGGTGATTCCTTGGCTTCTCCACGACATCTTCGAGCGATACGCAATCAAACTTCTGATGCGCTGGGGAAAAGGTATATGATGGTCCAGAAAAAGAGCTGGACTTTTGTTGTGGATGTTGAAAGTTCAGGGTGGGTGCCTTGGTGCTTTCAAATGTTATGGGGCGATTTGACGGGTCGGTGAAACACTCAGCCGGAAACCCACGTGACTTACCTGAATCAGTTGAAAGCGAGACTACCTTAGATGGCAATGTGACTGAAGGAAATAAAAGGGTCTTATATAACAGCGAACGATTAAAGTTCTTCAGGGAATGGATATAGCAATGGCGTAAATTTTGCAGTATTATTGAATATTATGTATATATAGTTTATGCTGCTTTGAACTGCAAAAACAAGGTTCTAATCTTCTTGGTTACATGCCTAGAGAACAGACAGGTTTATCCACATAGCCACAGGATCAGGCCACAAGGTCCTGCAATGACAGCCAGGAAAACACCCACGCGTGAGGTCAATAGTACCGGGGTGAGTAAAAGAGGATTGATCAAAGTCTATATCTGAAACCGACAACCTGCCAATCCGTCGCATCTGATTCAGGGTCTGAGAAATCTCCATGACCCCGAACATCCCCTCGTACAACACCCCCTGAGCCAGCACTTCCAACGATACCCTCTACTCTTGTTCGTCTTTCATTCGAACCTTTAAGATAGATTCTCAAACACACAGCACAGACTGTAGCTAAGCTGTAGCAAATGGCGATAGCCTTGAAAGCAGTCTCGTATAGTGGATCCTCAGACTTGAGGAAGAACTGCGGACCTGCCATGTTTCCAACGCAGTATGTGATGAACAGCATGGCCGTTATGGTCATCTTCTTGGTTACGCCGCGATAATTCGATTGTACGAGGGCCATGTTGAGAGGCATTGCTGCAGATCCGCTCGAGAGGAGGAAGTAGGCGAAAAGATGGATGCTGTGAGGCACATTGTCTCGTTTGTAGATGATTGCACTGCCAACGACACATGGCATGATAACACCGATGATCAAAATGCAGTTCAGCGTGCGGAATCGGCCAGCCAGGTATCCGCTTCCTGATATGATACCTGCTGATAGAAGTGAGTAAGGTATGTTGATGAGTGTGGATTGCAAATTTGTGAATCCAAAAGATTCAACCACGATATTCGCGAAGCTTTGTGATCCACCATTTGGAATCTGCGTGAATAGCTCGATACCCACGATGAACCAAGATTTGGGGTCAATAAAGCATTCACGGACCTGATCCCATCTCCAATCAGTATGCTCAGTCGAACCAGTACCAGAAGATACCACACGCTGTGCCGCGATTCTTCTCTCCTTTGGCTTGAGGAAAGAAGCTTCAGAGATGTTGTCTGGGAGAAGGAAAAACAAAGGCATCGCCCACATAAAAGTCGTGGTGCCTAGAATGATGTACATCCACCTCCAAGGTCGTATCGACGATCCATCGACATGACCAACTGCAAATGCAAGTAAACTGGCCACCAAGCCCCCGACAGAGTTTCCAGAAAACCAGATTCCAACACGAGTTGGCATCTCATCGCGCGTATACCAAGTTGAAGTCAGAAACATGAAACCGGGCGTTATCGTGGCCTCTGCGACTCCCAGAAGGAATCGCACGACCAAGAGGCCACCGAAGTTATGGCACGCCGCAGTGAGTGTAACGACCAAGCCCCAAAATAGTGTGTTTACCGTGAGATACTTCCCTGTTGGAAGACGTGCAACGAGAATAGTTGTTGGGTATGTCCATAGAAGATAGCCCAGGTAAAAGACGCTGCCAGCCCAGCTGTATTGCTGGCCTTTGAGTTGCTGCAATCATATTAGCAGTGAAGGTCTGGGATCGAATGGTGGACGTACAGTATCCTCTCTGAGTCCAAAAACAGCCGCGCTGGATAGGATGACCTTGTCCATAAAATTCAACATATAGGTAATGAACAGTAGTGGAATGATGGCTTTGTCAATCTTGGCCAATACTCTGTTTGCCGCTTCATGGTCGATATCATTCTCTTGAGGCAACAGGGTACTGCCGGCCGCAGAAGGGTGTCTATGGACATTTAAGAGCGGAAGGTTTGGATTGTTGTCGACTCCATGCTCTGTGAAGCCGTCTGGTTCACCGTCAAGCGACGACGAAGCATCTCTTCTGTCGGAGGTGTTGGTTAGACATGGCTCGCTCATCTCTGCTCTTGCATGATGGAGTGATAACTGAAAAGAGACAAGAACGGCATCAATCTATTTCCATAGCTTCACTACTATGGGAAAATCCTCATGTCCCATTGTTTCTGAGAAATGACGCCTGTTGAGGGAAGGCTAAGTCGTGCTCGAAAGATAACGGTCAAGCTCGAGAGTGCGAATAGCTTTCTGATACTGTACTGAACACGGACAGATGTATGTGACCCAAATTGCATAAATGATTTCGCCGCGATCAGTCAGAGCAAGCATGAAGGTGCTTCCGAAATCGACGAGAATATGTAGTTTTCTTAAAATTTCGGTCCAAATAGTCCCTGATCATAAAACTTTCAGATGGTCAAACCGCGGTGACATGCTATCCTCCCACATGGCTACTTTCATGTCAGGTCGTCGATACACCTCGAGGTCTGGAAGTAATGCGTCGCATTTCCTGACTCTCGCTGATGCCTCTAGAAAAGTCAACCTCGTCTGCCTGGTTCAATTCCCGCGCCTCGTTGGCAATGCCCAAGTGTGCTTCCTGATGATCTTTGCTGAGATGATGCGCTTTCATGAAGAAACTAAGCAACAAGCCAACGCCGGAGAATACAGTGTACTATCGAGGATCAGTATGAGAGGAGAATTAGAAGTCGGTCGATTTTCGCACCATTATCCACATCTTGTCGAGAGCATTGAAGAATGCTGTCCTCACGACAAGCTGCGACTCTGTCGGTAAGGTCTTGATCATATCGACGCTCGCAGATGCAGATGTACCATTGAAGAACCTGGCAAGGTCGGATCCCAGACTATCTTCAAGAGTCTGATATTCACCTTTCATTTCGTTCTGGAACAGTATCCCGCCAATGACAACGGATATGCCTGAGGCCAGTGTTCGGATAAAACCCATCGCAGTGGTGGAGGCCGCAACGTCCTTGTGCGGCACAACAGCTTGAACAGACAACAAGGGGCCTTCAAAGTTCAAGCCAACCCCAATTCCTGTCAATATCTGGTAAGAGATCAATTTTGCCCAGTTCATGTCAATGTCCAGGCTGATCATCAGGCCCATTCCCAGTGTCATGATCATCAACCCAACACGGGAGACCAGAAGATACTTGCCACTGAACTGGATGTAGGCTCCAGTAAGAGCAGCAGAAATTGAGATGGGCAAGATGAAAGGGAGAAGTAATACACCCGAGCGCAGTGGGCTTGCTAGGAGAACTGCTTGAAAGTATAGCGGCAGGTAATAGGCGACACCAAGAAACACAAACGCGTGGAAGAATGTGACGGCGTATGCTGAAGAGGACGAACAGGTCTTGAAGAGATGTACTGGCAGAACGGGAAACTCCGCCAACTTCCACTCGTTCCATATGAACAAGACGCCAGTGACCACACCAGAAACTATGAGAGACACCACTGTTGCAGAGTTCCAAGGTTCGTACACACCACCAAGATAAAGACCGAGTAGTAACATCAAAGTCCCTCCGATGATGAGAAAGCTGCCGGGCCAGTCTATGGCTTTCAGGCCTGCCCAAACAGGGGTGTTGGGGGATGGGAGCTTGAGAGTAAAGACCAGGAGAACAAAGACTGCAGCGGTGATTGGTACTAGGGATATCAGATAACGCTCGGAAGACCTGTCATGGAAACTTACAATTGATCCAAAAACACCACCTCCAACTGGACACTGTTAGAAAGAATACCCTCCAACCGACATGAACTTACTTCAACCGATCTGTAAGGGCGCCTCCAAGTACGGGACCAATCCCAGACGCAACGGCCCAGACAATCGATGTCAGCCCATAGTATAGCCCGCGGTCCCGTTGCGAGAACATATCGCTGATACAGATATTCACCAGCGTCTGCATCCCCGCAGCGCCCAATCCTTGAATGGCCCGCCCAGCGATAAAGACAGCAAGGCCGTCAACCAGAGCACAAATAAGGCTACCTGCAAAGAATATGACATTGGCGACGAGCAATATAGGTTTTCTACCCCAGATATCGGAAATCTTGCCCCATGGTGGTGTTGAGGCAGTATGGGCGAGGACAAAAGACGTGCCTATCCAAGTATAACCCGAATCAGATGCAAAATGGGCAGCGATGGTTGGAAGTGCGGTTGATACAATGGTCAATTCAAGTGCGGCAAGGAAGACACAGGCGCAGAGCGAGGCCATCACTGTTGCACTTTGAAGGAGGGTCTTCCTCGATTTGGTACTCTGGAAGCCGGGTTCATTGGAGCTTGAAGCGTCATGGTTGTTACTCAAATCGGAGACCGGCGTTTCTCGAACAGGGCGGTGTTGATTGCAAACTTGGTATGCCGCTGAGCCTCTGTCGTTGATATCGTCAAGTTGTGTAATTGGCATGGACGGCCCAGGCGCCTCGGAGGTTGTTTGTGACATGGTTATTGTAAACGTCAGACATTGCAGATTGTCTTCGGATATGAGTTACGAGGAGGAGAAGAAAGGGTATTTATATAGCAGGAACTCCATGAAAGATGACATCGATTCCGTCGTGACGTTGATGCTAGTGGTTCGTTTCTTGTGAAAGGATCCTTGCCCATGGTGTTGCTCCCAGTGGATCCTTTCCTGAATGCGATCGCATTCGAGGTTCCACCAAGATGAGACGGGCGGGATTGTATCTGGGGTAAGCGCATTCCCACCAGACCAGAACCTAGGGTCCTTGGTGCTTCCCTACATATCTTTATCCTTACAAGCTGCGTCGCCAGATTTGGGCATCTTGAACTCTCATTCTCATGAAGCTTTTCTTCTTGTTCACTCGACATAATGGACCTTGGCTACACAATCAGCCTCTCATCTTTAGCGATGCCGCCACACCTTTATCCCATGTCAACAAGATGCGCTAGGCAATGCGACCCCTAAGAGAACTGACTGGTACATCACGTGTGAGGCTTCATGCGTGATAACACCAAGTCCTACATCTCAGATTCCCTAGTATATGCGATTCCCCGGTATCAGATAGTGTCGTCCCATTCACAAGAACCAAGCCAGCTCGCCCAGTATGTCAGACAACAAATCTGATGTCAGAACCTTACAACCCCATACTCTTTGCTCCCTCTGTACGTCTTTCTGGGAACGTGCAACGTGCCTCAGATTTCGACCTGAAGTCCTTCTCAACGGCGGAGAAGGTGCCCCACCGATGCCACAGCATCTTCTCTTCTCTCCCAGCCGCACTGATGTTCTATCTGCTGCGTCGCAAGGCTGCCACTTCTGCTCCATCGTCGTTGGAGCCGTTGTAGGATGCACCGGAGATCATGGTGATCGACAGTTTCCCGGTGACAAGAATGGCCCTATCTATATCTCAATAGCGATGTTGGACACAGATGCTGGTACCTTTCTCCTTACGTTGTTTCCCTGCGAAGAGTCAAGGATCTTTAGTCATGATCAAATACTCAGCGATTATCCCTTACAACTACGCCCACTCACAGGTATAACTTATTGTGCCCTTAGATTCTAGCTGCTAATCTGTTTCAGAGAGCCATGGGGGCATAAAAGATGACAATCAACACCTTTTATCGACGCTGCAGTCAACTACCTATTCCGACGCAACTGCCGACTTCATTCGATCTTGGATTACTGAATGTCAGAGTACTCATATCCTGTGCGGCGACGACCTTTTGAGCCTGATTCTTGGTCCCGCGGAAACAAAAGTACGACCCCGTCGCTTGCTAGATCTATTGGCTTTCCCGGATATCGAGAAAATACGGATTATCGAGGCCAATAATGACCACACCAAGGAATACTGCGCCCTGAGTTACAGCTGGGGATTTAGTAAGCCCTATGTCATGACATCCTCTAATCTGGCGGCGTTTCAGAAAGAGATTCACGTCAAAGACTTGCCGAAACTACTACAAGACTCCATTCGAGTCGTCAGGGGTCTTGGGTTTAGGTATTTATGGATCGATGCCCTTTGCATCATGCAAGATGGGAGCCAATCTTCTGCAGCGTCGGATGATTGGGTTGACCAAGCAGGCAAGATGAATGACATCTTCGGTAACGCAGCTGTTACCATCGCGGCAGCCGAATGCTTTGATGGCAACTCAAGCATGATCGTGCCACGAAATCCGTTGAGTCAACTATCTTGCCGACTGGACGCGAGCGCTAGTCTCTACTATGAAGTCGTTCCACCATGCACTCCACACTGTTTGCTACACACTTTCGATAAAGCGCGCTTTCACCTCGATACAAGAGCGTGGGTTTTCCAGGAGCGAATATTGTCGCCTCGGACGGTGCACTTGACTCGCAACTTCGTTCACCTTGAGTGTAGGACTGAGCTCCGTTGCGGCGCTATGGGAGGATCTGGCGCATGCTATCACAGTGGCGCAATCGCCAAAGCAGATTATCAAGTACTGTTTTCCATGTTTGGACTACACGGGCTTGATGATTCTGCCCACGACGCATTTCTCTCCTTCTGGCATGAACTCGTCAGGAGGTATTCGACAACGAATCTGAGCCGCAAGTCAGACCTATTGGTTGCTTTGGCTGGTCTTGCAAAGCAAGTTCAGATAAAATCAAAACTCACCTGGTCGTTTGGGTTGTGGCAAGAGCATATACTCCGGGATATGCTATGGTATGTTAGGGGAGGAAGAGGCGCAGCTTGTCGTGAGAGGTCGCCGACTTGGTCTTGGGCCAGCATTGATGTACAAGGACCACAGATCATTTATGAGCCTGCCACACAAGTTTCCCTCCTTGCGGACATCATCGAACCGCCCGATGCAACAGACTTTGTAGGCCGCGGTCTACTAGTAGACATAACGAAACATTGCGTCAAGGTTTCAGGCCTGTTACGGCCTGGTGTTCCAGATTTGTTAAAATATGGTCAAGATTCTGCTTCTAGCACGAACAAGGACATTCGTGTCCATAGGAATTGTCAAGGATTACGACATATCCACCGCCAATGCCCATTTCATCCAGACTACGACCTACCAAACAACATCGAGTTGTACAGCTTGCTTATAGCTTGCGCTTCGGGACCCCAACAAAGCATGGGCTCTTGTCAAAGTTCAGATACACATGTGGGGATTGTTCTGACGCCTGCCCCAGGGCATGAACGTCGATACAGACGCGTTGGCTATTTCCACATTGACATTCAGGAGACAGATGATGATGATCAAGGAATACCGTGGATTCTGGAGAGCTCCAATTTTGTTGAAATAGAGGTCATCTAGCAGAACCTGACAAATCTCACCCGAGGCAGTGTAAAATATTCCTGATATGCCCCTGCTGTTCTGTTACTCGTCCTACACGCCTACTTGTTGGCTCAAACCATATTAGTGCTTCATTCAACGACTCATCAACATATCCAAGAGCTTCCTGCAAGTGTCGTAGACAAGTCTCTCGATCATTACGCGTGATCTCAAAGCGCATCTGCTCTATTCTGCCTAGACCCTCTAGAGCAGCGTAGCGCAACTTGGCCCTTGGGAAACCACTGAGTTGTTCAGCCCGCTCCAAAGCCATCCTATAGTACGACTCTGCGCCTTCTAGATCACCGCCATCTAGGTGATCATCTGCGACATTGGTGACAGTCCAGACAACGTTTCGTGCGAATGCTCCATAGAACGATTCTTGGTTCCGCAAAAGCTGAGCTCGGCGGTATCCACCTTCAATGCGGTCTCGACCGTGATAAAGGCAGTCACAAAGCCGTTCCTCGATATAGAGACGATGCCAGGTGTGGGGGGACTTATCGGAGAATACAGCCAATGCAGCCCGAAGACTCGAGATAGCCGTGCACTGCAGTAGTTCAGGTGGCAATAAGGAGAGAGACAGCAAGAATTGGATGAGAGGGGAGGGTGTCCGTAAGGACGAAGCCATTGCCGCCGAATACCGGAGTAGGCATGTCAATACTTGCTGTGCATTGCAAGCCGAGAGCTCACAAACGATGGCCAACAGTTGGGCAAGACTCATTGGATGGCAGTCAGACAGAAGAGGCTGAACAAGGTCAAAAGCTTGATGGAAGTGTGGAAATGCGCCTGGGCCTCCACGCACCATCTGTGCTAGACCTTCTTGCATGCGGTTACCGAAACGTCCGTGTATTGTAAAATGATGAACCTCTGGCTCTGGGTGGATGTCTCGGCTGAGGTACACTCCGCAGTAGTCAGTTAGACTGGCAGCTGCCTTTTGCTCGAGAGTGAATATAGGCGTGGGGATATTAACAGGAGACATAGACATGGCCACGCTGCTGACTGAAGATAGCGCAGCGATTGTTGAACGACCTTCGCTCGTACCCTCCACAGGGCTATCTCCCTCTTGTAGGAGCCTGACAGGTGGTTCTTCCTGGGACACTGCAGCTGAACGACACCAGTCAATTGGGTTCGGTATACCCTTCCGTCTGAAGTATCGCAGGATCTCGTGCAGCGGGACATGGCGTCCTCGGATCACGAACCAGGGTTCGGGTACTGGCCACGATGCAGGGTCTGGATCAAGTAAGCGAAGAGCCGCAACCATGCCGTGAAACTGGTTGTTTCTTTGCAGGTTCCATTGGCAGATTCGAGCTCTGATCATGCGCGTGTTGACCCTGTATCCTAGCGATTTCAAATGATCCCTGACCTCTGCCATAGAAAGCCTACGGTCGTGGTAGAGTTCTTTGATAAGGGGTCGTAGGCGAGACCAGTCCTCGCTTGATGGTATCGTAAGAACTGATTGGGGATTCACGAGGGGATCCATTAGGGTGACTGATTTGTGAATGATGACATGCATGCAGAGTCTGTGATGGAAGGGATTTGGATATATATGCATGGGCGTTTTGTAGTTCTTACATTGGCGTTCCGTCTCATGGGCTAGATCACACCATGGCTGTCAAACATCCACCCCTTCACACTCCATGTCTTAAGAAATGGGGGGCTCGAGGGTTTTGCAGCATTTGGGGCCCCTCGTACGTTAGCTATATGCAGGTTTAGCGATCCAAACGTCCGAGCAACTTTGTCACGACGCATTAGCCTGATAGCTTATTGGATACCCCTCAAAGTGCACACTCGCAAGGGGGCATTCTTGTAGCGTTCTTCCATAAATATGCCTACGCTAGCCACGTAAAGGCAGCCTTGTTCTAGTGTAGGACTCATTCGGCAATTGCAAGTTGGAATCAGCCCATTTGGGGCTTGAAACTTGAAGAACGGGAGGGTTCAGCTCGTGCGGCTGAGTCTGCGATAGCGTGTAAGTTGCAACATCTACCCAATCGACGGTAACGAGGAGGTCACTATTGATCTACTTATCGATTTTCAACCTGGTTTATCAGAGTTCAGGCTCTTTTGGTGTGGTACTTTACCAAGAATGCAACCACTGTAGTTTTTCAGGCACAAGAACACAGAGCGAATGGCCGAAAATGATTGAATGGGCACTCCACTAAAACCTCACAAAAATGACAGAGTATTATTCAGTACTGAGAAAGAAAGACGGAAGCGCGAAAACAGCAGATCAAGCTAACTTCAACTTCAAGTCCAGTCCTCCCAACTACATCACCACACAACTATCCGTCACAGCATCAACGATCTCCTCCACGATCCCACCACTATCTCCATCATCACTATCACCATACCCAGAGAATCTCGTATGAACGTCAGAGTCATGGATTGGTTGGTTTGTAGTTGTGTCGACGTAGCTGGCGCCGTTGTTGTAGTCAACGCCAACTGTATGGTTATCGCCTGTTGTAAGATCAGGCTTGTCGACGCTGGTGGGATATTCAACCTTTGGAGGAGGTGCAGGAGTTTCTGAAGACATGTTGAACCAGGGTGGATGAGAACTGATGTGAATTGCCTGCTAAGCCGAGATAGATGAGTTGTTCAGCTGAAAGTCAGGAATAACTGAGACGAGTTTGCTGTTGGGTTGTTTGAGTATGTTCTTGATGGAGGCAGAGTCAAGAATATATAGGTATACATGTGTACAATACTTGCTAGCTTCTGGTGTCACTTACAGGAGCCCAGTACTACCATAACTCTATGGAGACATGAGGAACCCGAACTGCTCGGGCAAAAGCAGAATCATGCCTTATCCACGTCTCAAAGAGGAGAGCTTTCATCATAAAGAAGCTTTCAGCCTCAAACTGGGTAGCTAATGCACGGGCGTTTTTCGTTAGTTGGTCATGCATGGGCGTTCTGTCAAACTAGCGGTTTTAGACAACCACAGTCTTCCATTAATTTAGACAACTTACACGAGCGATACGACCCAAGAACCGCTTCTTATACATTGCACTTAGGGTCGCTCTTTCAGCCTCTCTTCAGCTCGCCTATGCATGGGCTTTCTGTCAATATTCGGCGTCTCTAGGGGCAGCTATCATCTGACCGATGCCACCATCTCAAAGACTTACCCTTGCATTGTGAAATAACCTTATCAGCAAGCATACTGATGAGAAACCCTAGAGCTGCATATGTACCGCATATACATGAATGGTATAGGAGTCACAGGATTGTGGTCGTACGCCAAAAAGTGTCTGGATTCAGCCTCGCATGATTTGACACCAGAGAGAATTATATATACCAGAGATTGCCTCTCCAGAAAGGGACTCATATGGCTCAAACCAAGACATAAGAAATCTGCTCACATATTTTGCATTCTCACTTCTCAATATCTCAAATCTGACCTTGGTATCTCTTGCTGAGGTACTAGCAGAGACACAGCTCTGATCATCCTACCCATCGGATCCCCCTCCCCCTCAAGACATTATCTACAAAAAGAAAAGATCAACATGGTCTTCCACCTCGTCCCAGCACTCGCACTCGCAGGCGTCAAGTATGTGATCAAAGAAGCAACTGATGCCCCGACCTGTGGCAAGTGTGGCAGGGAGAAGATGAAGATGTGGGCGGGCTTCCGTATCATCTTTCTTTGTGAGGATTGCGAAGACGGCATGAAAGTCAAGCTGGGCTTGAAGGCCGTACAGATTGCGACTTTTGGTGTAGGTTGATTCTCTCCGATTTGGGTCCAGTATGTGATTTGCGAGATCAACTGCTAATTAATGCTGGCTTGTAGCTGGCGAATTGATACCCGTTGCTGTGATTGAAGAGGATTATACCACCTCTACACAACCGTACGCTGTGTCGATTCATCAATTGGATCTGTCATTTCCAGGATATTGAACAGAGAAGCAGGTGTAGTTTTACATGGGAGTGTTGGATAAGCGATGCAGCATCATTCGTATATGTCGAAGAGCTGGATGGATGACGATGAATGACAATTTGCAGGCAGGATTCACTCATTTATATAGGGATCAAGAATGACACAATTATTTACTTTCTGCAATCTTTTACCGACAGTTCTAGATCATTTACTTTTACTTCATTGTAGGAACGACCTAGGACAAGGCTTTCTTATTTGCATGGGGCATCGAGATGCTCAGTTTGGAGAACTCTACCCAAGTCTCAAGTGCAACTGTCATATCATCAGGTCTGCACCTATTATATTAAACCCAAAGTGTATTTTCTAACCTTATAATTAACTTATAAACTTAACTCTATTACTACCTTTTAATTGCCCTAAACCTTCTTCCCTAATTACACTAATATATATATTATTATAAAACTTTCTTTAGGTTAAGCTTTTTTTATATATTAGTATTTCTTAATAATTCTAATAGCTATATATTATACCTATCTTTTTTAATTAAATTACTATTTATACCTTAAATATAAATATAATCTAAGCTAGATTTTACTATAATAGCTTTATAGCCTTTTCCCTTTCCTTTTTATTTTTTTTTATTTTCTTTAAAGTAAATAGTATATTCTTTTTTTATTAAGTAACTTAAATAACCTTTATAAGGAA